>NC_073696.1:39587532-39931951 GCF_029784165.1 Wyeomyia smithii
TCCACCACCATCACTAGCAGCTCCCTGGATTGAATAGCGTTGCTCTATAAATATCGGAACGAAAAACGACTCTAAGCTATGTGGAAAAATGGGAGCGTTTCATGGAAGACATAAATAAAAAGCGGTAAACCCTCTTCGTATACTATACAGACTGTGCATCTGCTCGTGGAAAACGGTTCGAGATCCAGGGAACAAGTATCGATATGGAGACCGCGGGCATAGCCTGCGTACGTGAGAGGAAGAAGGAAAAACAGAACCAACGACTGAATTGAACAAAAGAACTTCAGATCTTTGGGAAGGGGTTGACTAGAAGGAGCTCTAATAGCTCATCGCTTTGGCTGCTATTGGCGATCCAGCTGGGGGAAGGAAACGACGACTATACAGTAGTGGGTAGCTATCTGCTGAACACTTTGGTTTTTACAAAGGCAAAGTTTAAAGTTTTTTGAACATAGATGTTAAGTTTTTGCTAGGCTGCGAATGATTTAATAAATATATGAACAGAGTTAGGCTGTAACAAATTTTATTTTCATTTTATGTCACCCCCCTTCAAAAATCTTGAATATTGAAAGGGAAAGAAAAAAAAAAGCTCAAACCGTTTTGTTCATTCTATTGGTTTTCCGACAGCATAAATGCTTTATTTAGCAACAAACAAGTCAAGTGACAGCGAGTTTGTCGTCAAAAGGCAAGCAAAATAAATAATAATAATAATAAAGTGTTATTTTTCAACATTTATTTGAGTGCAAGTTACAAACGTCATAACTTGCACACAAACTTTGATCAAAGATATTTCTTTTTTTTCGTCTCGGTGTTATTTATTTTTAGCCACCCCCTTTGCTAACTTTGATAACCTTAGACATAAAAAGAAATCGAAATTTGTATCAGCCATATTGGCGAAAAAAAAAAATTTTCCGAATCGATGCTCTTCGATTTTCGTTGTTCATTATCATTTTGAATCGTATTTTATTTTTTTCCAAGCGCATCATTTTCGGTAATACACTTACCAATACTGTGACATAAAACGAAACATTTTTTTCGTGATAGCCACATATTATTTTAAGTATAGATATAATTTTGGTACAGATATTTGGTAGAAGAAAATATAAACAACTTTCATTTGAAAAGATAATGTGTTGATTTTATCTAGCACATCTTTTATCAGTGCTGCATTATTAAATTGCAACGACGGAGTTATTTCAAAATAAGAGCGACCATTTTAATTGACCGTTCTTGATCTGATAAACACCGATAAAAAAATTTAAGAAGACAAATTACAATAAAATAGTGAAATTTATTATCTAAAAATAGTTGAATAGGCTGTATATAAGACACGACCTTAAGGTTAACGTAAAATTACGACAGCCTGTTTTATGTCAATGTTTTTTCGCTGATGAAAATAAATTGTGTTAAATATTGTGAAGCTCTAATGCTGGAGCGCTCGTCTCTCTGTTAGCTGTTATAAAATACTCAGTAGCTGATGAAATTTTGAAAATGATAAAAAGTGCTGCCGAGATAGCAACAGAACGCGGGGAGCTGCGTAGCCGCAAAGTTACAGAGTCCGCTTTGTCAAGCGGATGGTCGTG
Organism: Wyeomyia smithii; assembly: GCF_029784165.1. Classification (NCBI taxonomy): domain Eukaryota; kingdom Metazoa; phylum Arthropoda; class Insecta; order Diptera; family Culicidae; genus Wyeomyia; species Wyeomyia smithii. The sequence continues at coordinate 39,589,113 of NC_073696.1, forward strand.
GGTTTGAATCTTAGTAGAACCAGGCCATCCGATGTCAGAAGGACTTAAGCATGGGTTTATTCTCAGGCTCCCCACCAGTTACCCTTCCTTTACGCTTGAATCTAAAATACCTTTGCGTGACTTCCTCTTAACAAAAATAAGTCCCTCTTATCAATAAAACTGACCAGAAGGACGCACGACGAAACTTCTCCAGGGAATTATAATTGGTGATATTTGGCAAGAGGAATGAGTATCGGTATAGTAGAACAATAAGCGTGTAAGGAAGAGTATCACATACACACAAGCACTGATAATAATAATAAGCATGCCACTTCTCAATAACAGAAGTGCGGGATACAGCAGACACCCGGGCATATCTCACAATAGATCTACGATTCTGATCGCAGTGAGGAAGTCCACACAGGATAAAAAAAAATCATCTCGCACGTCGTGCAAGTGGCAATCTGCATAGAGGAAGAAATTGAACAAAATTGTCGAGTCTGCTTGGAAGGAAGACAATCAAGTTGTTCTCGTGCCGGATGGAAGCAGATATCAAGAGTACAACTGTTGCGTGTTGCATATTGCCGATGTGCGACTGGGAAAAATTATGTTCATGCTGGCAATAACTGGTATGAAGTCTTTTTTAAGATGTACCATCCTTTTTAATGAAGTATGAATGTCAAGCTTTTCTGTATCAAACCGGATTGATTTCGTATATACCACTGGTTACCGAAGAATCATCGAATTGCGGTGAACATCACACTACTACATATTTGCAGTGGTTGCCAATCACAGTTGTTGTTTAACAAAACACTTGGAAGAAAAAGTGATTTCAAATATGCGATTTTGCGTTGTTTTTTGTCATTATCAGTAACTTTTTATTATAATAGAAAAATCTCAACTACTTCAATGACATAATTCTGGGGCGCCAAAAGGTGCCATTGTGTTTCACAATAGTAACAGCAACGGCAAATTTGTTCAATTCATTATCATTTCGGATTGTCATTTACCGATGACTCTAATTCACTTGTTATCTCTGGCTGAATTTCCTGCCATTCCCAGTAATTCTGCAGCTTCGGTAAACTCCATAAGGGAATATCCATAAATGACGTAGTATTCAAGGGGGGAGGAGGGGGTTTGCAGTTTTGTGACGAAATGTGACGAGGGGGAGGGTATGGGTTCATGCCAAGCTACGTAGCAAATATGAAATTAGAAAAAAAAATTGAATTTGTTCTAAATGTTGGTTTTTTATACTGCTTTGTCTGTTTAGGGTCATTTTTAATACTTTCTTGTCTTTTCTTGGTCGTTTCTGATGCAATGTATGTTTTTGATAATAAAATTTTCGAAAAAAAGGTCAAAGGGGTGGGGAGGGGGTGTGTTATAAAGCTACGTAATTAACTATAAAGGGGTCCGACTTTGTGACGAAATGCCGAAATTTTTAAATTGGACCCCGAAATTTTTAAATGTTGTCGTAAGACGTAATTCTACATGGTTTCAGAGGTTCATTTGAAAAAAAAATCTAATTTCTTCATCAAAACTTCCAGGGCTAGCCATGGGCGCAACTAAGGAAAATTTCTAGGGGGGGCTAGTTTCATGTATGTAATTTTAAAAAACAGAAAAAGGAGTTTTAATATGCTTATTTGATAACGCTTAAAATAGTGTCGCAACAGCAGAAAAAATCACTTCGGGATAGAATCTCCGAAGATGTACTGAATATCTTGAACACAGCGTCAACGCCAACCTCTTTCAGCAACACTGATTTGATATTGAGGAGAGCCAGATTTGGTAAAAGGCTGGGCAGTGCTTTTCAACAGCACACCCGTACTAGCTGGAATAGAATAGACCCCAGTGTGGTTGCCCTATTCCTACATCCACGTGTTACCGACTGGGATACGAGCAACCAAGGGAAAACCGGTGAACCGGTGGGAACTTGGTCGTATGCTGACAGGAAAGGGGTAGTTGTGCTCCTTAGAGAGCAGTTTGTCTGAGCCCCACAAGCTAGGGGCGGCTCAAACAGCGACTGATCCGGATCGAACGGCTGAACTATGAAATGCGGTGTCTCGCCAGCTACACTTAAGGCGGCAGCCCCGTCACGAGACTAGGTATCGCAGCCCTAGTAAGGCAGCATACTAACATAAACATACTACGACGAATCAAGAATTCAACACGAACCGGAACAATAGGCAATAACCCAGCCGACGAAATAAGGACGACGATTAGAAGCTCGGTACATGTAACAGTAGATTGCTCAACGCCCCGGATGTCGACTGGATTCTGCTGGATCAGCTAGAATCCCGCCACTTCGACATCGTTGCGCTCCAGGAGCTTTGCCTGAAAGGAGAGAAGGTGCGGTGGATTTGTGACCGCAAGGCAGAGTACCACCAAAGCGGTGGCACAACCGCTTGGTAGCGGTTTTATAGTGCTGGGCAGGATGCAGAGTCATGTGATGAAGTGGCAGGCAATCAGCGACAGGTTGTGTTTATTGAGAATAAAAGGCTGGTTCTACAACTACACTATTCCCAATGTGCACTGCCCTCACGAAGAAAGACCTGATGCAGAGAAAGAAACGTTCTACGCACAGCTGGAGAAACTTTACGATAGCTGCTCGCGTAGAGACATCAAGATCGTCATTGGGGACGTGAACGGAAGGAAAGACTTATATAAGCCGGTGATCGCCCCGCACAGCCTGCACACCGTGACGAACGACAACGGCCAGCTATGCACCAACTTCGCAGCTTCCCGCGGGCTGGCTGTCCAAAGTCCCTTCTTTCCTCGACCAACGTACAGCAAAACAATTGACCACGTTCTCATCGACGGCCCGTTCTTCTCAGACATTACATACGTACGCACCAATCACAGTGCTGATCGGACATGACCACTTCGATACAAAAAACTACAAAACCCTGATATAACCGGTAGTCCTCTACGGAAGTCCTCTTGGAGTTTTCGAACGGAAGGTGCTGTGGACTATCTACGGTGGAGTACAAACGGACGACGGATAACGGCGACAGCGCATGAACCATTAGCTACAAGCGCTGCTTGGAGAGAACCCCATTGCACACCTGACGAAAGACAATAGGTTGCGGTGGACCGGTCACGTCGTAAGGATGCCGGACGACAACCCTGTGAAATCGCTTCTCTTCAGCAAACCCTGCCGGCACCAAAAAGTGCATGATGGCTCGACCAGATCGAAAGAGACTTGCGAGTGATGAGACGTCTGGGGAACTGGTGAAACACAGCCCAAAACCGAGTAAAATGGCGACAACTTCTTGATACAGCACGAGTTACTACAGCTCTCGTCTGACTGGTAAGATGAGTAAGAGAGCTAGGTTTGAGAATCGATCCTGGGTGCAGAACTAGTTCTTAGCCAATGAATGACGACATCTCAATTTGTTTTGATTTTGATGCTCTGATAAGTAGTATGGAATGTATTTATATTGAATACAACCATTCTCTGGGAAATTCTAGGGGGGGCTGAACACTTTCTAGGGGGGGCTGAAGCCGTAGCCCCCCGTAGTTGCGCCCATGGGGCTAGCAATAACGATAATTCGATCATGGAAAAATGGGGAAAAAATATAATTTTCATAGAAATATTTTTTCTATGGTTTGTTAGATATATGTGCCAAAATGGTTTGTTAGATTTATGTGTCTTGTAGTTGTAGATAGTATTTTTGTCGTTCTAGAAATATACACCGTATGAAAATAAGGAGATAAAACTGAAGTTTGATGCATGTCAGCACAATATCACCATCAAGTCGATTAAAAAAACTAAAAGAATAAAAAAAAACATGAACACCCCTCATTTTAAAGATGTGTGTGTGTGTGTTTAGTGACATGCCTCATGTTTGATTTTGACATTTGCTCTTCAGTTGTGAAAATGGCTTCAAAGCAAGAGGAGCAACGCGTCAAAATCTGCTTCTGCATCGCGGAAATCCGATCTACTCACAGCCCGTTGGCAAAATTTTTGAATGTGGCCTAATCAACCATCACCAACGTAACAAAACCAGAGTAGGCAGTGTGACTTTGCACTCTTATCCAAGTGAGTTTTAAAACTTGCTTGCACATTTATTTTCGGTTTGCACGTAAACCCTACTAACAGTGCATTACACTTGAGTTAGATTTGAGTTTGAATCCTGCATAACATCAATTGCATAAAAATCGAATTAAGATGAAATTCGCGCCGCGTCTGCTGCAACAGTTTGTTGCATTGTCCTTTGAAAGCATGAATTCGATCTAAGAACAAAACTCGTCGCGTCACATTAACGCCTGCATCGTTGGATACATCGTGCACTGCACGCATTGCACGCATTTAAACTCAATCGATCAGAGTGTGCGGTGCAAAAAAACTCAAACTATCGAGAGGAAGCAGATTCAAGTTGGATTCAAATCTGAAAAAGTGTTACTCAGTTCAACTTTGCACGAGTTCATGTCATCATTGAACAAAACTGTTTGGCGAACGTTTGTTGTCTGCCAGGAAGACGGTCAGGACCTGGGGAAATTGAAATTCGAAGCGCGACGAACGATGAAAAGAGAGGCTGCAGTTTCAAGCGGAATCGCTACCTTTCCGTCCGAGATTTTGCAAGCAAGCAAGAAGGGGTCAAATTCGCACTCGTTAAAAAGGAAGCTTGAGTCAATATTTTTCCTTTATTATGTAGGAATTGAACTTGTCATGATTCGGTTTAAAAAAAAAAAATTACCGATTTCCACACATTTTTGCTTGACCATTTTTTGACCGAACAACTCTTTATTTTCGAGGGGCCCTCTGTCCCAAAGAAAATTCAAAGGCAAGAAAGTTGTAAGTAATTGTTTTCAATAATGTTTATTGTTGTACATTGAAGTACACAAAGGTCGCTTTTTACGCGGTTTTTTACGCGGCTTTTTTTGCGCGGCTTTTTTACGCGGATTCCGGAATTTACGCGGTTTTTACGTGGATTCCGAAATTTACGCGGTTTTTGTTTTACGCGGATTCCGGAATTTACGCGTTTTGTTTTTTTATGCGGATTTCGGAATTTACGCGGTTTTTTTTTACGCGGCACGTATCCCCCGCGTAATAAGCGACTTTAGTGTACTAGTAGATAATCCGAAATTTTAAAACTTCGTGAAGCACTACCGTCTGCTTTTTGCTTTTGGAATAGTCCTTAATTAAGTTTGTGTGTGGGTGTGTGTGTGTGTGTGTGTGTGTGTGTGTGTGTGTGTGTATGTGTGTGTGTGAAATAATAAACAATAAAGCAAGCAGTGACGTGATGTCTAGAATTGTTATTGGGGCAATATACAGATTAGTGTGGCAATGAAAATCGACTTTTCGAATTTCGTTTAAAAGAAGGGCTTAACAGTTTCGTTTGCTTGAAAACAGTCCCCATGCAAAACCATGCATGAAACGTTGATATCTGGTATCAGTACATACATGGTAAATTTTCGAGAGATATCGACTTTCTGGGAAATTTTAGAGCTGAGGTCATTGGAACCTAATGAGCTCAAAGTTTTGTATTCTCGAACAAAGAATTTGTAATTTTTGTCACGGACAGTTTTACTGTCGAAATTAAATCGGTCTTCTCTTGCACCAGACGCGTGACCCATTTTAAATCGTTCCGTTCCGGTTTCATTCCAAAACTAAATCGTACTGTTGAAGTGTTGAGATTCCTTTCCGACCGGACCTCAGATTTTCAACGGGGCATTTCGAAGTCTACCGGACCCGATGTTGATCACTACATATAACTTAGTTTGCCAACAAGTTATTAAAGATACACGAGAACTTGCCCGGCATCTTGCTTGCGGAATGGTATAAAATCGGAGTCATTGTTTATAAAGGTTGTAAGCTGATATGTCTGTTGTCAGTCAAATCGAGGAGGTCATTTTGATTTATCGAAAAGGATAAAAGCGAACACTTACAACTGCTTAACGCGTCTAAACATTGTTGAGGCTTATTTGTGATTTATTGCCGGAATTAACGTGCTATGCTACTCTAAGATAGAGTAGAATTCAAGCCAGATCTAACTTTATTCACTGTCTCCGAAATTATTTCGAAGTACGACAGTTTTCATCCCCCCCAAAAGGTCATTGTATACACAACTGAACGAAACGCGTCGGTTTGATGTGCGCCTCGGTTCCCAAAAACGATCAGGGGCTGGTATCCGTACATAAGCGACAGCGAACAACGGACTACGCATTGCTGCGAATTATATCGAAATAAAATTGAAATAAAAATTCATTGCTACACTTTACGGCATGTCCCTGGGAAGCCGTTAGGAGCTGCTGCTGCTGCTGCTGCTATGTCAGAACACTAACCACTCCGGTTTCGGTTTCCAACCCTCCGTGCAGGGGGAAGCATTTTGTTTCATCACGTCTGCCGGAGGACGCGCTTTTCTTATGTTGAAAAAGAAACAACCGAAGGACTCCAGGGCAAAGTTTTAGTCAGCTCGACAGAGAAAAAAACTTGTAGAACTTTAATAGAGTGGTATGTTTCGTTTCTCTTTTTCGGCAATGATGTGGGCGGCTGATGGCTCATAGTCCACTCCCCTTTATGAGCAACTGTGGGATTCTGCACAAGTTTTTTTGCCGACCAGGTCAACTGTCTCCAAAGATTCTCATCAGGTATTAAAGGGCTGGCCATTATCGTAAATTTGTTCTCGCAAAATGAAAACGCTTTTCGACGTTTCTCGGTAAGCGAAAAAATGGCATAAGCTTCTATCCTTGCAGCTTGCCAGATAATATAAGTTTATCGAACTACAGTACCAACGAGTCGAACTGCCGCAGATAGTTTCCGGAGCACAGGGACGAAAATTGCAAAGTACTCGTAATCGAGTAAAAGTTAAGATTCTTCTTATTAAATTATTTCATTATCTTTTACCGGGGGAATGGCTAGCTCTAGCATGTACTGATTCTTCTACGAGCGTCACGTAAACGGAAACAGGAAACATGTCCATGGGGTATGGTGAGGTGAAATCGTTTTCGATTCTGTAAGTACCGCACGGCACGGTACAGACAGGGGCGCTGTAGTAGTGAGTGCAATATGCTCTAATGAAAACAAATGAAACAGTTTAGTTCAGAGCGAATGAGAATTAACGAGGAGACAGACGCACTGAATAATTGATTTTTATCGTCGACCTGGTGTGAACCGGGACCGGATTTTGCTTTATTGATAAAATTACACGATGGTGGCAGTGTTTGCTTGTATGTTATTAAGTGAAGTTTAAACAAGGTAAACCGTACGTTCCGTTCCGAGATGCATGTTAAATTTTATTTGCAGAATACTTTACTTTCTTATAGCTCGATGAAACATCACAAAGTACAAAAAACGGATCCAACACAATGAAAATCTTTACCCAGGCTTTTAATTTTTACTGTTCACTGATCTGATCTCACCGGCACAGATTCACCTTTGCCGGTCACAATACTTTTCATTTATATAATTTAGCTTCCCCTCTAATGGCGACCACCGTGAACATTTTTCGGTCAGGATAACCGACCTTTTCCGTGCGCCTGTAGAGCTAAGTTTGGCTATAAAAAAGCAAGATGGCACAACAATTGCCCACTCCGCTAAATGACAGAGTAATGGGCTCTGTTGGAGAGAAGAAAAGTTCGCTCTACCAACTCACGATGGAATGGTATGAAAAGGTGAAAATACAGAGCCTCGGGGCGGTTGAAAGGCTGATGGAGTAGAAGATTTTCATCCTGGTTTTCTGTTTGTTACATGAACGTTGGAATGCTCGACTAAACTTTCTGACGCTGTTGATGCTCTCAAAGTTAGAATTTACACGCGTTCATTTATGAATGAGAAGGCAAACGGAAAGTCTGCTGAAAAACATCATAGCAGATGGGATCATCGTATGGATAGCACTAAGAGGTAAGTCTGATAAAAGGTAGTTTGCACAACTTCTAAGCCGGTGCCAGTTCAGGATCTTGGCTGGCACCATGAACGGAGTGACTGCTGGTGAAAACTTGAAACGAAATGAACCCCGTAGAAAGGTGCTATGAGCAAAAGTTGATGCATTTAATATTTAAACACACAATTGTGCTGAATATTTCATAAGATATTAACGAGCGCCGTTGGGTGTTGCTGAAACTGTTTAACGGTAGCAGATGCCGGGATGTTGTGTTCTGCGGTAGGATTCACCAACCTGGAAACACCAAACACAAACGGTAAGCAACGGTCCGGCGTGACGTTCAACATCAGATTTAATTATTTAATTTCTGCATGATGGCGGGGTGTTTCAGTTTAAGCTGAGATTTCAACGACGTTCTTTGAAGTATGGCGAATTCGTAGAACCCTTGAATCTGAACCCTTATTGCTACCAATTTTGCTTTGGAAATTGACCTAATTTGTATTTATGTGTGCAGCATGTTCGATTCATAGTTTCAATGATGTGCAAATCAATCGTCATTATTCATGATTAATTTACAAAATAAAGCGTGTTCGAAAACGGATGCATTTAGGAAGTTGATCACCGAGAGCTGTTTGATTTGAAATAACCAGTAGAGTTATAATACATCACTGATATACGATCATTCTTTAAAACAAAATAGCTAAGACCTCCACAAAAAACTGTCCCACATTTCTCCATCCACAGAAAATACTCAGATTGCCAATCGTTTCAAATCGTTAAGCTGATTCTGTTTAAATTCGAGACGCTTGAATTTAGATGTAAGGTTATCTGGTATGTTATCACTAGGTTTTGATTAGTTGCGGTTAAATAGGCTTTTGACTTTTGTGTATACACGAAAAATAAATACATGAAGGATATTTTTCTCATTCTCGTATTGAACTACACGTTTTGATGGCCTAGAACATTTAGCAACCTAATGAACAATAAACAAATGGCGTAGTAATTTTTGAAATATAGCTATAGAACATAAACTACACTGGTCAACACAGGTTTTGCCTCAGAGCTCAGCCGGGAAAAATATGAAAGATTATAGCTTATCAACCGTTTCTCTGAATTTTAAGCGTTTAGCAAGCTCGAAAGTGCGTGTAAAGGCAGAGAAATTATTTCTCACCGGGTTCGTCGCTCCTACGTCTGCTCGCGGGAAAACTTCATTTAGATCACTGAAGACTTTTCACACTTCTGACTTAGCTAAGGGAACCAAAATTTACATGAACGGGTAAAAACTTATAATCTTTCATTTTTTCTAGTTTGAGCTTCAGGGGAATTTTTATCGCTTTCTTCGACCAGTGTATTATCTCAGTTGATGTTTAAAGAAATTTTGTATATTTTTATTGCAAATTTTAGCTTCGAAGGCATCTTACAGAAGTTATTACCAAAATTTTCCTCTGCAAAAATAATGCCCGAAAAAAAATATTAGGTTTTTCATAAACAAAGAAACCGACTGGTTACAGTACAATGGCATTGAATAACGAGAGCTATATTTCCACTAGCAGCCTCACAGATTTCGCCCTTTGTATGGCTGCACAGATTCTGGACCCACTCCTGCGAATCGCAGCCCCTTTTTTCAGACTTAATGCAGCCGTATCAAAATCCAACCTGCCGTCGAGTGCTGCCGGGGATAAATATGTTTGTTTTAGCGTAGAAACTGACTTTCCAGTTGGTGCTACGCTTTCCGGTTTCCGATCATCGCAACAGATTGCCTCTTTTGAGAGTGAGGAAGAGGGGTGGTATTTACCGACAACTGTACCGCTTTGCGAAATGATTTCAAGGGTTTCCCTGTCACGGAAAACAATCGTGCTTCTCTGAAGGGATGCTTGACGCATTGTTTGCCCAACGCACCCACCGGAGAGTCAGTTGATTTGATATGGTTTCTTTGGTTTTCAATCCTGACTCGGCACTTTGCTTAGGGGAAGGAATTCGAACGATAATTAAATTAATCGTATCAAACTATGCGGAATCCCAGCAGCGAAGTATTTATTGGTATGTTAAAAACGATAGTAAAATCGATCTTTTTTTTATCTATCTACCAACTTTAATCAAATAACTCAAAACATACAACAAAATGTGCATCCAACTTCTTTTTTTTGTTATAATTTAATTCTTCTGAACTAATTTAAAATAATTTACAGTACCTTAATCGTGATAAATTGATGTGAATGTACAGAGGCGAAAGCCAAATTAGCCAGTCTATACAAAAATGTGAACGTATCTAGCTTCATTGCATTTGGAACCATGATTCATTCTAACAAATAAGTATTGCTTTGTACCATGTTTCGGAAAGTGTATGCAAGTAATGGCTTTAAATTTCGTTTATACGCCCAATAACAATTACTTAACCGCATTCATATTCATGATCCGTAACTTTTTGCATCGTGTTGCGCAAAAGTTCCTTCCATCTGCGATGGGTGAATAGAAGAGGGAACGACGCAGGACTATTATAGCAGACTTATATAGATTTATCCACATGGTGACAAATGTTGTAAATGGGTGATAATCACTTAAAAGCCGACGACTCTAGTGGAGGTTGTTTCTAGTCGGGGTAAATCCCAAATGCTGCAAAAGGACACTACAGCAGCATACGACCGAGGCAAGGGACAAAGTAGCGAATGGCTGTAGAGACTGGGTCTAGTGATAAATGTTGGTAACCGGCCCGGTCCCAATAATAAGTATACTGTTTCAACGCTGTACTTGTAGTCGTGCACTGTGTGCACGTTTTCATGGGAACTAATCTTTCTTAAGTCTTGTCCATAGTCATGTTGGGGCGAACAGGCGAGAACTGGCAGCCGACCAAGCAACATATTTATGTACTTCAGCAAAGCGTTCATGTAGTTACGGCAGATATTTTTGCCAGTTCCCTCCTGTGCCCTTTGGGTGGAAGTGCCAAGTGAATATGTTAAGTTGAAATAACAATAATAATAATGATAATAACCTGACCAAGTCTTCGTCTGAAGGAAGAGCTTTAGAATATATTTGTGTCTGTCTGCTGGCAGGAAACAATTTGATGGCTCTCTTCGGACTAAATTAGTTTAGTTTTGTTAGTTATTCTGTAAAACACTAAATTCTTATTACTGCGTGTGTTACCAACTGGATGAAATTACATTTCAATCACCATAACGGGTAATAAAATCGATTGCTTATCAGAAAAATAGGTTAGGAACATTTGGGTCTACTCCACGAATAGTTTTACAATCTTCATTCTATTGATTTTCGATCATTAACATAATCTCACGAAACTAGCGCGTGAATCTCAACCAATGGTTCGGACACTTTTATTGGGCACATTTTGTACCGAAGCAATTCACTTTCCAAAGTGTAAGTGCATCGCTAGAGCAAACCACATCCATCAACAACTTTGTTCCGCTTACAAGCAGAATATGCTACAGACCATCTGTTCGAATGCCTCTCAGTGCCGTGAACAGGGACATATTCCTGCGATTACGGTATAGCCAAAACGGGTGCAAATGTTATTGAGCCATAACCGAGAGACGATTGAAATCTTGGTCTTTTGTTATGGGCTTCGTATTAAACGCATTAAATACTTCTGTCGACTAAGTGCGCTGTAATGGATTGATGTCTTTTGCCACCCCCCTCCCGGGTCTAAATGCTTATGGTCGGGCTCAACAGGACAGGATTTCGCCTTGGAGGGATTATTGTTAACGCTTTCGTTCTAGTTCGAAACCGGAGGGTGACAAAACGGGTAAAATGCGTTGGTAAATCGCCGAAAATACCTTATTGACATTTATATGCATTTTTCAGCACGTTCTGTTTATAGGGATCATTACCAACTGCCGAGCAGTGGGATAGGGAATAGCCGACGCGGATCTCCGGGAGATGGGAGGATGCATAAATAAATTAAGGTCAATTATGAGGAGTAGGGGTGGATTACATTGACACCGATTTCCGTACGAAAGTGGATAATTGATATTGGTTTTCTGCGAAGTTGGTTACGATATATTTGAATGTTTCGGTAACATTTAACTGGGAGTTTTAGTTTTATCATGAAGGCCAGAATATAAATTTACGTTTTTGCACCACCCTAACCCGAATGCTCCACTCCTTTCTGAGAGTGCTCAAATGTTGGCAGACATTAACTGACACTCCACTGGCAGGTAAAGGACATGCGACAGGACAGAACATATGAACTGGTTCACCAGATTCAGGTGTGTCTGTCTGAAATATGACATCGAACGTTTACATTGCGGGCGAAAGGTAAGTACGGGAGGTCTGTATAAAAGCAGAACCTAACCCATTTTGTTAGAGTGGTATTTTGATAGTATCTTTTCCATTAGAGTGGCGTACACTACATTTACATTCGGTTCCATTCATGTTATCTATGATCATGGTCTATGTTGATATAATAAAATCATCTGAATAATTCAGTGTTCTTTGAGTTCTGTTGAAAAATTTGCTTGTTGTTTGTTATTTGTATGTAGAAAAAATTTAATTGCAGCTAACTTCGAACAAAATGTATTACATCGGATATAAAAGTTGCTTGTTTCAATTTGATGTTTATTAAAAAATTCTCAATTTATTCGTGTGTTTGGATTCGAGCAGCAGTTCATTTATTCATTCGCAGTAGTTTGGAATCCAAGATAAATTTGTCTACTATCCATGAGTGAGCAAAAAAAATTATATTAATTGATGATCACATCCTGCGACAAGTATGTGTGGAACTGTAGGTTTATAGAACGGGTTAATAGTTGGCAAATGAGAACAGATTCAGGAAACTCGTAAAAACATCGCGTGGTCTAAAACATTTTCACATTAAAAAATTGATATTTTGATGATAAGTCTTGTTGAAAGAGATGCTAAGAGACCTATCAGAAAATATCAAGTTTATATCTTTGAAAGTTGATCTTTTTTTTTTAAATCAATATGTACCTACATGGAAAAGCAAATCGTCTTCAACTTTGCTGAAGTTTTACATGCCCGTACATTTAAACGCAATTAGTTTTTGTCCTTTTTTTTAGAATTTGTGACAAAAAGCACTACTGCTTGGGATTTTTCGTAATCTTCTCTGATTGTGCAATTTTTATTGTATACAAACAATCGGTTCAAGTGGATACAAAACAACAAGCTACGATACGTGATTTTTTCAAATTTTGTTTCCAGATTTGTTCGTTAGATAAATAAATATTAATACAACAATCATTATTATAATTGTGCAATTTTTCCTCAAAGGTAATGTTGAGTTCCAATAATCTCAACAGGGTATTATATGTTTTTTTTTTAATGACAACCGAAGACGTCACGTAACGTGCAATTTTGGACTATCGGATAAGCCATATTAGTGGACTAGTTTTTGGTGATTTTTTATCCCCTTTTCTCTCCGTAGACAATTGTTTATATATAAATATTAGGGTGCCAATCACTTGAATCAGGAATAAAGTGACCAGGAAATTGAAAAAAAAATTACGAAATGTTCACTCGCCCGAAAAAACACCCTATGCAAAATTTCAGCTCAATCGGACCTAAAATGGGGTGGTGCAAGGCGATTGAAGTTCACCTAAGGAATTTATTTTCAAATAATAGCAGATATTGACGGTATATGCATTTTTAAGCCATCAGACATAAAAAAATTGAAACCCGAAATATCATGTAAATGAAAAATATCAGTAATTTTGTATTCAGTATACACTCATAACATTCTAGACATATTCGAAAACTTGATCAAAGTCACCCCAGTTTACGGTGATTTAAAAACGGATGCATCTAGAAAGTTAATCATTATAAGTTTTTAGATTGTAAATGCCCATACAAATATTCTTTTGTTTTTCAAAACTTGAGGTGAAACCTAACGGAAACCAAGCCTCATTTTATCATTGTTAACAATACATCTTATCCAAATTTATATAGGGTAAGGGACCCATAATTTGCCCTGACCCCATAATTCGCCCACCCACTAATCAACAAACTGTTTACGGGGTTTGTTATTGAATTTTCCCAATAATAATTTATTTTCAATCTGGGCTGTTTCTTTTTTACGTTTAAATACGGTTCTAAGAGTTGACACTATATTGCGAACAATAAAAAAATAGGTTTGCGAATTGTGGGTACTCGGATAGAGTGGGCGAATTATGGGGTCGTTACCCTATTTGGTTATGCCACCAAAATTAACAGAATCATCAATTTGAACATTTTCATATGCTAGCACAGCCTGCTGTTGATAGTACTTGACAACATGGGCGCGCAACTTGACACATGCAGTTGACTTGGAGCTAGAAAGGGCAAAAGCCGGGATTTTTCGAGGCGCTACACAGGCATGTTTCACCCTATTTGGCCAACTTTTCGCGAAAATTAGTTACGATCGCGATGATTAGTAGTGTAAAAAAGAAAAGTATACTTAGTTTAAGTAGTAACGCGACGATTACGCGACGATTACCGGTATTTGTGAAAAATATTCTAGTAGCTACCGGTGCGAAAATATGAACAACACAGGGAGATAAAAAATAGTGATGTGAAAAATAGCAAGATTGAAACGTTTCAAAGGTTTCACGGTAAAACCAAATGTGCAAACTGATTCAATAAGGTACTCTGATGCTAGTTTACCAGTTTCACAACAAATAATTGTAGGTTAGTCGAAAATTTCATGATGTTTTATGAGCCATCCCCGAAATGCGGTAGAATGCAGGAGAGAGCCATCGATCCTCCTATGCTTGGATTCCCGTCCCATTTCACGTTGAGCTTTAATAAAAAATTCGCCTTTCTCCCTGGACTTTCCACCAGAAGTTTCGTAGCTTCAGGTTTCTTTGAAAAAAGAAAACAACTCTTTTTTTTCGTAAATTAAATTTAGTGTTCATTCATTAACAAACAATTTTTTCACGGTGTATATTTTTGTGTGTGTGTGTGTTTTCTATACAATTCATTTTTCTATAAAACCAAAGATTTCTGAGCTGCAATGCTGAGCATTTCCGAGAAAATGTCCCAATTTTTACCCATACTGACACCAAATCAGAAGTCAAGTTACGACCACTTAACATTCAAGTATTTTATGTTTATCATGATGGTTCATCAACTAAAAACTTGAGTATTACGGCACTTCAGCAATGTTCAGCTTCATGTTCCAACCAAATGTGCACTAGCTGCAATCAAATATGAATATTGCACGACGGTAACTAAACGCATGCTTCCCTATACGGATGCTAGAACAAAATGCGAGGCGTGTCTTGGCCCGTGTTGCAGCATATATTTAGCGTCGCTTTATGGGTTCCACTCCGCACCGATTCACAAAACGTATGCGTGAGCAAAATAAGTTTGTCTTTTATTTTCAGTCACATCCTTTTCCAGCTGCTGCATTTAGAACCAGAGCGAACACAATCAGCGCCACGTGCGCCAGCTGAGAACAAGTGCGTTTCCCAGTTTTTCACCCGAAAAGGATCCGCCATTCTCATCAGTGGGTGGATGGAAAGTGATTAATGTCTATCGATTATGGTAAACATCTCAGTGGAGTAAGCTCCTATGTGCTGGTAATAACAGAATCGTTGATTCGCAGGGAATCGCAAATTCTGTGTGAAAAATGCTGTGTTATAACGCAGACCTAGAGAAGCACGTGCTGCTAATTTAATTATTGGTTTCCTTCGGGATCGACGCACGAGTTCAGAGGCTTGCATAGTCAGTACTTTTGGATAACACTGTGCCTAGCGGGAATGATTTCTGTGGATTGTTCGCGGCTTTTGAGAGTCGTCACGTGCGGATTGTATCCGATAACTGTTAGGTAGGAGTGAGAGCGGGGACAGATTTGTAAAGCGTGCAGGTCGAGTGTTGTGATAACATCAAAAAGGACAAGTTTGTTTCCTGTGGATTTGTTCATCGGATAGTAATAAACACTTTAATATCATTCATGTTTTCACAAAGGACCTGCAAATACTCACGAACACGTGAACATGAGAAAGATGAGGTTCGTGTTATGTTTCCCCTTCTTTTCAGATTAAGCCTGATCGAATCATACACATTTTCCAGCAATTAGTTCTCATTCTTTAAGGCTGTAACAAACTATCCAATCCTGTGCAGTGGAATACTACTAGGACTTCCAGACAAGGCAAAAAAATCGCCCTATCTTGAAAATAATAGGTTGTCTGGTATGGCGGCGGTCGTCGCGCTTTACCGTGAACGTATCACTAGAAACCCCAAGAGAGTACGGCCGGCGGTGTATCGCACCAGCCAACGCTAGTCTCTCACCACCCCAGACGTGCATGAACGGTGAAGATACCAGAATTTATCAAAACTAATTTAATATAATCTCACTTTTGGACGTCGTTTCGATTGTGCTGATCAGCTCCAGCAGCGAGGCTGCAGCGATGCTCAAACTTGACGTCCCTAGAGGATTCGGGTGGCTTTGCACGGCTTGACGTCTGTTGGCGGGGAACCTTTATGTGGATTCATTGAACGTCAACAGGCACAGCGTGCCGCTTGATTTCGAGAGCGCAAAGTCTTCCACAACGGCGAGTCAGCTTTCATCTAAAATTTCAGGCGGATCTATTATTCACCGCTTCACACTAAGAAAAGCGTTAGTTGTTATCAATTATTTGCAATTCCGCTGAAGGTGTTTGTGGGTTTTGACGCTTTTACAAACTTATTGTCAATAATTATTGTGTTCGATGTATTTAGTAGGTGATTTTGACTTCTGAATCATTGTTCTTAAGGGACATCATATTTCTCTTTCCTCTTTTCTAAGCTTCAATGTTTAGTAAATGATTTTCTGTGGAAACTGAACGTTCGAATTCTTATCTCTCACACATCATCATTATGCCTAATGTCCGTCACGTTTGTCATTCTTTCCGCTTGATTTATATTATGCGTAATCTTTCTTCAATCTAACAGTCTTAATTTTTTTCTTATTTCGCCCCTCCAATTCAATATGTTAGATAGGTGAGTTAAAAATAAGGTAAATGAATTAAAAACAATAAATTTACCTTTCTTAATTTATGATATCTTATATCAAGAAAAATATGTTTATCGTAAGCAATTTCAATAATATTGAACCCTGTCTTTCTTGTTATTTGAAGTCACGTTTCTGTCTTTCATAATATACATTACTATCTTGCTTTTAAAGATAAACTTCAGAATAATGTAAATTACTTTTCTTGTTTCGTGATTCTAAGGATGGTGAAAAACGAGTCCAGCTTATATTCAACTAGACAACTCCTGCAGTCCCCGGGGCTGGAAAGTATTACTTTTCACATTTTGTGTAGTCGATAGGTATAGAGCGTAGCAGTTTGTCCATTTGTTTAAATTTATCACTATTGTTTCGCAGTGACAGTAAAGCCCTTAACTCATATATTCAAAACAGCAGACAAATAAATAAGCACGTGATTCATTTGTACCTACTTGAACAAGATCCAGGTGAAATGAGCTGCTCTCATCAGGATTTTTTCTACAGTACCAGTAAGGTACAATTTACTTTTTATATGTTCAAAACTATTTGTGTATTTTTGCACATTTAGAATTGCAGACATGTGGTCACAGAGGTTAAAGACAAACTAAAATTTATCTCACAAGTTAAAGCAACAACTTAAAGCATGTATTATACATGATTTTGAAGCAATATTACTTGTTTTTACTTTTGATCAGTACTATGAGTGATCGCATACTATTTGAAAAATATGTATAAATGTTGAATGTTCCAGGAGTATTTTTTAAACACTCTAAAAATTCCTTTGTTTGAAAATAATCGAGACAAAGTTGTTTCTGGGCTCAATTGATTTCACCTAATGTTTGTAATTTAAGGAAGTTTTGCTTTGAATTAAAAAAGAGCAAACTCTGTAATATCACAAGCTAGGCGCCAAAATTTTCCTAAACAGATGTTTGCACAAAGCCATTTATGTTAATTTTGCCGACATTCACGAATGATTTAGGACACACATAACGCATTCAACTTTCCCTGCCAGCCGAATTGGTCCCATATGGGCATTCAAAAGAGTTGTCTGCCCCTGCTATGTACGAACCGCCGGCTCCGGTGGAAAACTCCATCCGCTGATTCTTCCGAACCTTTTCTGCCCCCTGAAAATGGGTGTATGTTATACCAGCACTATATATGTGTCTGCAACTCTCGCAGCATGCTGTAATAGGCGGAAAATTTTCTGCTCCGAAAACTCACATGTAGTGGCATCCTGCTGCGAAAATGTCACTCGCGTGTAATAATATTTTATGTCCTTGCTCTTTTTCATCGAACCCTGTTTTCCTGGGTTTCTCAAGTATTTTAGATGATATGGGTAGTATGGGGTTTACATGCAGCCGGTATAGAAAATATGATTATTTGAAATAACAAATGGTTCAACGTTTCACAATATATTTAAATTCATAATGTTTCTTATTTTTTACATTCCTTTATTTATTTTTCTTTATTTCAGATTCAACAGAAAGATCAAAGCTGTCGCATTATAAAACGGTCATTGTTAGTGTAAATTTGTTGGATATCCTACATCGCAAACTACTTGCAGAGAATAGTTCTTATTCATATTTTTCCTGCTGGTAATTCCGATAGTACAGCAGAAAATATATGACCCCAAAAGCGGAGGGAGTGTGTTCACCCAACACAGTATACATTTCAGTTCGAGTTTAAACCGAATTAAGAGCAGCGTAATTTGATAACGGCACTCTCACTGAGGGGTTAAGTGTATAAATATTAAATTTTATTGCATTATAAGTGATAAAATACAATAAAAGCAAACAAACCTGCAGAGTGCCTGCCTCTGGCGGCTCTGCTATGAATGAAGGCAAGCGGGCGCGATGCCAGCTGGGGTGTAAAATGAATTTATGATCATGTTTTGTCTTTCGCCTGAAAATGTGTGAAAATTACATGGGTGATAATATAGAACTCCCGTCGGCGCGGAGTTGTTTCTGTGACACAAAATCGATCCGAAGTGAATATATTGTGACAATTTTTCCGAATTATTTCAACGTTTCTCTTACTGTAGACTTTTTTTAGAAAGTATGATTTGAATTTCCAAGCCAGCACATTAGAAATGAGTAATTGGTTTCCTTGTTCTGTTCAACACACCCTCACTGAATAAAATCCTACGTTAATCGTTGTGTATAAGTTGTGTGCTAAATCTCTATAAAAATTCAAGCTGTGTGGTACGTACATTAGGATATCATTATCGAAATAAATACCCGCAGATGGTATTTTATATGGTTGAAGGGAAGCTTATACGCTTCCTTCCGGGGCTCAGGCGGACAGTAATGCTTTTCCTCACCGACGGTGATAGAATATGTGGTTGGCAATAACAACGGTAATGTATTTGTGTATTTTTTTACTTTACTCTGGTTCAACAACTCTGGTTGACTTTCTTTATCGCAATAAACAGTACGATTTTTCAATATTATTTTTATAATAATAACTGTCTTTCGTCTCAGTTGGTGTCGAGGTACGATGCTGGTTCAAAAATCTGGTTGAAATAACGAGCAGAAAGAAACAGAGATGAGAAGTGAACGTCTAATTTAATTTTTAAGTTTTGGCTAGAAAGCTCTATAACAAACTACTGGGCAAGAAATTGGGGTATGTTATAATGGATGACAAATCCTACAAAAAATTATACTATAAGACTCTGTCAGAGTGCCAGGACTGCAATTTTATGACGCACCGAAGAAAATACATGTCCCTGAAGTAGTGAATGCCATTTACATAGAAAAACTCGACAAGAAGATTATGGTTTAGTGAACTATTTGCGAATGTGGGGAAATTTCACGTCCATTGAAGTGAAAGAGTGTTTACAAAATAGGTTGTGACCCTTGATTAGAGAGCATAACAATCGTACAATCTTCAGGCTCGACCTTGCTTCCTGACATTACTTTGAGGATGTGCTAGAATGGTATAAAACCAGAAATGTCACATGTGTACCAAGAAGTTGAGTCCACCAAACTGTCCTGAAGTTCGCCCTATCAAAACTTTGTGGGTTTTGACAAGGGACAAAGCTGAGGAAACATATGTAACCAGCGAACAATGCTGAAAACTTCAAGAAAAATTAGCCGGAATTGGTGAAAATGGTCGGACAAAGTGCTGTTCAGATTCTTATGAGTGGTGTTAAAAAAAATTAAAGAGCTCGCGTATCCTTCCAAAAATAATGCAAATTGAATATAAATTGGAAAGGAAACATTATTATTGAATTGATTTTAAATGTGTGTTTATAATTTTTGTAACAGTCTGTAGCAGTCCTGACCTTAATCTACTGGACTATTCTCTGTTTAGCATCGTTGAAAGGGATATCAATAGATATCCTCACACAACTTAAATTCACTTAAGTCCAAAATTTAGGAGGGGATTTAGGTGAGATCAGCGCTACGTAACGAAAAATCTCTGGGTATGTTTTGTTACAAAGGGGAGTGGATTTGTGGTAGTAT
Organism: Wyeomyia smithii; assembly: GCF_029784165.1. Taxonomy (NCBI): domain Eukaryota; kingdom Metazoa; phylum Arthropoda; class Insecta; order Diptera; family Culicidae; genus Wyeomyia; species Wyeomyia smithii. Next base: position 39,609,314 of record NC_073696.1, read on the forward strand.
TCAAAACATCGAGTTATTTGGCTACGTAATTTATGGATGTCGCCATAGACAATTTAGATGCCAAAAACTTTACTGAACAATTGTAAGGGAAAAAATCTACTGAAAACTTCATATAGACTGTTCCGAAAATTATAAATACATCAACTTTCTTGAATAAAACAAAAAATACAGGATTTTTCGAGCCATTTTATTCTGAAATATAGATAATCAGTGTTTTCTTTCCAGTTTCAATTCAAGTTGGGATTATTTTTCGTGAGATACGCGAGTTCTCTAACTTTTCTCTTAACACTACTCATAAGCTTTTGCACAGTGTGTTCTCCGACCATTTTTACCACTTTAAGCCAATCTTTTTTACATTTTTCAACATTGTCCGCTGGTTTGACATATTTCCTCAGCTTTGCCTTGGTCAAAGCCCAAAAAGTTTCAATAGGGCGAATTTCAGGGCAGTTTGGAGGATTCATCTCTTTTGGGACACATGTGACATTATTTGTTTTATACCACCCTAGTGCATCCTTAGAGTAATGGCAGGAAGCAAGATCGGGCCAAAAGATTGGAGGATTGTTATGCTGCTTAACCATGGGTAACAACCTTTTCTGCAAACACTCTTTCACGTAAATTTTACCATTCATTGTGTCATTCGTAATGAATGGACGAGATATTTTCCCACATTCACAAATGGCCTGCCAAGTGCCAAACCATCACCTTCTTGCCGAATTTTTCGGTATAGATGGCTTTCACTGGTCCAGGGACATCCTTTCTTTTTGGTAATGTATAAAATTGCGGTCCTGGCAGAGTCTTATAGTCCAGTTTTATGTAGGTTTCGTCATCCATAATAACACACCCCATTTTTTTGGTCAGAAGTTTGTCATAAAGCTTCCGAGCTCTCGGTTTCACAGATTCGGCTTGTTTTGGATTTTGTTTTGGCTGCTTCTGCTTCCGACGGGTCTGCAGACCCATTCTTCCCTTGTCACGCATAACGTTACTCGCCGAGGTTCCAAGCTTTCTCGCCACATCTCGTACTGATACTGAAGGATGCCGCTTGTAGTATTCCTTCACCTTTTTGTCCATTGTGGAATCAACTGGCCCGGGTTTTCTACCACGTCTTGGGGCATCAGTAAATGTGCACTCTTCACAATACTTCCGCAATGCGGTTTGAACTGCTCCGACACTTATACCTTCTCCTCTGGCTAATTTTCTTATAGAAAGACCACTCGGGGTGCCCCATTTGTGCACAATTCGCTTTCTTTGCTCGGGGGAAAGGCCACGCATTTTCATAATTTCGCACTAAATGTTATAAAAATGACAGCATCTGTTTCTTTTGAATGTAAACAACAGGATGCAGCCAACGTTTGGTTGAATACTGCACCTTATTTGAAATGACGGTTGATCGAAAGTGTATTTATAATTATCGGAACGGTCTATAATGTCTAGCGTTTTCCATGTGTTTGGCTGAGAATTTTTTAACTAAAAGTATTCTTTGATTTGGTTTATTCAAAAGAGTTTTGGCAACAAAATTGTCTCTCTTAAAAACCTATTTTGAATGAAATCTAAGAGGGTCGTAATTTCAAATCACTTTTTGTTCTATATTTTTTTCAGTGAAGGAATTCAAAATTAAATTTTTCGATATTTTTGAATAATAGTTCACACAATTCCCTGAAGTCAACCCTTGAAAACATTTTCTCTATCTCACGTCTAAATTTATTTCATAAAAAATTGTCAAATACAATTTGTTTTGCCTTTCTTCTAGAAAGGTATAGCAATCACTGGCAAAACCAAAGGTACAAAAGTGGTCCCAACGGCCGAATGTCATATACCACTCGACTCAGTTCGACGAACTGAGCATTTTCTGTATGTATGTGTGTATGTGTATGTGTATGTGTGTATGTGTATGTGTGTATGTGTATGTATGTGTATGTGTGTGTGTGTGCAACTTATTTTTCTCATCAACTTTTCTCAGAAATGGCTAAACTGATTTTCATGAAAATAATTGCAAATGAAAGGTCTAGTTGCTCCATCGGTTGCTATTAAATTTCAGTGTAATTGGATTTTTAGTTTAGAGGTTTTGTATCAAAATGTAAAAATCACGAAACATCAATATCTCAGAAACCACACAACCTATTTCAATAAAATTGATGTCAAAAGAATGAGCTATTTCCAAAACTCTTAACTTATTAATTTCGTAATGGTTAAACATATGGTTCAAAAGTTATGTAAAAAAATGTTATCCAGAGGTTTAAACTCACTCGTTTTTCTCAGAGATGGCTGAACCGATTTCCACAAAATTAGTGTCAAATGAAAGGTCTAGCTGCCCCACAGGTTGCTATTGAAATTCGTTGAAATCAGACTATAACATTGTCCGTTATTCATTAACATGTGAAATTACGTTATAAAAAGAAACATATTTTAAAGACTGCTAAAATTCACTCACTTTTCTCAGAGATGGCTGGAGCGATTTTCACGAAATCAGTTGCAAATGATAGGTCTAGTGGCCCCATAGGATGCGATTGAATTTCATCGTCGTCGTACTTTTAGTTTAGGCACTGTGTTTCAAAATGTGTAACTCGCGAAACTTTAAAGCAAAGCAAAGCAAAGCCTTGGTGCTGCATCCCGATTTGGAACTCGACCTTCTATTTATTTTCACACAGACTTCGCAGCCGACCATTCAGTGTACAGGATAATTGCGGGGCTAGCGCTAGAAATGTGTTCCGGACGCTGTTAAAACACATTCATTTCTCCTAGACATGACTGGACCGATTTTCACAAAATTAGTGTTGTATGGAAGGTTTAGTTGCCCCATAAGACCCTATTGAATTTTATTGTAATCGAACTGTAAATTTTTCTATTATGTATGAAAATGTGAAAGCACGTTTTGGAAAGAAACATGTTCCAAAGACTGCTTTAACTCCTTATTTTTATCAGAGATGGTTGGATCGATTTTCACAAAATTAGTGTCAAATGAAAAAGGTCCAGCTACCCCATAATACACAATTTAATTATACTGTAATCAGACTGTAACTTTGTCCGTTGTGTACCAAAATGTGAAAATTATAAAACTGCACAGTGGTGGGCACCGCTAACCGAAAATTTAGCGACGCTAATCGCTAAGTCGCTAACCGGAAAATTTAGCTCGATAATTGCTAAACGCTAAACGCTAAACCCGCATTAGCGGAACTTTCGCTAATCGCTATTCGCTAACTTTTCAATATGTAAATAGTCATATCGCTATATTTATTGCTCGTGTTTTGTAAGATTTGGACCACTTTGATCTGTTTTGGTTAAACAAACGAAAACAATTACTTTTTAAAGCTATTTACAGTAAGAGGTTCACGAAACGGTATTCATATTTGATCTTGTAAAAACAAGAATAACAAAAGTTATTTAGCTTACATTGAAAATAGATACTCTTAAGAATGTTTTCATGAAAATTCAATTATTATCTGAATCGAAAAAGTAGAACCAAAGTTGTCATAATTTCAAGCGCATTGCAATTTACCAAAGTCCTTGGTGTGCAAAAAATTCAATCTAGAACTTGTGCTTGTTCTTCAAAATGCTCCTGTGGCTTGTACGATAACTAAAACTCCATTCTAGGGTAAAAAAACTGACAAAAGTAACTTTCACAGTGAAGTATGTTCATCTTTCGAAGCAATTTACGTACGCCATCAGCAATTCACAGTTTTTCTAAATATTTCTATTGTCGCTTCTTCACAAAATTTAGCGAATTACCTAACCAGCTTCGCTAACCAGCTCAAAAATTAGCGAAATCGCTAAATCGCTAACTAAATTTTAGCGTCGCTAATAAGCGAATTAGCGAATTAGCGGAATGGTGCCCACCACTGAAACTGCATTACCACAGAAACTACACAACCGATCTGAACAATGTTGGAATCAAAAGAACAGGCTACCTACAAATCCCTTAACCAATGAATTTCACAATGATTGGACATGTGGTTCAAAAATTATGAAAAGTAATGTACTCCGAAGGCTTTCGAAACTCACTCACTTTCTTCAGAGATCAGTTTTGGCGTTTTTAGAGTCAAATAAAAGGTCTAGTTGCCCCAAAGATTCCAAAATATTCTATTATAGTTAGGCTTTTACTTTAACTATTATGTATCAAATTGTTACAATAAGGTAAGTCTCTTATTTCAAAGATCACATAATTTATTTGAACAAAACAGCTGTCATATGAACGGGTTGTCTCTAACAAGTAGGTAATTTATTTCACATTAATTTATTATGTGGTTCAAAAGAAACGTAACCCGAAGACTGTTTAAAACCCACTGCTCAGAAAATAATATGTGGCCCCAACATCATTTTCATTTAACTTGAACGTTCTTGACCTTCCTCGGAATTGAATTGTTCGAAATTGGGAATCATTTCTTTCATTTTGCCTACGTATTTAACACAAGCAATTTCAAAAATATTACGTCAAATTTAATACATTATACTTTTATCATTATGAAATTCATTTACTTGAAATACAAAATCGCTATTTTTGTAACGCAAAGAGTAGAAATTCCTTTATTGGATTGTATTTGGCTAGGATGTACTCCAAAAGATAGAAGCCGCAATTTCAGATTTCAAAATGAAATCTGAAATTAATACCCGGCATCTACCTGAAAAGTGACAATCATGAAAAAAAAATTCGCCTAATCATATTTATTCAAATGTAATTTGTATGTGTGTGAATATGTACATGTTTGTATGTGTGTAAATACGTTCGTATGCGTGTGAACATTTAGTTTAAAATGTTCGGTATAATTATGCTGTTGGCTACCTAATTTTATTATTTAAAGTAATCTATGAATCCAGTAGAAATTATCAAAATGTAATTTTTTTCGAAAATTTGAAGTTTTTTTACGATTTTGTTTCAACAAATAAGAAAGTTTGAATGAGAAAGGCTGGGTCTCACCACTAGGTGGATTACTTCGTTTTTTTTTTAAATGGCTGCAGCCAGTGTGGAATATGTTTTGAATTGTTTTGGTATTGGGTGAATCAGAACATATGTCTTATGATATTGAATGAGTGGTTGGATCTAGAATAACAATCAAAATTACGGATATTAATGTTTTTATTTTCAAATAAAGCTTAAATTTGAATAAAAGCTCGTGATTTTCACTAGGCAATGATGGATGATGTTATGACGTTTTGAATTCCAAACGTAGTTTTAAAAAAGTTTTTTCAATAAATGCACTTAAGCTTTAATTATGATTTGAACAGCCCCTAGCTAGAGATTTGATATTCATAAATGAATATTTAAAACCGTCGTATACTATTTATGCGGAGAATGTAACAGAAAACATTATTATAAGAAGCTTCAATTGTAATAGTTTTTTATGTTCGCAATAGCTTTACTAATTTAGACAAAAAATCACAAGGCTTGTGTCAGTTGTGTGCAAAGCAACGACCAAAAAGCTGACGTAGAACAACATACAGCTGTTTGTTACGATACTCGCATCGTTGCATTCGAGAGTGAATTCAAGTGATAAGTACAAGGCAAATTTCTCCGCGCAATAACTCTTCGAATGATTGATGCTAATATTACTATAGACTATCTTATATTATCATCAATTTTTATCCAACACTAATAAAATAACTTTCTGGAAATAATGTGGTACCCTTAAAAGGATTCAAGAGGCACTGGGGTCGATTTATGGTCTCTGAATATCATTTTGAATCTGGAAATACTCCTAAGGTGGTATTTGCTTATTGAAGTCTGTTTTAAAAATCGGAAGCTGCCCCTTTGAATTTCAAAATGGAATCTGGAGTCCTTTTCCGCCTTTTGGGCATCACCTGGTTTTAAAAATGTTTAGCAGTATTTGGCTGGCCAGCATCAGGCAGTCAACATGGCCATAAATCGACCTCAGATGTCATTTTGAATCTTTTCGGTCTTATCACACTATTTCCAGAGTTGATTTATTAGTGTTGGATAAAAGTTATTGTTTTTGATCATTGTCAAACGCAACAATGCTAGTAATATAACAAACAGTCTTATGTACTTTTACGTATACTTGAGGACGTACCTTTGCACACCATCCTTCTGTTATTTTTTCACTAAAAGACGGCAGCACCTACCGCTGAAGCCGTTACCATCACTAGTGCTACTGGTGTCTGCTGCAACCAACGCAGCGTACCCGAAAATGTAAACTCTTTAATTAAGTATTTAATTTATCCTCAATTTGTTGTTGAATTTAATATTAGATATGATGCTGATCGTATTTCTGCGCTATCTCCACTGATAGGGCATTGCTCTGATAACACAGTGGGAAGCTGACGGCTAACATATCTCGAGTGCCAATATCCAAAAACGTTTGTTGGTTGTCAATAAACGGCAATTTCTCATTGGGGGAAGCGGCTGATGTACCCACTACTGATGCTGCCCGCTACCGCACAAAAATAAGTTTTTACTGGAGGAAGTGCCTCTGCACCAGCTGACACTGACACTGCTGCTGCTGCTAAGTAAGTACTGTCCTAATCGCTGCCATGAACTAATATGACTAGTTTAGGCAGAAGGTGGCTCTTATATAGGCCAAATAGTACATTCCAGATTTACTAGGTCTGTCTGTCGAGCATTAAGCGACCAATCGAGGTCGAATTCTGCGTTTTAACAAGGCTTGACAATTTTCAATAGTACTCAAGGTACTTGTTTTTTTTATCGAGAACGAATACTAAATTTCAATCAAACTATGTTTGGTCCGTTAAGATTTTAAAAATTTTCAGCTATTTCGGAGTGTTCCACACAGTCAAAAAAAAATCGCGTGAATTTACATTTGTTTCAATGCACATAAATGGAGCATTCGAAACCATGTAATATTTGGTGTGGCATTTTATTCACATGCAATGTAAATGAATATGATGTTAATTTTCATGCATATTTATATTTGAAGCTTTAAGTTTATATTACTTAACGTACAAATTAACATGGTTTAAAACCATTCTGTATTGAGTATTGTTAACGGTGTGAAATTGTATGTTTTTCACATTTTGTACTAGAAACCGTTATGTGCTTTCATTTGTAGTAGTTGTAAATTTATAGAATATCAAGTTTAAAGAAAATCTTGATTGGCATTGACCGGTATTATCTCGAATTGATATATATTGAACATTCGCATGAGACTGTATTTGAATTGAATTCCACGGAAATATTTTGTTATTGTGGCTTATACAACCCAAAGCTGCTGCAAATTTGTCTCAATATCATGATTGACTTTACAGTTTTCTTTCGTGCCACCTACTCTCTCTCTCTCTCTCTCTACTACTACATCCTGGCCCATCACATCAGGCAAGGTAACGATTAACCTTTGATCGCATTACGTAAGCGCACGCGATATTTCGTTCACGCCATATGGTGAACGAAAGAATGCCAGTCGGCAAGTTCTCCCCCTTGTAATCCAAACGTTGTTTTTGGTGTTTTACTCTTCTGATCACACACTGGTCAAAGGATGCGTCAGGTATTTCGACATTTTTATGGGCTTTTTTATGGCTTTCAGACGGGCGCTCCGTTTTTTTTGACGGGTGTGTTAGATTGGTACTCTATTCTCGAGTGACTGTCGTGCCCCCGATTTGTTGTTATTCCTTTATGCACCATATATGAACGATGCGAAGGATATCGCTAGAGTAGGGGATAAAAAAGTGGTAATGAATATGAATTGATTCCTGTGTAGTTTGTTTTGTTGGCGGTAATACAGGCGAAGGTACCTCCTAATGAGAGGAATTCCCCGATGATGGTCGGAAGTGACTTTTAGTCGCGGCATCAAAGCAGGATAGGGGAGGAATACGAAAAAAAACTGTATAGTTAACAGGCCTGTACAAGCATGAAATATTAATAAGCGTGCTATTTGTCATGTGCGGCCAAATGGGAATCCGCATAAATCACTTACGGATGTGATGAAGATATCGACCATATGGCGATCCGGATATTTGTGGACGCTCGGCTCTACTAAGGAGGTGTTGCGGTGAATTGACTTTTACACAATGAAAAGTAGATTGGGTGACAAAAAACTTTAAATTATTTTCTAATAGTTGCCTTTTCCATTCAATAAAAAGGCTTAAATGGACACATTGTAGAACTGGGACTGTATTTGAAGACTGAATACTTAATCGTAATGAATTTATGGCGTAGTTGAAAATGCATGCATTACAAACTGTTTAATCCACCAGCAAAGCACACTGAATTAATACAAATTATACCATAAGCAAACAAAAAGAACTCAAATAAAACAATACTCGCGCTTTACTTTTTGCGTTTATTTGCCAGCCTGTTAGTCCTGATTGCTTCAAGTTCCCTTGCGAATCAGTGCATGGTGAAAAATTAAAGGCAAATAAGATTTATGAATTGAGTCAATATTTGCACACTTGTCTCTCGGTGTAACAACATCAAACTTTGGTGAATTACCAACCTACCCTAAAGCGGAAACGGGCAACGCGGTGCGCATTCAGTGAATCTACGCACACTGATAAGGGGATAACGGAGGTTTCGGTTTTTGTGCTTCAGTACACACAACCATGCGACGCACCACATCAACATCAAAGCATAGCCAAATATTTGTCCTTCGAAGTGGGCACTCGAAGCAGAAACTGAGTTCACAGTTGGCTTGTGGGTACAGTATTTGTAGATATTCGGCAGCGGGCTTCTTGGTGGGAGGCTTTCAGGTTAATTGTAAACAGGTGAAGTGTGGATGTGAAGTTTTTAAAAGTTTTTATGGTGTTTATTATATTAATACACAAAATCGTAGTCATAACCACCAATGAAATTATTAACATAACATTTATTTACATGCGAAAGTTGCATCGTTGTTGTCGTCAATGTATTTTATAACATTATTTTTTTTAAAATACATTTCGCATTTTGGAGTTTCAGAAAACATATAATATGTACCAACCCAAAATCACATGCGAGTGCCGTCTGCTGATAGGGCTTTGCGAATAGGATGGGGAAGGTGCGGGGTAGTAGTACGCATGCGTTGCCCCACACCTTTTCTAGATTTGTGCTACAAGCATAAACACAGAAATAAAAACCAACATGGCGTTAACTTCGAGTGCAGCTCGAGATTGTAAACTGTACAGCAACATTGGACCAGTTCGAATACGAATTTAAGCGTTTTTCATTTATTGAAGTTTTGATAGGAGCTCCAAAGAAAATATGGAATAATTTTCTTATCGTATTTTTTACGATAATTATTATATCCGTAAAAGTCTAAAAAAAACTTTAGACCGTTTCTAGACCAGAATCATTATTTTCATAATCCGTGAGACGGCAAAAAGTTATTATGGCATGCCCATGATTTTATAATTTTTTGCCAACCTTTCCTTCGTTCATACTTTCTCTAAAACGAATACAATAAATTTTCATCGATTGTCTCCGACATGACAGCTTAACATAGAAATGCACAATCTCCTATCATCTACCGATATCAAGTGAACTCAATGACGATTCCCAGCCGAAAAAAAAACCTATACAGGTTCAACGCTTCAACGACAGAGCACCGTTTAGTCGAAATAGGATGCCCCGGATTGTCACTGTATACTGGTGAGGTGTTGATTGATCGACAAAGATCGACAAAAACACTTTGTTATAGTGAATTTTAACAAGAGAACAATTTCTATTGAAATGCAGCTGATTTAAATTAATATTTTGATTTCTATGAACAGACATTCGATCAGGTGTATCTCGACAATGACAATCGCAGGGCAAGACACACCTCTGCGCCCCATAGCTGGCGCCCTGATGTTTGATTGTTTAAGACTCTGTCGCCTTATCAGTTCAGCTCTCCGGCAGTATCGAAGACATAATATCTAATCACCGAGCTCGCAGTGATTGATGGTTCAAATTTAGAGCGGTTTGTAGACGTGTTCCTCGAATTTGTGTAGTTGATGTCCCAGGAGTGCGCCTACAATTTGGACAGTGACATCGGCATCTACCAGAACGATATGGACGCTGGGGGATTGCACTAATGCCGGAGCAATTCCCTCGAGAAACGACAGCTTTTAAAGTCACCTGGCTTAATTCAATTGCGCTAATTTGGTGGATGATGAATTAATAGGCTCGCAATTGGGCTGCGATGATTGAGCTGAGTGGTCGAGGAGAGCAATCAATGAATGGTTGGCGAATCTGTGCCACAATGTCGATAATGTGTGCTATTTGATTTATGGGATATGAGGAAACGGGGTAATTAGAGTGATTAGTCACAATAGTGAGCTATTGCTGTCAGTTAAATTGGTGGTTGCTGTTTGCTCATTTAAGCCATGAGGTGTCATGTTTTAGTGCAGTGTATCAACATGTAACTATTCTACGGAATTCTCAGACAATTTATAAATAAATTAAATTTATAAACCAGAAGGAGAAACAAAAATAACCAAACACCAGAGGCCCTTCAGCAACTTTGGTAACGCGAATTGCGACAAAAAATTGTTAATTCTTTTGCTGGTGCATGTAGAAAAGGATAAACAGATAAACATTTTTTATTTAATGTGGCTCTTCATTAATACGTTAACAAGAAGCAGCACTTTATGGACTGCATTGAGCAGACTTGATAGAGGAATTTTTGTTCCTTAAGATATTTGCAACAGATCCCAACAAGGAAATAGATTTCATTCGAAATACTGTGCATAAGTAGCATAACTTTGCGTTTGAATAAAGAAAACCAAATGAATTTATTATAATCAGACGATTAGTTTGAACATTGTGTATAAATGTTCTCACCGGTTTGAACAAAAACAGGCTGTCTTTCAAACCCTTAACTAAAAACTTTAGTGATGATTGGTCAAAGTGGTTCGAAAATTATGAAAAGAAACGTAATATTATTCAAAGAATGTCAATTATTGAGGAAGTGAAATAATACTATTTCTCATCAATGAGAAAGTACTGACTTTGCATGCGCATATATATGTTCGTGTGTATATTCGAATGTGCCTGTATGTATCTTCGAATATGACTGTATGTATATCACTTTGTATATGTATGTGTATAGAAATGTGCAGGGGTATGTGTGTTCGGATAAGTCCTTTTTGCCTTTCTCCTAGAAAGGTATAGCAATCACTGGAAAAACCAAAGGTATAAAAGTGGTTCCAATGGCCAAATGTCATATACCACTCGACCCCTTTCGACGAACTGAGCATTTTCTGTATGTATGTATGTGTGTATGTGTGTATGTGTTAATGTGTGTGTGTGTGCATGTATGTGCAACTTTTTTTTCTCACTCACTTTTCTCAGAGATGGCTGGACCGATTTTCATAAAATTAATTGCAAATGAAAGGTCTCGTTGCGCCATAGGTTGCTATTGAATTTAATTGTAATCGGATTTTTAGTTTAGAGGTTATGTATCAAAATGTAAAAATCACGAAACATCAGTATCTCAGAAACCACATAACCGATTTTAATAAAATTGGTTTCAAATGATCGGGCTGTCTTCAGAACCCTTAACTTTTGAATTTCGTAATGATTGAACATATGGTTCAAAAGTTATGTAAAGAAAAGTTATCCTGAGGTTGTTTAAACTCACTCATTTTTCTCAGAGATGGCTGAACCGATTTTCACAAAATTAGTGTCAAAGGGAAGGTCTAGTTGCCCCATAGGTTGCTATTGAATTTCATTGCAATCGGATTGTAACTTTGTCCGTTGTTCATGAAAATGTGAAATCACATAATGAAAGTAAACATATTGACTTCCTCCTAACGATCATTGGCTAATTAAAAGGTAGAAAAGTGATCCAAATGGCCGAATGTCATATACTACTCGACTCAGTTAGACGAATCGAGCATTTTCTGCATATAAGCATGTATAGGTGTATATGTTTGTGTGTGGGTGTGTACGTGTGTATGTGCACCTTTTTTCGCACTCACTATTCTCAGAGATGGTCTGATCGAACAGATTTCAATGAAATTAATTGCAAATGAAAGGTCTAGTTGCGCCATAGGTTGCTATTGAATTTCATTGTAATCTGATTTCTAGTTTAGAGGTTATGTATCAAAGTGTAAAAATCACGAAACATCAATATCTCAGAAACCACACATCTGATTGAATAAAATTAGTTTCAAATGAACGGGCTACCTTGAAAACCCTCAACTTTTGAATTTTATGAAGATTGAACATGTGGTTCAGAAGTTATGGAAAGAAACGTGTTTTGGAGACTATTTAATCTCACTCATGTTTCTCAGAGATGGCTGGCCCGATTTTTATAAAATTAGTGTCATATGAAAGGCCTTGTTAACCCATGAGACCCTAATTATTTTTTTTACAAACGGATTATTACTTTGCCTGTTATGTTTAAAAATGTGAAATCCAGCTATGAAAAGAAACATATTCCAAGACAACTTACTTGGACTCACTCATATTTCTCAGAGATGGTTGACCCGATTTCCACAGAATTAGTATCAAATAAAAGGTCTACCTACCTCATAACACCCTATTGAATTTTGCAGTAATCGGACTGCAACTTCGTCTGTAATGTATCGAAATGTGAAAATCACGAAACTTCATTATCTTAGAAACTACACAACCGATTTGAACAATACGTTACCTTTTCATTTGATTGTAATCAAACTTAAGCAAGCGTTATGTTTTAATTTGTAAAACAACGAAAGTCTATTATCTCAAGTATTACACGACTTATTTGAACATAACTAGTGTCATACAAATGAGTCATCTCTCAAACTTACAAATAATAAACTTCATAACAATTTGATATGCTGTTTAAAAGTTTTAGAAAGAAAAGAAATTCAAAGACTATTCAACACTTTACCTGCTTCGATAAATATATATGGCCTCAACATGATTTAAATGTGGTATCGTACTATCTGAACGTTCCCGGCATCGCTCGTGATTAAATTGTTCGAAATTAAGAGTCATTGCTTTTATTTCGCTATTTCCTAACATTTACGTACTAACATTACGTACTAACATTACGTCAAATTTCATATTTTATACTTTAATTACAACATCAATATTTTAGAACCCAAAGAGTGGATAAACATTTATTGGATTTAAGCATTCATGTAAATCTATTTTAACAAATAATAAGTTTGAATGAGAAAGGCTGAGTCTGACCGCTAGGTGGATTAATTTAGGTTTTTTTCTTAAACTTTTTATTTGTCTTATAATGAATATTTTTTTCTGAAAGGACAAAATTACTGTCTACAACTTTGCGGAAGACATCATACCAGTTGAACAAACCGTTATGGTTTTTGGTCCTTTTTTTGGGTTCTCAAATCTACTGCCCCAGAGTCAACGATCTTCATTTCTTTTTGATATAAGGGTTCTACATTACTGTTTATTGGAGAGTCAAGGAATACATGGGAAAAATTTTACCTTGGTTAGCAGTAGGATTCAAAAGCTTCGTTTTCTCTAAAAAAGTCTCCTATACTACCAAGAAAGAAAACTTCATTGCTACTCTCTGGGTAGTAGAAAACATACTTATTCCGCTACCATGCGGCCGTCGTTGTTTCGCTCACGGGAAACAAGGTGTCTAGCGAAGGAACCTCGAGAAAATATACTACTTCAAACTCAGAGCCGGATTTAGGATTGTGGAGGCCCGAAAGCCAAGAACCTTGTGGAGGCCTTAAGTTAAAGAATTTATTAGCAGAATTGTGTAAGTTTTATAAAAAATTCAGTTATGTTAAAGTGTCACGAAGTTTTTTGATTTTTTTGTGCGTTTTGTATGATAAATAAACTTTTGTAAGGCCCCCAAAGTATAGGTGCCCTGGACTCCCCATAAAACCGGTTTGTTCAGACTACACAACAGAAGTCTGCTTCAAATGTCTGTACGTCTGTGGGAATGGAATTTTGTGACTATACCCTGGTTCTGGGAAGGAGGTAGCTGCACGATTGCGCTGAAATTTTCATGGGGACTTTTTTCAAGAAAACAAAACCTGCCGCTGATCGAAATTCGAAAAGTCAATTTCCATTCGCACCCTACTGTTTATGTCATGCAATAAACAACGATTCGAATGTTGCTCTCGAATTAACTATTAACTTAACTTCGCAACAGTTTATTTTGAACAGCACGTGCGTAGCACGGTACACGATATCGCTAAAGATAGCAAGGAAATACTTTATCTGTTACGTTGTTTGCTCCCCAATTTTTTCCCGCACTCATATCTCTACTACAACGCAACCCGTATTGAGAGTGAGTGATGTGAGCGGCCAAATCACTGTTTTTCTAATCCCGTTATGCTACATGATTGCCATTGATGAGGGTACCCTCTTAAAATTTATATTACGTTCATGTTACTCCCGCCCTTTAAATTACTGGCTACGCCACTGACTTTAACTTTGCCAACCGTTCTGGCGCCAAAAAAGTATTAGTTCAGATCGAAAATGGTCGGAATGGTTGGCACAGGACGCAATTCGTGAATATTCAGACCTGATGTGTAAAGGCCCGAATACACACACGGCGTAATGATGCCTTCTCCATACAAATTAAAAAGCGTAATTGCGCCTTCCGTTGGGACGCCTTTCAACCAGAACCTTCTATCTGTGCCTCCTAGTGAAGAAAGTAGTCGTTCGCTGCCTTCGGCTGCGTACTTGACTGCCTTCCGTGTAGACGCATCGTGCCTTCCACACGGTCTTGTGTCGCCTTCTTTTGGCGAAGGCGCTGGCAACGCCGTGTTGTATCATTTTCGCCTGCTGGTGGTATCTAGAAGTGTGTTGCCTTATTTTTTCTTCCAACAAACATAAACAAACATGAATTGGGTGGCATGACGACAAGAAGGTTAGCACACGGCGGGGTTCCAGACGGCGTGATAGCGCCTTCCGTGTAGACAGGCGGAAGGCGGTGGATGCTAGAAGGCACATTAGAAGGTTTTGAGAAGGTACTGACAATTTTGGTCAGGAAGGCATTGTCACGCCGTGTGCGTATTCGGGCCTTAAGTACCTATGTGCGAATCTGTTAAAAAAACTAATAAAGTGCCTATAACAAAAATCACAAGGCTAGGTTAATTTTTTTTCTTCATAAAAAATCAATATCAATAGAAACAAGCAGCTTGCGGGTTCGAATCCCGTCTAGATGAGGTATTGTTTTCAAGTGTATATCACATTCAATCATAGTAACCCTTGAGTTAGCAGAAAAAAATTGACAGCTCTATCAGTCGAACTCTAGCCGATATGGAGAAAAGTGAAGTTATTGCGTCCAAAAGTGTAAGAGTTCGAAAAACGTTACCCCGCCGCGTCGAAACCGGACATCGTGCGGCACTTTGTGGACACCAGATACACCCGTTCCGGCATCTACAACATTTTGGCGCTATTGGACAACAATAAGAGCATCGAAAGAAAGCCCGGTTCCGGACGGCCAACGGCCCTGAGCGATAAAAAGCTCCAGAGCATGCTGAAGAGGAAGACCAAGAGAAAAAAGGGATTACATCGCTCGTTTGGTCGGGAGATTGGTGCATGCGGTAAAACAGTAAAGAGATTGGTGCATGCGGTAACCAGTGAACATGGACATACATGTCAGGAAGCAGCAGTCCCGTCCACTGGTCTCGGAGCTGCAGGCAATGACGCAGCGGCTGAATAAGATGGTCAAGTCGATTTTCCGGGCGAATCATGACGTGGCGGTGGTGATGGACGACGAGACCTATCTCACTCTGGATGGCAACGACTGGCAGGGCACTTCGTAGTGTACTTCTCCCACGAGGGAAGTGAGCTCCGAGGTGAAATTAATTTCACACACAAAATTCCCCAAGAAGGTGCTGCTGTGGCTGATAGTCAGCGGAAAGGGGATGTCATTTTTTTTTGCTCTAGGCTGGCCGTGAACAAGAAAATTTATAGTGCGAAGTGCCTGCCAGAAGTTGCGTCGTTCATCGAGAAATGCCATAAGTGCGAAGACGCGTTGTTCTAGCTAGATTTGGCGTCGGCTACTCAAAGCGATCGATGGAGCGGCTGAATAACGATGTGGTACCAAAGTCGGCGAACCCGCCCAACGTCTCCCAGCTGCATCACATTGAGAATTTCTGGGCAAACCGGAAGCGTAGGTTCTACTCCGACAATTCTGTCGCGAAAACTCTGAAGGAATGAATGAATAAAACAATGAAAGCGCATTAAAACTGACCTTTTAGATTAGAAGTAGTGCCAAAAAGTTTCGTCCTCGTGAAAAAATCCTCCATGCAAAATTTCTGCTCAATCGGACTTTGGGAACACGTGCCTCAAAGCAGGCTCTCCCAGCTGGTCTCGAGGTACGATGCTGGCCTAACAAGCCAGTCGTCGTAGGTTCGAGCTCGGAAGAGACTGTTATTGTCAGTACAGTAGGATCAGCGCTAGCCCCGCAATTGTCCTGTACACTAACAGTTGGCTGCGAAATCTGTGTATAAGGAACAGAAGGTCGAGTTCCGATACGGAATGTAGCGCCAAGGCTTTGCTTTGCTCTGCCTCAAAGCGGGCAAAGTTTCACGAAAAATATCGATGAAAAAAAGCATAGGTTCATGAAATCGTCTATATCAAAAAAAAACTTTTTTTAGACCAAATGTCTTAGAAATGCATAAAACGTCGTGAAACTTTGGTCGCTTTGAGGCACGTGTTCCCATAGTCCGATTGCCCTGAAATTTAGCATAGAGGCTTTTTCCGAAAAGACGTAACTTTTGAGCACTACTTCTAAGCGAAATTCAAAAATTCGATTTTTGTTGCCACCCTAGAGCGTATAGAATGAGCGTATTGGGTTTGGATAATTATGGCTACCCAGTAGTTTGATTGGATAAAACGCCATGCCAGATAATAGGATATTGCGGGTTCGTGTCCCGCCTGGATGAGCTATATTTTTTCCAAATTAGTATCACAGTATTGTGTTCGGTCGTTTTTCAAGCGTTCAAGTGTCGTTTTACATTTTTGGAGTCAGCACTCTATATATAATAGATTTATTAGCACAAATCTTCATTTTACTTCATGCCCTTTCAAGTTATGAAGCAGTTCTGAATTTTCGTTTAAAATATTTGATGGCTCTGCGATAATAATATGGCCTTCTCAACCGCTGAATTATGCCTCTTGAAAAAAGTACCATGTATTTTGCGGTAAGAACAGTTACCAAGAGAAAAACAAGGTATTTTTACTGTGAGTTTCCAGTCATTACCATGTTTCGACGAAGTTTTTTGTTATTGAATCCACCACCGACAATAATTTTACCATGAAAAACATAGTCACTGATTTCTCAATGTACGAAAAATACCTGAAAAATTACTGTTAAGATACATAACAACCCCCTATTGTCACTGTGACGTTTTGTATTATACTGCACAATGATATTTGCGTCGGCATTGTCTAAAAGTCAGTTTGTTTCATTTTGTGGTATATGAATTTACATTTAACGGTTTGTTAATTCACCTTAATTTACCTAATAATAAATACATTATTACTGATTGATAAAGATTTGTAATCCTAATGAACAACTTGCTTTCAAGTAGTCTATACCTAGTTTAAACTATTCCAGTTTTTTAAGCTGAAATAAACTATCTAAAAGCCAGTGAACTGTGGCAGCTATTATCAGATAAACATTCAAATTTCACTCCTAGAAATCGGATATGTTTGACAATTTGGAAACCATACAGGTCATGCATCATTTCACCACTTGGCCATCACGTGTCAGCTAAAACCGAACCGAAAGCGCTGCATGCGTTTGTTCACAGCCTAAGGACAAAATATTATGTTACAAAATAACATTTAGGTACTCTATATTGTTCATTTTTTTCCTAGCGCACGCCCTAGCCACCGCAACAACATCAAGTAACCGCCTTGACAACCGAAGCATGAAAGAGCAACAGTACTGAGCAAATCGCTAGGGGTTGATCTAAACATAATGTTCTTGCAAAAACACAAAATCAAAGAAAAACTTTTCCCATTTTCCCAGCGAAATAAACTCTCACCCGGCTCGATCAACAGCTCCGGTTATGGGTTATAATTGTTTCCTGAGGGCAAAACTCACGCGTAAATTCCCGGGAGATTCGGTTACAGTATGCTTCCAATTCGAAACAATTACAATCTGATATGCAATGCAATTTGAACCGTAGCTGGTGTGCTTCCCACAACTTTTTTTCCGAGGCTAGATGGCTACTACAGAAAAATTGTGGTTAATGGAACAAAAAATCGTCGACATCCAATGTACGAAAAACTATTGGAAACTAGTTAAACTGCAGTTTACGCATTAAATTAGGGCTGTGGTTTCCACACGGGTAAGTCAACAAGTTTTCCCTTACAGTCAATCTACAACTTCCGCTTCCAGGGTGTGAAATAGCGCCCATCAGCAGGCACAAGGCGGGCACCCTTTTTCGGCATGTGCGTACGGTATGCTTTCAGAGAGCGTTGTGCACACGTTGGATTCCAGGCACTCAAAACAAATAACCCCGGAAGCTAATGAGTGTGGCAGGCACGTGACTGCCCGAGAGTGGCTAAATGAAAAATAAATTCGGTTTTTCCGTTGGTAAGTTTTCCTGGTCGCTCTTTTTCTGCCTCACCGGAACTGTGGGCTGGTTAGTTAATAGTTCACCGGACGTTGCGCATTATTTTGCTAAGTAGTTATAACTATACCAATCTTAAACTGTCATCAGTAGAATAATTTATGCCTATAATATGCTGAACTCAAAACAAATGCAACTCAACGGTAACTATTTATAAATTTACTCGTTGAAACGAGATTTGGGTCAATTTACTATGTAGCCCGCGTTAAACGCTTTCAGTACAAACCGTGCAATGTGCGCAATCACAAAAAGCTACTTGTTCTCATCGACTAAGCCAAAGCACAAACATTACGACTTGTTGCGCACTTGAACCCCTGCGAGACTGTTTAATCAGAGATAAAGGCGTAGCCCCAACTTGGCAAAGCTTACTCATCGGTCTGGTTCTGGTTTCAAACCGTTTGCCAACAGATTAGCGTAGAAGCCACTTGACTGAAACAACACCAGAAGCACTTGTTTTCCAAATCCCTGAGTTAATTCACTACGCACACGTGTATTTGTTTCAGTGACGCCGGACATCTCCCGGACATTTTCACTGAACCGAAAACGCAGCGGAATTCTTGCCGGTAGAGAGAAGTAGGTAGTGCTGTCGAATATGCTTTTCAAAAATCGTTGACGTAACATGACAGTATCACGATTACATGTCCCGGTGGACTGACGATAACAACGATCGTATCTGTCTTGACCAGCATTTTAGACCTGTTTCGATAACTTGTAACAAGGATGTGCTGCTAAGTTTGCTACCCATATAGATAAGTATGAACATGTGGAAATATCGGCGAACAGTAATAGGCACTTAGGCATTCGCCACAGTTCTCGATAGATTTCATGTCAGTTGTTCCAAGTATTGTTTATTCGGCATGTTTTACAGCTTTAAAATATTCTATTTTTGACAAATACGCAATATTTAGCTTCAATCAAATCTGAATTCTCATCACGTATCACGGGAGTTAATAAATTTAAACAGTTCGTAAGATAAAGTATAAATAAACAATGCAGAAGTACGGGCGGTAAACGATTTCTAACCGATATTTCGGTGACCTTTATGATAAACAAAAAGAGATTACTATCAACGCGCTGCGTCCGTTTGTATGTTTTTTTCGCCTTCATATGATAAGGTACATTTTACTTTTGCTACTATAGATATCGGTAGGTGCTGCTGAGTTAACCGTTCAAAAGTATAAACAGTGATAACAACTTTGATTTGGTGTTATAAACACGAAGCCATCAAGAACCTCAACCTTTCCTGCAACAATATTACTGGCACAGATTATGATTGAGCATTTAAGCGTTTGAGTGGGTCTTCGATGTGCTCAATGGCTGCATCCGGATTTGAACCCCTCATAAATCACTTACCTTCGAATGCTTTATTTCGTGCTATCAGCGCCAGCAGCAGTTCCGGATTAGGTGGATCCACCATACCATTCCGAGGGGATTCGTTGGTAACTGACGGTAGATGAAGGTGGTTGTGATGCTGGTAATGATGCGCCTGCGGTTGTAACAGGCTGGACGTGTTTTGCGGTTGATCGAGTCCTGGCATGGTCAGCATCGATGGGTGGGTCAATGATTGCATCATCGACGATGCCAGTGACATGTACGGTAGACTGGACCAGGCATACAAATCGACCTAAACCAATTTGTTTGTTGTCTGTCTAGTAACATCCAAAACTGTCTGCCGATGTGCTTCATATAACTACATTATGCTTCATTTGCTATACATACAGCACGAGTTTATAAAAGCTATCACTGATACTCCATTGCCAGTTCAATTTTTGCAAATGTTAACTATTACACAACCGTGTTCAAACTGTCATTGGTGTTTAGTACTGAATTGTACTAAAACTGATTACGGCACCCATACTGGCTACAGTCAGTGATGACGAGAGTGATTTTTATCTATTCAATTTCAGAAGTCAGCTCCAATTCGAATAATCGCACTAATAGTTGTTGTGTGGGTGTCTAATATAAGTTTCTGAAAAAAAGATAATATACAGATCATATTCAGATATAGGAAACGTAACGCATAAAAAGATGAAATCTTATATTAGAACAAGGTACACAATTCACGATAAAGAAGCAGTGCATAACTCATCAACATTTTGTGTCAAATAGACACAATACTTCCTTTTGCCACCAAGCACTATTTTCTGTTTTTCTCGGAAATTTAATGATATATTTAGAATGAGACGGCAAAATGCAAATATTTGTAAAAATACTGAAAATACTGGTAAAAAAGGCTAAATACAATAGAACCACAATGACGGTTGCCATTTATCAGGTGTTTTCCGATCAGTCAGAATTCCACAATAAATTCTAAAAATTGTAGCAGAACGTGTAACAGATTTTTAGTTTTTTTCAATTTGAAAATTATGATTAATATAATCGCTTTGCAATGAGGGCATCATGTTTCAAACTGCGATTTTCAACTCAAATTCTGCCCAAGTTCTGCAGAACTACTTGGTTTTATTGAAACTGGTTGAACTGAAATTCGTGGAAGAGTATTACAGCTTACAACAACCTTAAGCACAATGAAGTTCTGCTATTTGCATTTTCTAAATTAAAAAAAAAAGAAGATTTTTCTTATCTACCTTTGACGTAGAATTACGTCTTACGATAACATTCTGGGATAGGGGTGCGAATTAAAATATGAAAAAAAGTCACGAAAATTCTTCAATTTTAAATGCTAATAACTCAGTAGATTTTACACAGATTTTCTTCATTCTTTCAGCAATCGACTGGAAAATTAGCTAAGCGTCTACAAAAAGGTGAAAATTTTTAATTATATGATTTACTATTGTACTATTGGGAAATGCCTTTTTTAAACACAGATTTCGACCAATCAGAGCTGAAAATAAGGCCAAGTATCATTCAACATGGGTATTTTCGAAACTGGCATAATATCCAGAGGCTGGAAATTTACCCCAACGTCATTTTGCAACTTAAGATTGTTACTTCATGTTTTTGGGTCAAAAAGACAAACTCGTCAAAAGATTGAAAAATTTAGCATCCGGGACCGACAGGAACCTGGGACCACATCTGGTTCCTGTGAATCCGGAGCTTCGGCACCATATATCGATGAGACCGAACAACGTATCAAAATTCATGAAATCAATTCAGGAGTTGATTTTCATTTATTTTGAGTCCATCGGATGAGTCGTCTCTGAAATGGCCATTCCGAAGCAGATTCCTGATTTAGAACAACTTTAAGTCCCGTATACTAAAAATAGACAGTTTCGCCAATCTGATGACGGGTCAAGATCCGAAATTGTTCAAGAACTGAAAAAGTTAGAAGAATTTCATTTTCACGGGGACCCGGGTACCCTGCCAAGTACTTCCTGGTGTTCAAATTGCCGAGTACATAACTGTTAATTTCCTTGATATTTTTCAGCATTCAGCACAAACAAATGTAACGTAGATGAACGCAACTCTGAAATCCAAGTAAAAATAGTAGTTCGACAGGATATGAAACCAATCAGTAGAGGTCCAGCAGCAACATTTTATGCTGAGAAAACCGTTTTAGCGCTGAAGAGCCGTTTAAAAGAAAATTGCACCTCGGTTAAGAGTTTTTCCTGATTGTTTTTTAGTTTTTCCTGATATTCCTTGATTTTCTGATCGAAGAATCTCAGATTTTTCTTGTTTTTCCAATTTTGTGTGTCATACACAAACTTTTTTTCCTAATGGCCCACCACTTCCCCCACATTAAAAGGCTAAAGTTGAGCCCCCTGATAGCGTACTCATCTTCAAGTACAAACAAAAAACATAATAAATATAATAATAAATGGTACATTGGTGTGTTATAGTGATGAACACTTAACAATAAAATAGTAAACTAGAGATACCCAGTGGAACAACGTTCCTTTGAAGGGATCTCTTGAAAACACGGACATGGTACTGTGATTAATTCTTTTTTGTTTGGTATTGTGCTTAGTTCTTTTTTGTTTAAACTAAGCAGCTGCTGGTTTCTTTCACGTTTGGTGTTCTAAAGCATTTCGAATGGCGTAGCCCTTTAGAGCATATCCAGTTCTCTTGTATGGTTCGATGTTCCCAGGTTTTCAATTCTGCTTTCAAGGCGTTTTTGACTCCCCGCAGAATGGTTCTGGGTCTATGAAATCGGAACAAGACCCCTGTCTGGCTAACGTATCGGCTCTTTCATTAGCTTCTACTTTACAATTCCCGTTCGGCCTCTGAACCAAACTTAGTTAATTTACATAATGAACTATATAACTATGAATTTATAGTGTACAACTCAAACAGAGTTTCTGGTAGTTGATGAGGCAGTTGATATTGAGAACGTACTGACTATAATTTGTAATATTGTTTCAATTTGAGTTTAACAACATTCTACTCTCAATAGATTTTAGGTTATCTGAAATTGATTTGAAAACGAAAGAAACGTAGAAAGATGAAAGAGATTTGACCAAAGATACTCTAAATTCGAGACCTCTCTAAATTATTAGCGTGCCTAGTATTATGACTATGATTTCTAACAGGTAAAACCAAATTATGGTGAATGGTCGGATTTTTCAAAATATCATAGACAAATAATCTCGTATGAAGCTCACGCAACCCTTGTATTGGTAGCACTTTGTGCGTAAAATTAGTTCAGGCCGTAGAACATAACAGAGGCAATAAGTAAATCATTTTCAGACATCGGTTTCGCAAAACTTTAAGCTTTTTTAATTTAGACTTGAAGGCATGCCTCCAGGAAACGATCAGATATCGCAAATGTGAATCAATGCATCCATTATAAAGTTTTAGGAGTACATTACGAGGAATAAATGATTTCATATGGTACATTAGGCCACAAAGATGAGAAAACTTGGATTGACTATGTTCTATGTGATCATTCCAAGTCCAAGTACAAGTGTTTTGAAACTTTTTCAATATTTGTCAGTCCTGCAAACGGATTTG
This sequence comes from Wyeomyia smithii, assembly GCF_029784165.1. NCBI lineage: Eukaryota > Metazoa > Arthropoda > Insecta > Diptera > Culicidae > Wyeomyia > Wyeomyia smithii. The sequence goes on from NC_073696.1 coordinate 39,632,651, forward strand.
CTTACTGTATGATTGTATTCATCGGGGAATAAAATAGCACATATTTAGTTTAGAGATTGAAGATTGAAATCAAAGTATCTCATAAGTGTTGCTAATTCATGATTAATATTTGAGATGACATGTGAAACATTATTGTTCGGGTAGAAATTGCTGTATCATCAGCAAAAAACATAAGTATTTCCAAAAGAGGCAGGTTTCCTAGATCGTTTATGTAAATTAAAAAAAAATGGGTTGATATTGCTCCCTTAGGGAACACCAATATAAACCGAACTTAATGAACTTGGAGAATCCTCAACAGTTACGAATTGTTGTCTATTTGTTAAATTTCTTTTAACAATGTTGTTTGCCAGGCTTCGGACTTCTAAATATTTTAATTTGCGTAGGAGAATTTCGTAGTTCAGAGTATCGAAAGCTTTTTTGAGGTCAGTGAGAAGACCTCCGACAACGCATTGCTATCAGTGTTCTCAATTAAAAAATCGACTAGTTGTCCAACCGCTGTTGTTTTCTGAAGCCTTACTTAAATTTACATTAACATTCACAAGTCTATTCACTAGAAATTTTTCGAGTGTTTTGCTTAATACCAAAAGTGAAGAGATAGGTCGAAAATTACTAGGGTCTGACTTATCACCGGATTTAAAAACATGAGTTATTTTGGTTATTTTTTCTGGAATTTAGCATAAGGGAAGAGTCAAGTAGGGGAATGGGAGGCAGCCTGAGAATAAATCCATGCGTCAAAGTCCCTCTTACACCGAGCGGTCTGATTCTACTAAGACTCGAACTCATGACCAACCTTGAGGTTACGAGCTCCTCGTGCTTGTAAGGATCACAGATTACTTGTTACCTAAAAATTATAAACTTAATGAGTAACAACTACTTCCGAAAAAGAGCAACAGTTTGGGCACTAAGGTAAACTTCTTTCAGTCTTGTTACGATTATGTACAAGCTGCTTGAGTTCCTTGTTATTGATTGTTGGGCGTATTGTTTCCTCAACAGGCTCAGATGTTTACATATCTCAGAAACTGCAAGGCGTCAAAGTCTTCGACTTTTGACTGATCACTTCACTGTCCGTAACAGCTGACTATGTACCTATCGGAAACCTGTCGTCTAGTGTTACACCGTTGTAAAGTGACAGCCGGTATCGGTTTGAAACTAGGTACCTACATTACGAACCGCGTGGCGAAGTGTGATAACAGACAAATTCGCGCTGCATATCCACGAAAGAAACCGCGCGAGAGACAACAAACAAGAAATATAAAATATTACGAAAACGAGTTTTATCACCCGCCAAACAAGAACAAATAGTAGGTCCTATCGCTTTACGGTTTATTTCTCATTCCGAACGGCCAGGTTTTGTAGGGGAGAACCGAATAGTGGGGGGCAGAGTTCGCGGCCAGGGGAGGGAGACCTGTTATCATTTTGCTTGTTTCTTCGTTTTGTCATGCTTTTCACTTTCTTGGGTACCGGCACTAACTAGCTGCAGTATTGTTTTATCGTACAGTGCTGCCTCGGACAGTTGCTTCCGACACAAACTACCGGCCTGAAATAGGTAGCTTATCTTTTGTGAGATATTTGGAATGTTTGTTTTTTATATAACTTTACTCTCCAGCAGATTATTGAGAAAAAGGTAAATGTTTGAACAAATACTCTATGTGTGCCGCTTTTTGACTCACGGAAAATTTCGTAAGTGCTACCGGCTAATTTAGAACAAAAGAATATTTTTTTCCATCCACATTCCACGTTGACAGATATTTCACGATTTTTTCAAATAACGTTTTGAAAGCGCATAATTACATAAATTTATTTTCAGAAATTCGATAAATATTTTAAATTTAAAAAAGTTAGCATATCATGCTGTATGTCATAGTTTACGTAATTTTTCCTTCACAGAAGCTAGGGGTCTCTCCATCTAAAATCTATCTGAGAATTTTAAAGTCTATATTTTTTCAAAAGCATGTTTTTCAAATGAGCGTTTTAGATACAAAAAAACTACTTAAGCATTTTATACAAAATCACATTAGTTATAAATATAGCGAAAATACATCACATTATTCAATAATTCATTTTTTGACATTTTTGACGAAAGTGCATTATTGTATACAGAAGACACTTTTGAATATGGAAATACTTTCTGTGTCACAGATAAGCAGAAGGCAAATTTTGCACGCTGTTTGATTTGTTAGAAACGACCTGCCGTTAATAATTGGTAATAAATCTACCATTTTGTTTCTAATCGAAAAAAATTCTTCTCAACTCCAAACTTATCTTTAAATACATGCAAATAATTATTTGGCTGTGTCACCTTTATCACCTAAAAAAAAAAACAATAAACAATTTACCTACACTGCCTATAACCGCATATCAGTTCCATCTTCATTTTCATCAAGTTGAGAAAACAGCGCGTAGGTATTTTTCTTGCTTAGGTTATTTCAGCAGTTGAGCGTGGTTTATTCCCATATTTTCGACATGATATAATGAGATGGACATTGGGGCGCCAATCATCGTATGGAAAAAAGTGACCAGAAAATTTCAAAATAAAAAACCTTATACAAAATACACCTGCTCGAAAAAGCACCCTGTGCAAAATTTCAGCTCAATCGGACTTTAAATGGGGTGGCGCAAAGCGATTGAAGTTTGGCTTTTTGGAAAACCGAAAAATCACCCAAGGGGGGTACGTGAAATTTCGGTTTTCGAAATTTTTTTTTTGATGCCAAATGACTTGAAAACGCATGAAACGTCGAGAATTGGTGTCATCTGAAAAAATTTTTTTTTGCAAAAATTTACGGACTTAGTCGTTTTTTCAATTGTGGAAGGCGGAGTTCAAAATATTTAGAATTTATTTTTTTCAAATTGATCACTAGTCTCTCGAAATAGCTTGTATAATGATATACACTATAGCTAGCATCGAATACATTATGTTTCATTAGGGTGGTTCATTTATTCGACATAGGGTGGTTCATAATATTGTGTAAAAATAAGTATAAAATGAAAAAAAAATCACTTTTCACCGAATACCAATAGAAAAATTACGGAAAATATAATATTTGTTATATCATTGTCGTTAGGATGGCAATGTTGAATTGGAAAAAGTAAAATGTAAATGTAAAGTAAAATGGCAAAAAATTACAAAACAAATTTACAAAATGTATCAAACTACTCTGTGCAAGAAAAAAAAATATCTCAACCAAAATTAAGATTGTGTCTCGTGGAAAATGTTGAATGCTTTCATGTCATTTGCAAAATTACACACGGTACATGGAGTTTTAATATTTAAAAAATGTTTTTGATTCCAAGTGTCTTAAACTTTTAAATGAAACGGTGGAAACTGATGTAATATGTTATATTACTTTGTTTGAAAAATCTACTCTTTAAGACACTTCCCAAGTAACACACGTTGGTATAGAATAGTTGACGTTACCTATTCCATGACATCAATATCACCAGAAAAGCGCAAAATATGAAGGCTAGTAGAACAAGTACCGATAACTGCATGAAAGCAAGCCAACTTGATATAATTAAGTGGCAAAATACATCTCGAGTACTAATACGGCAATGCGCAAATCTGTTGCTATGACAACTGTTAACCAGCGCATGCGCAAATGTGTTGTGTCTGCGCAGTGCAGCTAGATCGGTAATTTCTTTTTTCAGTGGCAGTTTTAATTGATTATAAAATGATGACAAAAAATAATATTCAACCATTTAAAAAGAGTTGTTTCTTTCGCTTGAATATTGAAATTGTTTTCACATAGTTTCAACGTTATCTGAATATAAAATCTAACAAAACTAGAAAACGTTGTTAGATATACAATAACAAAAATCTGAAGTGATATTGGTTACACTTCAAGCGTTTTGTTTATCTTTTGATGGCGCGTCAAAACCGCTCCGAATAAATATAGAAATCGTTCATAAAATTTAAATAATAATTTGATCAAGTAATTTTAAGTTAGGTGTTGAATGCTATGACTACTGTACTAAGGAAAAGCAGGTACGTAGTGTTGTTATTAGATAATGTCTAACGAAAAGACCAAGTGATAGTGATTGTCATTCTTGAGCTCATGTTATTAAAAACATCTCCAAAACCAGAAAAAACGAGCTTGTTTTCGAAATGCGGTTGTATTACCGATGAAAATCAACTTCAAACACAATATAATAACACAAGTTTTCAATTGCGCTTGTGGTACACTTATATGACTACTTTCGTTGTTACTTATTTTCTAACATGTTTTGTGTGTTACTTGGGTTGCACTCGTCTTTCGAATGTTGTACCAGACAATTTATTCGTTTTATTTACCACAATAATGTCCTTTGCCAACACTTGATTGAACACACAGTGCTCTGGCGAGTGCAACAATTTTTTTGCCTTGGCTCCTTTGTATGATTTTTTGATGAAGTTTGATGCGAAAATAAATTTCCCTGAGTTTGAACATATTTCAACTTAAGGGGCAACAATGGCGCCATTTTTAATTTTTGAGAAACCGGTAATTTTTGTGTTTTTTCGACGCCATTTTGTTTTGAGGCCAAATATCAAAATTCTAAGAGTTTGTCCACATATTAGCAACCTTTTATTCATCTTTTGAAAAAAAAAAACAGATCTTAAATCGGACAAAAACTGAGCTCAAAACGATGATTCTACGAAACCGGTTTCGGCATAGTTTTAGTATATTTCACAAAGCAAAATAATATCGATTATTTCTGAGTATTAATGGTAATTCGCTAATATCTTAAAGTGGTAGTCAAATTATATCTTATTTTGAGTAAAAAAGTCTCAGAAATCGAATGGTAGGGCAAAATGTCGATTTTGCCCCAATTCCCCTAAAATACTAAAATAGGTTTATCTGCAGACATTTTACGAAGATCAGACACCTACCATTCGATTTCTGAGACTTTTTTACTCAAAATAAGATATAATTTAACTACCACTGCAAGATATTAGCGAATTACCATTAATGCCCAAAAATAATCGATATTATTTTGCTTTGTGAAAAATATACTAAAACTATGCCAAACCCGGTTTCGTAGAATCACCGTTTTGAGCTCAGTTTTTGTCCGATTTAAGATCTGTTTTTTTTTTTCAAAAGATGGGTAAAAGGATGCTAATATGTGGACAAACTCTTAGAATTTTGATATTTGGCCTCAAAACAAAATGGCGTCGAAAAAACAACAAAAATTACCGGTTTCTCAAAAATTCAAAATGGCGCTATTTTTGCCCCTTAAGTTGAAATATGTTCAAACTCGGGGAAATTCAGTTTTGCATAAAAATACACAAAAAAATTATATATAGAAGCCAAGGCAGAAAAAAAAGTCAATTCTTGTTGCACTCATATTATATTATAATTATAATTATATTATAGTATAATCGGACAAAAGACTGTATCGATGTTATTCAGTGATAATGAGAGTATAGGGATCTCAATCAGATACGCAACACAATTGACTCGTTGTTTCTGGCTTTGCGTCGTTTTGACAGTTCGACCATACATTTTCTGTCAAGTTTACATCATCAGAACGTGAACGTGCCCATTGGCTGAATCTTTGCATAGACGTTTTTATAGGCAAAAGATGCCATTTTGTGCTATTGGTTTAATTTATTGAAACAAAACTCATTTTTGAAAAGCTATTGAAAAATGCTATTTCGGATAGGTATTGATGATTACAAAAATTTTTAGAGCCAACCGATTTTCTTTATGAAAACTACGAAAGTTTTCCTGAACAACGAAACCGGCCATGGAGAAATCAGAAAAAAAGTTATATTTTTAAATTAATTTTTTTTACAGGGTACATTTTTCTTGGAGGAACGAAGTTATTATTTACAACTTTGCCAGATACACTATGCCAATCAAATAAACCGTCGGCAAAGTTGTAGAAAATATTTTGTCCTTTCAAAAAAAAAAATGCCTTTTAAAAAAAGTAATTGAAAATATTTTTTTTTTGAAAATATTTTTATTTCAAAAAAATATAACTTATTTTGCTTGATTTCTATATGATCGGACTGGTTTCATTGTTTTTGTAATATTTCGTAGGTTATATTTAAAAAATCAAGTTTTTAAAAAATGAGCCCTTTTGAATAATTAATTTTCAATCTTTCTTTTAACTTTTGAACGAATAATTTTTTGGAGTGAAATTTTTTTGGAAAGGCCGAATTATTATCTACAACTTTGTCGAAGACGTCACACCAATCAAACGAACCGAAGTGCTTTTTTATTTTATACTCATTTTTCACAATTTTATGAACCACTCTATGCCGAATAAATGAACCACCCTAATGAAACATAATGTATTCGATGTTAGTTATAGTGTATATCATTATACAAGCTATTTCGAGAGACTAGTGATCAATTTCAAAAGATAAATTCTAAACATTTTGAACTCCGCCTTCCACAATTGAAAAAAACGGCTAAGTCCCAGAGAGTAAATTTTTGCAAAAAAATTTTTTTACAGATGACACCAATTCTCGACGTTTCATGCGTTTTTAAGTCATTTGGCATCAAAAAAAAATTTCGAAAACCGAAATTTCACGAAATTATCAAATTATCAAAACAACAATGTTTTACGTTATCAACTATTTTTTTCGGGGTGATCATTTCATTAACTAAAGCTACATACGTAATCCTGTTTTTGGTTGTTGGTGTTCTGGTATTAATATCAGTATAGTTCAACCACTCGCTGCACAATTTTAAAGTGGAATCCGTTTCTTGGAAGATCATTGCACTCGTTTTGACAGTCCATTTTTCACAGCAAAACGGCTGCTTTCTTCTAAGCCATAACCCGTCGCGTGTAATCACTTGATGCTTGTCCTATTCCAGAGTGTTCGTTTTTTATCAATTTTAATTACCACTTTTTTTTCTTTCCAAAAACCGCTAATAAAACCTTTTTGTGGCACACACGCGGTTTACTTGTCCTTTTCGCGGAGAAATGGGTTGACAGTTAGAATTCCCTAAGCGACGGAGAACTGCTTCTGAGGCAGTCGTCTGAAGTATCGGCCACAATCCTGCGCAATCTTACATTTGCGACTCTTGAAAAATGTTGGGTCCAGTGTAGGAATACTTTAACAGTCATGTAAAACGAACAGATCTTTTGCTTCAAGTCTCATTGAAATCGTTGAAATGCTGCCTTATTGTGCATAAGTTGGTATGGGATATTTGCAACAGATCCGTGATTTTCCCGTACGAAATGAGTAGAGAAGAAAGAGAAAATTTTAGTACATGTTTCTCGGTGGTGGAAAACCCTCGGCTGCCAAGCTCCACCCACCGTTGCTAAGGGCGATATTTTCCCGATACACTCACAACCGAAACTGGCGGTATGAACGACACTCCATTAGATGTGTTCGTGTGTTGAACTTATCTCGTTTCCACAGCTTTATAACAGTGATTTGCACATCTTCTGTATGTGGTGTATTCCGACCCCAGGGATCCGTTGGGGGAAGGAAAGGAAATTTTACGTTTTCTCCTCCCATAGGGTATTCCCTGTTATCCCAACCCTAACCACCCTGTCAGGTTGAATGTATGCTAATCTCATGCTGTTTATGGCGCTACTTTTATTCTATATGTATGTTCTATTCATGTCACGCATAGTTTCTCCCTCTTCTTCAAGTCAGATGTGAATCTCGATCGCCACGCTCCAAACTGTTTCAAGAGTTGCAAATGGGCTCGGGGTTTAACACATTTTCACACACGTTTCTATCATTTCGTACATATACTTGGATATGACTGCATATGAATGATAGAAACTGTAGCTCGGGCTGGTTCGTAGCACTCAAGATGCGTTTTTTCTTTCCATCAATACCATCGCTGCCCTATCAGCAGCCAGTTTTTGAATTGCCTAGACAGCACAGCTTCTATCGTACAAAAGAAACACTACCGAAATATGGATTGTTGACTGACTAGTTCATTCATGGGCATTGGTTGTTTGAGATGACTGAACTATTTTTTTTCATTAGTTGCGTGAAGCTGTTTTGGAGTATTTTATTTAAGGGCATAATGAACTCTAACCAGCGATGTCTGGTTAAAAAAAAAAACAGCGAACACAGGATTTCAATTTTACTTGTTCTTTTTTATTAATTTCGTTCGTAAACTTGCAAGAAAACTTACCTACAAAAATCAAAATTATACACCTGAAGGAAAAGAAGTGCTACGAAACGTCATCATTAATTTCTAACATATCAATCTCCGTCTAATGTGCTTTCTCGTTTGCTACCATGATTCCGCTGAGACTTTCAGTAACTTTTTCTATTGGTTTCTCTTTTTCAAACACCTCTTGTTGCATTATATCTTTAATGGACAAGCTGTTGGCGTTGTTGTCCACTCCCAGCAATAAATCCGTTTGCGTTTTCACCTCATTCCAGGCGTAATCAATATCCTCCGGTTGTGGATCGATCCCGGCAATCATGAATCGTAGGATGAACTTGCCCTGGTAGGTGGCTGGAATCATGAAAACTTTCTTACGCTTGGTGATGTTATCCAGCAGTTCTTTTGAGAGACTATCCTCTCCCTTAAGGCGGAAACAGATCAGTGCCAGTGTGGATGATGTTACTTCGAACCTGTTATCAGTGCGAACATACTGTTCGAATTTTTGCGCCAGACTTATGTGGAATCGAATCAGACTACGTATTTTTTCGGCACCCATAGTTTTAAGAGTGATATACACTTTCAGGGAACGGAATCGTCTACCAAGTTGGATCTGCCAATGACGGTAATCAGGTGCCTTGCTTTGACCTTGATATTGGTGCTGCAGATAAATACGATCGACGCTAAATGCTTCGGTGATCTTTCCGGCATCCTTGAACCACATGGCACAACAATCAAAGTTTACGAATAGCCACTTGTGCAAGTTGAAGATAACTGAGTCTGCCGTTTCGAGTCCTTTCTTAATCCAAGCATATTCTGGAAGACAAAAAGAAGCACCTGCGTATGCTGCATCTACATGGAGCCACATGTTGTTGTCATTGCAGTACGGGCCGATTTCTTCCAAATTATCATAAGCACATGTACCGGTCGTTCCAAGCGTCGCGACCATTATAACAGGAAACAAGCCATTCGCCTTATCTTCTTCGACGGCTTTGATCAGAGTTTTTCCCCTTAGAACACAATCATCATCCGCAGGTAATAGCCTCATCTTTATGGCACCCAATATACCAGATTTTTCCACTGAACTGTTACTTTGATCACTGGTGTATGCAACCAACCGACCACGAATTTCCGCCTCCGTTAGTTCTGGATGTTCTAGTTTTAGTCTGCGTACAGCTTGCTCCCGAGCAACAAGAACCGCTACAAAAGTGGATTCACTGGCTGAACCTTGAATGATACCACCGCCGTTTCCACCGTCGCAATTGAGGAAACATTGCGGAAGATTCAACAGCTTGCCAATCCAGTTCATCATGATGACTTCCAGTTCTGTACACGCAGGACTGCATATCTACAATTATGTATCCAAATTATTCACAGTACTATTTCTATAACTTTGTGAAGGACTTTACCCAGCTGAAGCCAACCACTCCGAGCCCAGCCGCGATTGTTTCGCCTACTATGGACGAATAGGACGTTTGCGATGGATAGAACGCATGAAAGTGTGGGGACTGCCAATGTGTCAAACCAGGGAGGATGGTGCGTTTGAATTCTTCCATAATCGATCTCCAGTCTTCACCCTGTTCCGGCATTTCCGTTGCCAGAAGGTCGTGTAGGTATCCCGGCTCTACCGATGGAAGGACGTCCCTAAGAGAAAAAAGAGTTGAGAAAAGTGATGTTTTAATTAGTTATGTTAATGCTAGAAGAAGCACACTCTGACACATCAGAGCTGTGGTAGATATCGAAATTGTAAAGCTGTTGGAAAAAAAATCGTAAGAGACGCCAGTAAGAATCGAAACAGGATACAGAGTGAGTATGCGAACCAAATGGTGGATCAGCTAAGTTGAGAGTAAGAGAGCTGAAACAGATATCTTGAATATCGGAAACAAATGGCTGCTGAGCGCTATTCATCGATTTGCTCTATAGGTACATATATGCGACATTAAGATTGTCTGCGGACTTGTTGGAAGGGCGGAAATTGAGCCAGTTGATTAAAAAATGGTGGATTCCGCAAGATTTTTCGATTGAATTCCACAAAAGATAAGTGGGTCATTCCATACGAAGTGTCCGAACCACTTTGACACGACCTCAACGGCTCAAAATATGGGGAGTTTATCATCTGGAGCCACTGCGAATAATGACAGCTGTCACATTTTTTCGTAAATCTCGCTTCACTTAAATGAAGCTTCGGCACAAAATATCCGTAATCTCGGTAGTGATAGCTTGGTAATATTTTATGCCGAAATTTCAGTTAGGTTGAACCGAGATTCACGAAAATATGTGACAGCTGTGATTATATTTTTAACCGAGTACACAGTGGTGCTGTTCTAGGCAAAAATTACCGAGACCCGGCAATAAAGTTTAAGTGTATGGTGAGGTAGCTGGTTCATCGCCCTGGGGTACAAGCCGTACAAGAAACGCATGGTTCACGGCGTAGCGGAAGCTACAACGAAGAAGAGGCTGTGTAAAGCCCAACCGATACTTTTGCGGCATGCTTGTCAGGAGTTAGTGTTTTCTGATGAGAAACTCTTTGTCTTGTAGCAGGCACACAATGTCCAAATGACCGGCTGTAGACGTGGACGTTGGGCAGTATCCTCCGGTCCCGCGGTTCTAGAGCAGGTTGGGGCACAAGACTTCTGGGACAAGATGCCGATGGACTAGGTGCGTGCCGTGTGTGATTCTTTTGAAAAACGTCTCAAGCTCGTCAAATAGCACAATGGGGGGAGCTCCCAGCTAATATGTCGTAAGGGTTCTCAATTAAGTTGTTTAGATATAACAGTTTTTTATAAAAAAAAATTTTGTACAGTTCTCCTTCAATTTTTAAATTACGAATTGAAACTGCTCGAAATCGCTACAATGACAGTTTGCTCATGTACCAACGGTCATTGTAGCGATTTATAGAGACTTTTAATTCTTCATTTTAAAATCGAAGGACAATGATATAAAACTTTGAAAAATCACGTTTTTCTCAGAAAATTACACTCCTTCAGCTGATATATAAAAATCGAAAATCCGTAAATAGTTGAACAACCCAATTGCTTAAATAAAAAGTGACTCACAACAGGATATTCTGTATTTTTATTTTTCAACACATTTTTAAGGTGAATTCAAATTTATTAAACTCCCTGTATAGCCTCATATCAAAAACAAATATAAGGCGAAAGATCGTGTGAAAATTATAGGATGAATTAACCTATAGTTGACATCTTTTTTATGGTGGACCACACGTTAGATAAACTCAATTTCTCTTAACTTTGTCAGATAACATGTTTCCCGATAAAATTTTTTGAAAATTCCTCGAGTTTATGCATATATTGAGTAAATCTGGTGAGTGATCCACTATATGCAAGGGGTCCACTGTAGGTTAATTTACTCTAGCTTGTGAACATGACAGCAACTTTTGGAAGTATTGTTTGGTATTTATTTTGTGTATCTTATGCTCCGCCCACTAGAACTATTCAGCAAAGTTTGACTTTTCAAATGCCGTTTACACGTTTTAACAACAAAACTAACATCGTGAATTACATTGTTGGTGTGAGGTTTTTTCAAAGCAATGATGCAACTTTAGTTGTTACTTGTATCTTTACAATTTCATCATAGTAACAAAAATGTTTCCTGAAACCTCAGAGTTTCGTTAGTGCAACAAATGCTCAAAATTTATTTTTTATATGTTTCTATTGTTTCTTGGGTACTCCAAGTAACAAAAAATTATATAAAATTTCCAAGGAACACGAGAATGCCATCAAATTTAAAATAAAATCGAGTAAACTTACCGAAAAATGCAAATTTAGTTTAAAAGGCAAATAAAATCTGTCTGGCAACTAAGGGTGTGCGAAACTGGCTTTTCTGGTGTCGAAACGAAACGAAACGAAATTAACCCTTAATTTCGGTTTCGCCAAATTAGTCGAAACGAAATCGAGGTGGATTTCGAGTTATCGAGACGAAACGAAATTGGTCTCCAAATTTCGCGAAATTTCGAAAAATTTAAAAAATGTTTCTGAAACATAGCATTACAATGATTTGAATCACAAGGTGCTTACCTGGTTGACGAAGAGTAACGTAGGTATCAGATATCGAAAAACCGACAATGACAAAATATCAAAAATGGAAAACTATAATCTTGAAGGATATACCTATCCATTTATATTAATTATATTGCAGGTAATAAAAGCGCGATAAATACAAATGATTTAAAGATCACATTTGAAATATCTTTGTAAATAATAATTTAATAAACTTCTGAACTGATTCTTTTGGTTTGAATGAAACTATGCTTAAAATAGTAATCCTTCTTTCATAGCACTTTCATTATTCAAAAGCCAAGTTTTGTCCCAGAGCTCAAACTGGAAAACATGAGAGATGGTAGGTAGGTTTTCAACCATTCCTGTGAGTTTTTTTTGTCCCTAAGCAAACGTAGAAGCGACTAATCCGATAAGCAATTACTCGGCGGCCTTTTGATGCATTTCTGTATTCTCTAAAAGTAGCAAAATTCACAGGAATGGTTAAAAAGCTGTAACACCTTTTAAGGGCAACCATTTTGAGCGTCAGGGAAACTTTTTTTCGCTTTTGTCGACCAGTGTTATTGAATTTTTTTTTAAAACCGTTTAGTCAGATTTGACCAAGTGACATCTTCATCAATTCGAGGAAAACAAACTTCAAGTCAACTATTCTGTAAACTTTGAAGTTGTCAATATTTTTGCGCATTCTTTAATATAAGTTAAAGTTAATTTTTAACTGAGCAGTTTGGCAAAAAATGTCCAGTTTTTATATTTTTTGTCATTTTTGATTTTGCCCAAACTTTGCATAGACGTTTTTATAGGCTGAGAAGCTATTAAAAATGCTATTTTGGGAGGATTATTGTGATCACAAATATTTTCAGAGCCAAAAGTGTTTTGATCAGTATGGCGTCTTCGGCAAAGTTTTAGATAGTAATTTTATCTTTCCGATAAAAAACACTAAAAAAATAATTTATTTTTAATGTAAGAGAAACATTTAAACTAATATGAAAAAGCTTATTCTTCAAAAATCTTTTTTTTTGTATAAAAATTACAAGAAAAAAAACCGGAACGATGAAGATATCAAGAAATAAGTTATATATTTTCAAAAAAAAAAATTTTTTTTCACAGCGTGTTTATTTTTGGAAGGACAATATTTCTCTCTACAACTTTGCCAGAGACACTATGCAAATCAAACAAATTGTTTCGGTTGTAAAAATATTTTAATTATACACTGAGTGCTCTATTGGAGATTGAAAATATTTTTTCACCTAAATCGATTTGTTTGACTGGTAAAGTTGTAGAAAAAAATTTTGTCCTAAAAAAATATGCTATGTGAGTTTCAGCGATCCCAAAAATAATAAAATACATTTGGGGCCATTCCTAAAATACGTCGTCATATTTTGATCCCTTTTATTCCTACTACCCCCCCCCCCCCGTGGTCGTTTGGTAAGCCCCCTCCAGCTTTAACCAGGTGGTCTTTTTATTCGCCAAGCGCCCTAACGAAAAATAGTCTGAACATACATGTGTGGTAAAAATTTTGAAAAATCAATTCTAATCAGACTGTTCCTGTTCGCAATACCGATTAAAATTGAATAATTGATTAAGTGAAGACGCCAATATTTATGTGACAAACTCGATGCGAGTGAAACTTTGGTTATATGTTAGCTGATTCTACACTAACAATGATTTTTGCCTTGGGCTTGAATTAATAATCTTTTGCCTAAAATGTATGACGATCGGGCCTTTCAAAAACGCACTATTTTATTACCGTAACTGAATATTTAAATATTCTTCAAATCTCGTTGTTTTTATTTTTATTGTATTTTAATACTAATTGTGGATAGGCCCGTTATCCTGAATTTGCCAGAACAAGTAAAGATAAATAAACTAAAGGAAAAACAATCAGAAACTTTGAAGAGCAAAATGTTACTCATTTTGATTTTCATAAAAGAATTGATTAATGATCTTATTCTGCAAATATATGCACAATAAAGTATGAAAAATTTATTAAAAAAATGAAGGTTAAAGAAAACTTATCATAAGTCATTGCGCAAATTGTAAATAGAAATTTCGGTAATATCATTTTCTCAAAAACAAAAATAACAAATAGATAATGGTTGTTTAATTTTTAATAATATTTCATTGTCTTTAACAAATAGGGTATCGAACGTCTTCGTCAGTGGTTTTCTTCGGCCCCATTTTGCATAAGTTTGCTGCAGAAAAACTGCCGAAGAAAACCACTGACGAAGACGTTCGATACCCTATAATGCTTTCCTTACCTGAAAGTAATTAAAATACGCTATTCTGTTGAGTGTATTCAGAATGATTTTCAATACAATTTGTTGTTAAGTATTTAAAATAATGAAATTTGTTTAAACAGTTTGATTATCTACGATACATTTTACAATGTTTTTGAATGTCGAACAAAATATAAACATCTTTCTTTCTTCCTTCTGTTCACGAGCTTCCAGGTCTCATATATAATTTCGCGAAATTTCGTAATCGTCGAAGTTGGAAGTTTAATTTCGTGAAATTTTAGGCGGAGTTTAGCGAAATTCAACGAAACTTTTCGGTAATTTCGCGAAACCGAAATTTCGCTAAATTTCGGGAAATTTCGAGTTTTGCGAAATTATACGAAATCATTCGAAATCTCGCACAGCCTTACTGGCAACACTTTCGGATATAAAAGATATTTTTGCAAATTCATTCGTTTATTTTCGTCAAAAATCATCTAACAGTATCTTTCAGACATCTGGCGTATTTAAATTGTGCAGGAAAAAGGAGGTTTTGAACAGAAAATGTGGTGTTTTGCGATAAAGAGAAGGGTCTTACAACGTGGGGTATATTCCAGTCGACACGACAATTGGGGTTTTTCCAAAGTCACCCTATATGAATAATACCCCCAACGTTGAGCAAAATTGGTAATGGTTTATTCCAAGTTTTGTGTTGGTCATTTTGTATGGAAATACCCATGGGCAAAAATAGGAATACCATTTATGTCACTTTAATTATCCAGTGACATTTGAGGCACTGCTGCCGTGAATAAAATAATAGGAACGCTTTGTAGTTTATGATTTTATGAAAATAAAAGGAAGAATAAATCAGAATCGTGAAACACTTTAAACATTTTGCGTTTGAGTTTCACTGTTAACGTCGATATGTAGCATTTTAAGTGGTTGGGGTGATCCGTGTTCCCAAGTTTTCTTGACATTGAGACTGGGAAAATTTTATCACTACAGTATTAACAACTGGTTAAGTTAATGCTGTTTTTTATCATTTGTGTCTAATTTCTTCCTATATTTCTAGCAAATTTGTCACATTTAAATAGTTTAATTTTGGAACATAGGTTAATATTTTCAACGTGTCGACATCTATAACTTTATAACAACTATAATAAAAAGTTGGAAACTTCGACATAAGCAAAATTTCTGGCACTGTTTCGTTTTCCTCTGCGTTACAATGAAGGATTAAATTTGGTGATCCTGAATTGGTTTTTTATTATTTTCCTCAATTTATTGATTTTCTCGCGCATGATTCCGTGATGCAATTGTGAATTTTTTTATAAACTATAACTCTGCTATCTCTGCACATTGCGCCAGTAATGAATTCTAGCAGGAAAAAAAATTTAGCTCTTTCAGGGATCATCCAATCAATCCAATGAAAACGAATGCATTTACGAAGTAAATCATCATGATTTTTTCATTTAAAATAATTGCTCGAATCATTTACCATTATTCTCAAAAAATATTGTTCAATTATTCATAGAAGTCTCCATCCTGGACTTCTTCCAAAGTTTTGTTATAGTTTTAGGTTAAAAAAAAATGTGGAAAAATACATCTCTTCTTCTTTTTTGTAAAATAAAATTTAGTGTTTATTTAGAATTACTGTAATATAAAATAATTTTTTTTCGCGGTATATTATTTTTTATAATTCATTTTCAAATCAAATCAAATCACGAACTAAATTAAACATCAAAATTGAAACCCTAACCAAGGGAACCAAGAAACTTTGTAGTAGATCGAAAATCGATTGGACGTTGTTAAAGTATTAACCTAACAAGGTTGTTTTGATGTTCAAAGACATTTTTTGGTTTTTTGATTATTAGTTAGATGTTAGAAACGTTTTACACTTTTCACTTTCCACAAAACATTCATTTGGTCGCAGAAAAAAATGTCAATTCTATAAAGTTCGTTAGTTTGATCGTGAATCGATTAGTATCTGACTTGATGGAATAGCGAGAGAAAGACGCTACTAAAACTGAAATTTCCTTTGGGATTCACCCAATAAAAGTCTTTACACAATAAACACTAGAAAATTTGAATGTAAAGTTGAACAAATATTTCAATACTAAGCTAGCATATCTTTGTCAGTAAAAAGATCAAATATAATCGACACTGTTTTAAACTTTTATAAAAGTGGCTTCACTATTAAGTTTGCTATGCAGTCATGTTCCAAATGAAGGGCACTAGCTGATGTTTTGACAAATGTTTTATAAACTTTGTTTTCAAGATCACAATTTGCGCACGTTGCCTTCATTCACTGTGTTCATTTGAGTTTTTTTTCCTATAGTTTCCTTAGATGTTATCATGTCGTGCCACAATTGCACAAGTAGATTGATTGCAATGCGATGTAATCCGTGCGTACCTTTCTCTGATGTTCTCCAGATAATCAGCAACAAAATCTATGGCTGCTCTTCCGAACTCACGAAACTCATTAATGTCCATATTAGCCATTTTTAAAATCAATTTCAAGCACCGAATAACTTCACTAAGAAATATTAAATGCACATAACTCCTCTGAACAACAGCTCTCTTGATCACTTTATGTTACTTTTTATTCACCAAACCACCGAATGTACTATTCCGACTGAGGCTCGTATCTTGTACGCAACCGAACTTGATCACAGACTGAGCGAAAGCCTTTCAGACCCAGACTTATTTATGCACAGAACTGCTGACGCGCCACGCATTGCCCAGCGATTCCCCAGACCCCCAAAAAACACCAACAGAGCAAAATTCATAACAGTGTCGATCTACCGATGCACGCAAAAGTAAAGGATGGCCTATGTCTGGACGCTGGATCTCCGAAGATTGGGAGGTGGTTGCGTGGACAGATTTAAGTGCACCGCGGGACCGGAAGGGACTTGACGCGACAGGTAAATAGGTGCTTAGCGATCGTAAAAGAAACCGGCACGAGGTTCGAGGGATGAGACAATATGCAAACAATGAACTTCGCTCATCAACAGAGACGCCACCGCGCGATGTCTTCGTACCTATAATAATAGCACCCGGTCAACTACGAGCAGCCCGAGACAAGAAGTACGCTACTTCAAGTAACCAAACTCCGAGTGGACATTGACATGAAAGTGATGCAACTGATGGATTGTGAAGTGGATATTGTTGAAACGATGATTATGTTGCCGTGTGATAAGATTTTTTTTTGATCGTAGGGTGGCACTGCTGTAATTCAAAGGTAGCATAACTAAATACATTTAACACTCTATTCATAATTGAATCAAACAAATAGTACAAAAATCGAGCTTCCTTGAATTCAGAATAAGAATTTTCAGTATCAGAATTCTACAAAAATATCATGTTTTGAAAATAAAATCCAGTGATCAGCAGTAGTATGGCCACCCTAGTGTTTTTTTTTTTTTTTGAGTTAAGATTACACAATAAGGATCTCCCAGCATTCGGAGAGCCAGACATAATTGAATATATAATCCACCGGAAGAGCAGTTTTTATTACTCAATATACTTAACCCCATACCCATGCTAATTAATTAGTGAACCATCAAAAGTTTAGCAAAGTTTCTTGGACCGAAGGCTGTAGAAGGTGAAATGAAAAATGAAATAGACCCAAAGTCGTAAAAATGCACTGACACGATATAGTCTGTTTGTTTTTTTTTTCTGTCCCAGATGAATCCGAAAAAAGTGGTGCAAGAAATCGGTTGGATTTCATAAGCAAAATATTGTGCTGGTCTGGTTACACTCGTACGTCAGTTAATCGTTGATTAATGACAATATGTACAAGAATAATATCAAGCTTGTGCATAACTGTAACCGACTGAGTATCCATGTTTTGAGGACATGTTTTTATGAACATAACAGATTTTGTGTGCGTAAGTTATGTGAAGAGCGATAATCAAATCAATTCGAATCGAAAAACTAAATAAACTATTGATAAATTAAATTATAAAAGTGATCTAAAGGTTTTTATTTCAATGTATGCACATAAGTGAATAAAAATATTAACTAGGCACCACATATTTTATGAAACAAAACTTTTGCAATTCAGAGCAGGATAAGGATGCAAAGCATCACACTTCCCGCCAGTCACCAGTGCCGTTCAACCATATAGCAATACTGTAACGCGTGCCACGAAAGCGGTGCGCTGGTGTTTCCTGGGTGGATGGGTGGAGGCCTATAAAACATACTGCAGCAAGCCTAGGCCGCCTTGCACTGACGCAAAACGAGTAAAGCCTCCGGGGCATCGAGGGCCATTTGTCAAAATGGTACGCACGTAAATATTACAGTGGCTGTTTGGGATTTTTTTTGTTTACTGTTTCGGCTTTCGGCTCCTTTCTTCGTAAACGCTTATGGTTGGAGACTTTAATAATTAACTTCTGACAGAGTTTTGTACTGTTCGGAAAAGAGTTTTATTGTTTCATTTTTTTGAGCAAACAGTTTTGTTTACATTTTCTTTCGTGCGAAGCATAACGAAAATTGTGCCTTTTCGTGATAAACAGGTAGAATATTATAAAGTTAAAAACAAATGCAATGACTATGGGTTATTGCATCATAAGTTACACATGTTTAAATGATAATAAAAATATTTATTGTTTCATTTGCTAGAGGTGCGCGTCCCTGCAAAGGAAACAAAGTCATGGACATCACTCTTCGTTTGAAGACAGTGTTTTTTTTTGTTCACAACATTTATGTGACACGGCGCAATACAAATTAATGTTTTACGGAGCCAAAAAAGACACTGTTGCTTTGTGTAGATAATATGAATGTTGAACTGTAGATTTAGTGTCTACTCTAGGTTAGGAAATGTATTTCATCTCGATATCAGATTGAAAGTTTTCTATGAAACTATTACACCGTCGATTCTTGCACTCATTTACAAAATAATTCAAAATCGGTCGTCCAACGTTTACACAGATTTTACAGATTAAAGCTCCGAAAGAAAACCCAAAACTTCTACACCAAGACTTCATCCCTGATTACGGGAAAATAGAACTCGGTATTTATAAACCTGTTTGCTAGTAAAAGTTTCCGTTTTATTCATACTCAAACATGTTACATTAATAACAAACCGAGTATCTTCCGCGGATAAATCCGTTCCAGGCTCTAGAGTAATTATCCAAAAGGGCGTAAGCTTTTTGGCACAGATTTTATTCAAAGCATTGTTATACAGATAAACTTTTTGAGAGTGAATTGTAGGGGACCCAATGCTTCACTTAAAAATGAGTTGGATTTTATTCAATGCGTTTTCAAAGAAGCGTTATAGCGACATTTGTGATAAGAAGTTGAGGATGGAGAAATAATAGTTTTTTATTGAAGGATGAGTTTTGCTCTCAAAGAATGAATTGTGTTATGTCTATTATACATCTCTATGAATCTATGCTTGTTGCTGGAGAACCACGAATAACCTACAAAAGGGGCATATTTTCATAAAAAGCTCAAATTTTCCAAACTTAGTTTTTCGAAAACGGGTGCATATGGAATGTTGATCACCAAGAGCTTCATGATTTGAAATTACTAATAAAATTATATTGCATCATTGTAGTTTTGTTATTCTGCTTAAAGTTGAAATAGAAAAAAATCTTCAAAATTTAATTTTCAATTAAAAATTGATCTTACATTTCTGCATCCTGAACTTTTTACCAAAACTTTCGAATAATGTCGTGTTCCAACGAAAAATAAATTTCAAGGGCAATTTAAATTTTATGTGTATTAGTCTGAAATTCAGTGTTAATTTTCTTAACTTAAAATTGAAATAACTTGAAGCGGGTGCATTAATGAAGTTAATCATTATAAATTGTTTGATTGAAAAGGTCTTAATAAAAAAATTATCGTTCATTTCTCCATTGTGGACTTTTCACCACAAGTTTTGCTATAGCAAAATTTTACTCTTTCTTTTTGTAAATTAAAATTTAGTGTTTCTTATTATTTATTTAGCAAAAAAAAGTTTTTTTATAGTGTATGTTGTCTTTGTAAAAATGAAATTGTAATTATAAGTAGGCTGACCGTTTTGAAGGGGACAGTACCGTTTTTTCGGCCATTTTTAGCTATTTTTAGTTGTCCCGTATTTTTGCTCTATTGTACCGAGTATTCAAACTCTGAAAAACTTTCAAATTAAGCGTCAATGAAAACGGAGTCCGTGACAGTTGCAATCCGTTGGGTTCCAATATTTTATGAAACGTCAAATAATTTTCCAAGCTGCCAAAAACAATATCGCACGCTTAGCCTTGGGGCTAAGAGCCGTATCGATCAACTAGATTAGTTGAGGGAATTCGTTATCGATATTGTTTTTTTGGCACATTTTGCATGTGTAGGATAAGTACAACGATACACCGTGCTTCAGTGCTGAGCCGAGAAAATTTCCAGCTCGAAAAGATCCTCGACTCGATCGGGAATCGAACCCGATATCACAACCGTGTGAGAGAGCTAGCTGACCGACATCGCTAACCACAGAGCCACGGGGACCAGGAACTGCCAGGAATTTGTTAATATTACTGAGTACCTCTTTTGCCCTTTTTGGTAGTACTACGCCACTTGAAATAGCATTCTTTATCGTAACCGGTATGTGGACTCACGGTTGCAAGTTGAGTTGAGTTGAAAGCCACGATAATTTTAAGCAAGATTGCGAACTTCCCTGTGATAAATTTCACGAGCTTATTTCATTTTATACTCAGCTAAATAGTTCTTAGACCAGAATGAGGCAGGTTCAATCAATGCTTTGATAAAAATAAAATGTAAATACTTTTCTTCATGAGAGTCTCATTTTTTGAACCTAGTTGTCCTGTTTTTTTTTCAGCCTAAAAATAAGTTCCCCGCAATTCATTCGCAGACGTTTTTTTTATACAACCAAACCCAACAAACAATTTTGTTGATTTACAGCTTTTTAAGCTATTAACAAGCGGGTTTCGGCTGAACTATAGCCCAAGAAGCCGTTATTCAACATAATTGCTTGTTGGAAAGATTTCTGTGCAACAATGCTTCAAATAAAACCTATTCGAACATGCTTACTTTCTTTTAGAAAATTACTCCTGAGTCTGCAAAATTCACCCGCGAAAAATACTCAGTTTGCTAAGCTGTGTAATGTTTTATTCAAATCAAAAAAGGTCGATCAAATTTTTGTGAATTTCCATATCATTTGGCATGGAAACGCTCAAAATAAAATTTATTTTTCAAATAACTTATTATTAAACTTTTGTTTCTGAATTTTTACTGTTCAATCTCGGCCATTATATAAATATTTATAAAGAATGGCCATAATGGAAATGTTTATAACATTGCTTTTTTCTACATAATGATAATCACACATTATCGAACCTTTACTGTAATTACTTTGTGTGTATTCTTCTGTTTCTTGTATCTAAGCTATAGCACAACCTTTCACTCAATCTTGCATGCGACTTCACTTCAAAGTACTTGTACGCAATAACGCAAAGAACTGATTTCATGCAAGCTCGATTTGCAAGTTAGCATGAAAGAAAAGAAACATTTTTATCCATTCCGACTAGAACTAAGAACCTTTTCACAAGACCTGATTTCTAATATTGCGTAGCTTATGACCTCAGAGAGCAATCTAATAATCATCACCGCTATGAAATCTGGACCAATTAATGTAGTTAATTTTTGTGAGATTATTTGCAATAAAATTAATCAATTTTCGAATATTTTTCAAACTTATTTGTCCAATTGCAGAAGTTAAAAATTTTATCAATTAATTTATTGTTTATGGACTAATTTCTTTTAAACAAGTGAACAGAGTTTTAAACCACAATAAATTACTGTATTATAATGCTTCCAACGGCTAATCAACATCAAGGGACATCTTAAATATAACAATGAGAATACGATCTGCTTATGTATATACATCAATAGAATGGTAGTTATTGTTGCTTTGCATGGTCCCGCATAGAGTTTTCACGTGTGTTCAGCGAGCAATAGGGAGAAAACAATACTATTGCACCTTATCAGGAACTTTTCCGGAGGCCTTTTTACTTGTTGAGTAGCTCATCAGCGGCAGCCGCGACCTCCTTCCACGAATAGTCAATGTCAGCTTCCTCGGTGAATCTCGAACAAACCGCCATGCGCAAGAAGTAAGTGTCGTTGACTTTAGATGGTACCAAGTGAATTTTGCCACGGCCATTTATAAGTTTCAGTAGAGATTCATTTAGCTCATTAGTGCCCTTGAGCTTGAAACAAACCAAACCCATTTGAACCGTTGTGAAAATTTCGAAGCGATTATCCGACAAACAGAGCGATTCAAATTGTTTGGCAAACGCACAATGGCGACGAATGTGAGCTTGAATATTTTCCACACCATACAAACGCAGCACAAACCACAACTTCAGGGCTCGGAATCGACGACCCAGCGGAATCTGCCAGTGACGGTAATCGGGAGCCGATCCTTGCATGTCATGCTTCAGATAAAGTGGATCCACATTGAAGGCGTTGACAATCCAGTACGGTTCCTTCAGCCACATGGCGCTGCAGTCGAAGTTGACCAACATCCACTTGTGTGGGTTAAAATTAAAGGAATCGGCCGTTTCAATGCCCTTCATGTAGTGACGGTATTCCGGACAGATGAAGGCTGATCCTGCGTAGGCCGCATCAACGTGCACCCAAACATTGTACTTGTTAGCTACCGGTCCCAGCTCATCGAGACGATCGAACGCACAGGTGTTGGTTGTCCCCAACGTGCAGACTGCGTAGAAGGGAATAAGACCATCCGCAAGATCTTGCTTGATGGCTTCCTCGAGCGTTTCACCACGCAGTTGAAGATTCGAATCAGCCTTCAAGGAGCGAAGCTTCACTCCTCCGAGTAGTCCAGCCCGTTCGACGGATGAATGAGATTGGTCTTGAATTTGTTTATATGTTATTGTTGTGATGGTAGATAAAAATTATAATGGCTTACTTGAGGTGTATCCCACCAGTCGAGAAATAATAGTTGTTTCATCCCATTCCGGATGTTCCTCCTGGGCTAGCTTTATGGCTTTAGCTTTCGCACCGAGGAGAGCAACAAGAGTAGCTTCACTAGCAGTTCCTTGAATCACGCCACCTGCTTGTCCTCCGGAGCTCGCTAGGAATTCCTCTGGCAGACCCAACATCTTGCCCAACCAGTTGAGCATTTCCACTTCCAACTCCGTACATGCGGGACTGGCGATCTGAAAAGAAGCGCACATGATAAGTAAGACGATACGAATGTACGTTATATCTAACTTACCCAGGTGAAGCCGATGCAAGCGATGGCACCACTTAACATGTCGGCCACAATTGCCGGATAGGAATTGGCCGTCGGAAAATACGCATGGAACTTCGGGCTGTGCCAATGGGTTACACCGGGCATAATGACACGTTCGATGTCTGCCATCACGTCCTGCCATTGCTCCGGCTGCTGGGGAGCCTCCGAAGGGATCAACGGCTTTAGGTATCCGGGCTGAACCTCCGGTAGAACGCGTCTGGTGAGAAAAAAAGTGAAGGTAATATTTTTAATTTCAGATTTCGATGTGTACAAAAATTGGGATGAATAATCGATAAGACTTCAACTTCTCTCCGTAAACTATACTCTTCCCCTCTGTTATACATTTCACCGATAAGACGCAGAAAAATACCCTAAAGGTAAGACAGAAGAGGTGGTTTCCCCGATCTCGCTTGGAATCACTCTGATGACTAATGGTTGCTGAACGTGCGTGGCGTGGATAAAACTGGTCTGTCTGGTCAGCTTAGAAATTTTTATTCATTAACGCTTTTCGATGTGATTAGGGTGAAAGCACTAACTTTGATATGTTAAGTATAAACATAACCTAGTGTGCTGTGTGTGAACGATGTCGATTGTATTACCTCTACAAAATATACCTACATCTGGTTCAAGGTTCACATTGTACTGGACGATTAATTCACTTACAATCTTCAGGAAAAATATGTTCAAATAAGACAAACATTGTATCGAGTACTGAAAAGCCTATTTTCAAACTTGTTTCTTTTTCATGAAGAATGACATGACCGTTTTATGGTTTGATGTACGTTTCGATATCTTAGGACGGAAGAATCCCATACTTTTATCATTTAATTAAATTTATTTTTATTTTCATTAAATACTAGTATGGAAAAAAACTATGGTCAAAATCGGTGCTTCTGCTCTACTACTATCTGTTGACATTGGAATAGGGCTTTCGTCTGCTGTATTAAAAACATTCACAGGGCTTGAGATAGAATTCTTAATATTTGCAACTGATAAGTTTTTTTTGTTACGCAGGAAATTTGTTTGTTCGCACATAAATATCGGTCATCAATATCATTTTCAAAAAGGCCGATCAGTTCGTGATTCAGAGCGAATCAAAAAACGTTCCAACCCCCAGGAATTGCACAGTTCGTGATGAACCTTGACGCTACCAGTTAGATTATTGGTTGAATTTACACAGCTCACGCTCGAAAATTACCATAATAAACCTGTCTTGCTTCCACAGCGGGCGCAAGCAACAAACCTTTTGCAACTGGCTTCTCGTGAAGACATTCCTTTCATTGCGTGCTCAATTAAGTGTTGCTTTTTGCACTACGTTGTGATTGCTTTTTGAACGATGTTTTATGAAGGATTAGAGAAATTAGAATTAATATATTTTAACAGAATAACATTCTAAACATTCTATTCTTAGGATTGTATGCACAATACAAAATATTATTAAAGGTAAAATAAATTCGAAATTGTTTCCATAAAAAAACTGAGTCAGTAAAATCGGTAACATACAACCAATTATACATGTCAACGAGAATGAGGGCGGTAAATACAGTTAAGTTAGCTTTCAGTTACCAGCACAAAAATACTTACAGTTTTTTCAATAATTTATGGTATTATCGCATATATGATAATCTCATTGGAAGCAAGCTGATACCATAGGCGAAAATCGAAGCGGCAGAATCAATATATTTTATTTATTACAATATCAAAGCAAGTTTGTGTTGCCATGAGTTACAATTATCAGCAATCTGAGCTGCTTATAGCTTAACGACAAACAAATTTTTCAACTGGACTCCAATAATGCTTAACCGGATAGGTATAAAAGACAATATTCGACCGTTACGCGCTATCGAGAAACTCATGACAGAACCTTGAAAGCCCAACAACATTACCGCGGCAAGTCGGGCCAGAGTTTCGTTTCTTGATTGAATTCGTTTCCTGGGTCTACTGGCGCGTCACTCTTTATTGGGTTTTCGCTTGCGCGCGGGCTTGCATGGGCTCAGCCAAGTTATAGGTACAACCTTGAACGGACAGCACAGGTGTACTCTGAGAACCTACGAGTGAATTAATGCAGTTTTGTACTGCGCTAGACGCTGCACGATTTAGCGCATTTGAGCCGGCTCTCATGTTCAACAGTCTGCTGTCTGTGGGTCAAGTTTATAGTAATGTCGGATCATTGATAGTGAGGTGAATCGACGTGCTTTTGCTAATTAGTAAGAATTAAGAACGCTGTGTGATGATGGGAAAATTTAACTTATGTCTTAACTTTACACTGCTCAAATTCTTACCTATCACGAATGTTCTCCAGATAGTTGGCAATGTAATCCACCATCTCCTTGGCGAACTCTTTGAATTGAGGAGCCTGCATCTCCGTCTGTTTGTTGAAGAGATTGAAAAAGTAATGAACAATTGTTAAAGCAGTTCGGTATTATAACGGTGGTATTCGCACATAATCTGTTAGTAGAGAAAATTAACTTACGACGGGAGGAGCCTTGAACCGGTTGGTTCCCATGTCAAATTTTTGTTAGTAAGCTTACAAGGTTAGAGTGAAATAAGAGTAACAACACATGTAAATTATCAAATGGGTGCTATGTAATAGCTATACATTACACGTTTTTCCATTGGGACTGGCATAATGAAAGTATGAAGTGATCAATAAACGAAGAACTAAAATATTACACAATTTATAATCTACTTAAATATTGCACAGGAGAACACAAAACTGAACCGGCAGTTGACCTAGTATGGTAGCAATGATGTGAAACAATGGATGTTGTTCAATACGACACAATAGGGGATATGGATCTAGCAAACGTGTGTGTGTACAAATGTACCAAAGTATAAACAAAAGCAAAATCAGCATTGTCAGATTATCGATTATTAGTATATTTCGAATTAATTTCAAATTAATTTTCGAATGTATGAAATAAACATTTTTCAGATTATACTTTTCTATTTAAATGTCATCTCGAAGTACACTAAAGTCGCTTTTTACGCGTAAAAAAACGCGTAAATTCCGGAATCCGCGTAAATTCTGCAATCCGAGTGAAGAGAAACCGAAATCCGCGCAAAGAAATAGCGCGTAAACTCCGGAATCCGCGTAAATTCCGGAATCCGCGTAAAACATGCGTAAAAAGCGACCTTAGTGTATTTGAAGTATATGTATCCAAAACGTGAAAATGCTTCTTCATTAGTAAGTCGACTTTCGATTGTATCAAGGACAACAAAGTTTTACCGTGAACTTGGCAAAACCGTAAATTTGGTGAAAATATATAAAAAAATTAGAGAAAACCAACACAACAAAATACCATTGAGGATGAATTGTTCAACTTTTATAATTCTACTGGAACGATTTTTCCTTAATTTTGTTTCTTGTGACTGATTTCAAGATTTTTATTGTTAACTGTTGATAAATTTGTGTTAATAAATCTCCACTTGAAGGTGTCGAGTATTGGTGTCAATACAATTATACAGCACAACAAACACTAATTATATCGCGACTTCTAGAATTCATATCTAGACTACAATTAAAACGATAGGGCAGTTATTTCAACGTTCAGATATACTGCCGGTACCCGCATAACTGTCCCATACTGATTTTGGTCACTTTTGAGTTATCATCGGGAATCGACTTAATTGTTATCATATTTTCTTGAAAAAAAATTAAAATTGATACTTTTGTATGGAAAAACATGGAAAAAATACCAAGTTGTTTTCGTCCCATATTGAAAGTACCCGCATTACAGTCCCACTGCATAGTGGTACAAACTGCAAACATATAATTTTGCTCCAGATTAGTGTATACCGGATTATTTCAGGCATATAGAAGTATGTAATTTAATTAACTAGACTAATGTTGTCTTTCTGTAGTACAATCTAGGTTGCCAATGATACTGCCGGTTGCTGGTTGAATTTATATGTGATGGGACAAAATATGCGAGTACTTTTGAAATGTACCCGCATATTTTGTCCCATTTTGTCTTTTTTTCAAGTTATATAACGTAAAACCAATTTTATCCATGGTTTTTTGTTCTCAACGATAAACTGGTGGTGCCATGAAACTGTTATGGTCATTGGTTCTGGATGTAATTGTCGGAAATCCGAAAATTCACGGATAATTTTAAATCGCCGTTTTCTAAACATGTTGTTTTTCAGTCGTCAGTTCGTTTTCGTCGCGGTCGGACGTCATCTCAATATATCGTTTTATTCTTACGTCGCTGCGAGTGAAATCGGGCATATATATCCGATCGGTTCACTAATTTCATTTTAGGGGTCGACTGCTGACCTCCAAAAGCGAAAGTGTTTATAACCTGTGATCTAAACGGAGTGATATTTTTGGAAAGATTCGTTTGTTCTAATCAGGCAGATCACAAAGACGCTATCTTTTCGGCAGCCATTGCAGTGCGCGTCACTTGCATACAAGTCTTCGTCTCTCTACCGTGAGTGCTCTCTCGTAGAGCAAATCCCTTCGCTCCCCTGTATCGGTTGTAATTCATCTGAGCGGCTATCGGAAAAAAAAACTGCTGGCAACCTATATCACTACTTGACCCCGTGCCAGCGATGTCGCTGGACGGGATGTTTCCACCTCTGCCTGATTCAGGTGGGGGAGGAATATCTCAATACTTGGATAGTTCGTACACCGGCGCAACGTTACCGTCCTACATGGATCCTAATGGACTCCATGGCGAACTGGTGGTATTAAAACTTCAATCAGCTCTCGAAGATGGAAAACTAGCATCAAACCCATTCATGATCCGCTCATCGATCGAAGGGTGGATTAAGGGTAAAATTGACGGTGCTATTCCCGAGGCTAGAGGTAAAACCTATGCTCTCAAGGTTAGATCTAAATGGCAAGTGGAACGCTTGCTCTCTATGAACCAATTAGATGATGGAACTAAGATTCAGATTACCAAACATGCAAATCTCAACACAGTCCGCTGCGTGATCAGTTGCCAGGAAATCGCACAGGTGAAAGATGAAGTTATCTTATCAAATCTAAAACAACAAAAAGTCGAAAGTATTCGCCGGATCACGAGACGAACCGGCCCCGGAAACGAAAGGGAACCCACCGCAACAATCATTCTCACACCGAAGGGACACGGATCCCTGAGCACATTGATATCGGATACCTCCGATGCAAAACTCGTCCTTACTACCCTGCCCCAATGTTGTGCTTCAAGTGCTACACTTTTGGACATACAAAACTGCGATGCCAGCAACCGACTTCTACTTGTGGTCACTGTGCCCAGAAACACGCTATTGTGGAAAACTCCCCTTGCACTGCAACCGCTTTCTGCCCCAGATGCTTAACAAACCTTCAGTCAATCTCTAGTCGCAATTGCCCGGTATATCAACAAGAAGACGCCATTCAGCGGATTCGGGTGGACAAGGAAATCTCGTACCCCGCAGCGAGAAGGATCTTCGAAACGGCCACTGGCAACAAATCCTTTGCCGGTGTGACCAAAGATAGTAAAGATAAGACGATTGAAACTCTGGAATTGAGGCTGGAACAAGTAATCAAGGAACTTGTTGATAAGGACAGGAAAATTAACGCTCTCGAAGAAACACTAAAGACCAGCCCCGTGGCTTTTGACTCTGATGTACAAACATTAGTCGAACTCAGGCTGGCTATCACCGAGCTCCGCGAAGAACTGCAACGTAAAGACGAGAGAATCAAAAGCTTGGAAAACGCCCTTACAGGACAAGATAGGATGACATTAACGAAAAAATACGGAACAATCTCTGACCTGGTCTCCTAAAGATCAGCAACTCAAAAAAGATGTGGCTTCTAAAGACTACGAAATTGCTACCCTTCGTGCCAACCAAACCCAGAACTCCCTACCAACATCAGACGAACTACTGTCAGCTAACACAACAAAACCAACCGAAGATCTAATATCCAATGTAACCAATACCTCCCAATCAAAATCCAAGCATCAGAAGAACACCGAAACTAAGAAAAAAACCACTTCACAGAAGAATATTGAACCAAAAATAAGAAAAGGAACTGACTCACCAATCATTTTTTCGGACTTCGAAAAAACTCCGAGCCTGAATGGTAACATGCTCTCGGGTACTACCGATAATCTAGACCTAGCGATATCATCGGGCGACGAGCCAATGAATAAAATAGATTCGTTGGAACTCCAATAAAACCCGTTCATCCTCGTCCTCAGCTTGGCCTAACACCTAACCGACGAACTGCACTTCCTACAACACCCATGGTTCCAAAACCTATTCAAAATCGTAACAGCAAAAAACCAACCGCTGAGGACAAAAATCACTCTAACAGAATTATAACCACATCATACACCACAACCCCAACCAACCAAAACCTTGTATCTACTCCTTCGGGACCCGCTACCGCGAACACCTTTTCCACCACCACCACAAAAACAACAAACGTGACCGGATCACAGGAGCACCGAGGCCCTATCGGTACGCACAGTAACGAAGAGGCGGACAACCCTAGGTCTTCTGTTTGGGTCGCAAAAGGGACGGAAAAGCAGGTTATCCTGTATCCCCCTAAGGACAACAACGAACTCAAAAGCTGTTCGACCACTGAAGATGAGATGGCCTATTTGGAAACTCGGTCGGGACTCTTTTTGGGCGTCACCGGGTCGAGTGATAACATCACAATCCCCCAACAGGACACGAAGGGAGGCCTGGAAGCTAAATCGAGTGATAACTTCACGACCCCCCTACAGGATGTCACCAACCACCTGAGATCTATTAGACCCCCCAACAGAAAAACCATACCGATACTTGCCCGTACCGATTCGGAAGTTTACGATCGTTGGTATGCGGAAACAGAAGGCACTGCCTTACCCGTAGCAGGATCGTCATCAATGCCTCACAGTCGATCATTCTCCACCGGTGTGACTCATTCAAACACTGCTCCCATCAGATCATGCCCCGCAATACCACAAATGTTAACTCCCGATCTTCAACATCTTTCGGGGTCGCGTGATAACCTCACTTTCCCCCCGCAAGATCACTGGAATGGAAATGCCCCATTACTTAATCCCATGGCCAGAGTTTTTCAACCCAATAGGGCCTCGGGACCCTTCACTACCCCCGCATCGGCCAATCTAACCACCCGGTCCTTTGAACCATGAAGATCGCAGCAACCAACTTTTTCCATACAGTGGAATATCAATGGCTACTACAAAAACCTTGGCGACTTAGAACTCTTGGTGAGAAACTACTCCCCCGTTATAATTGCTTTACATGAGGTACATAGAGCCGATCCATCACATATGAATCGTACACTCGGCGGAAAGTATCGCTGGATCTATAATTGCAGCCAATCTAACATCTACCATTCCGTAGCGATTGGCATATCAGAAGACATGCAATTCTCCCCGATGCACTTCGACATTTATCTCCCAATCGTCGGTATAAAGTTAGATTACCCTTTTCCGATAACGGTTGTAAGCATTTACTTGCCCAATGGTAAACTTGCCGACCTTCACCCCAAACTTCAGCATACACTAGAGAATATTTCAGGACCACTTTTAGTTCTAAGTGACTCTAACGGACACCATCCTTCGTGGGGAAGTCTAAAAGCCAACCACCGCGGCTCTACTTTCGCCAAAATATTGGAAAATTTGGACCTCGTTATTCTTAACGACGGTTCCATGACATTTATCCGTGGACAAACCGAAACAGCGATCGACGTATCCGCCGTCAGCTCCTCCATTGTTAACATGTGTTCATGTGGAAAACTTGGGAAGACCCGGCAGGCAGCGATCATGTCCCAATCATCGTCTCTATGGGAAACATTACCCCAGAAACATCCCGTCGTCCTAGATGGTTATACGGCCAGGCCAATTGAGAGATGTACACACAAACTATGGTTCAGCTAACAAAGGAAAGTCCATTGGTAAACATGGAGGAATTGGAGGAGTGCATTCTCATAGCGGCCAACGCGGCTATCCCTAAGTCAAGTTCAAACCCCGGTCGGAAATCGCTTCATTGGTGGTCTCCCGAAACTAAAGTTGCAGTTAAAGCCAGAAGGAAGGCACTTCGAGCCGCTAAACGACTCCCTGTCGGCCACCCAGATAAAGATAAGGCTATCGAGCTATATCGAATGAGGCGAAACGAATGCCGCCAGATCATTAGATCAGCGAAAACAAACAGTTGGAACGAGTTCTTAGAAAGCATTAACGCTGGTCAATCCGCATCCGATATATGGAGCAAAATTAATGCCTTAAACGGAAAACGAAAAGCGGAAGGGATAACTATACGTTCGCCAGATGGTATCACACGTGATCCCATAATTGTCGCTGACACTCTTGCCGATTATTTCGCCTCCTTATCTGCCATTGACAGATACGACAATGATTTTATACGGCTATCGACTATCGTTGAATGACATGGTCATCCCGGAAGACAACCCTCTCCTAGCTATCAACGCTCCTTTCCGCGTGGAGGAACTGGACCTCGCCCTGAGTCGCTGTAAAGGGAACTCCGCCGGCCCTGACGATATTGGTTACCCTATTTTTAAATACCTCCCAGTCGAAACTAAACTAGCGTTCCTGAACCTTCTAAACAGTCATTGGACAAACAACACCCTACCTGCAGCCTGGAACCACAGCCTAGTAGTCCCTATCCCTAAACAAGGTCAAGCAGCTTCTACTCCAAGCCACTATCGTCCTATCTCGTTGACGTGCTGTGCCAGCAAAATATTAGAAAGGATGGTCAACCGTCGCCTGATTAAACACCTCGAGGACAACGCTCTCCTAGACCACCGCCAACACGCTTTCCGCCCCGGTCACGGGACGAGTACGTACTTCGCAGGGCTCGCAGACGTATTACAAGACGCAATGGAAGAAGATATGCACGTGGACATCGTATCTCTGGATTTGGCAAAAGCATACAACCGCGCGTGGACCCCACGCGTTATTCAACAGCTTATCGAATGGGGACTAGGCGGACATCTATTGCACTTCATAAAGAATTTCCTGCGTGGTCGAACTTTTCAAGTAGCCATCGGCAATCATCTCTCTTCAACCCGAACGGAGGAAACTGGTGTTCCGCAAGGGTCCGTCCTTGCAGTCACCATCTTTTTAATCGCCATGAACGGTATTTTCAAATCCCTCGTGAAGGATGTGTACATCTTCGTATACGCAGATGATATTGTCCTGCTGGCAATGGGTCGCACTCTGAAAAGACTACACACAAAAATTCAAGCCGCCGTATCAGCTGCTACTAAATGGGCATCCAAAGTCGGCTTCGTTCTATCAGCGGAAAAGAGTGTGAGGTCCCACATATGCAGATCTACCCATCGCCCACTACCAAAGGCCGTTACTTCGAACGGAACCCCAATCCCTTTTAAAAAGACTATTCAAATCCTCGGTGTACGACTGGACCGTTGCCTTAAATTTGTAGATCATTTCAACGATACTAGAGAAAAATGTAGGACTCGTTTGAACATACTCAAAACGCTCTCTAAACCACACAAGAGCAGCAACAGAGACATTCTTCTCCGAGTCTCCAAAGCCACAGTAAACAGTAAATTATTTTACGGTATCGAGTTATATTGCATGGCCGGCGACTCGTTTAACACAAAACTTTCTCCCATATACAATCATGCAACACGAATCATCGCAGGACTTCTCCCATCTACCCCAGCCGAATCCGCCTGCGTTGAACTCGGCATCCTGCTCTTCCAGTACCAATTCGCGGAAATATTAAACTGCAGAACCATCAGTTATTTAGAGAAAACCTATGGAAACTCTGAGGTCTTTCTCCTCAAAGAGGGGAATAGAGTTCTCAGCTCCCTCACCCATCTAGAGCTCCCTCCGGTGGCATGCATCCACTGGACTGGAACTAGGAGATGGAATGCGCCAACTCTGGAAATCGATCGTTCCATTAGTAACAAATTTCGAGCAGGAGATGATTCTCGTGCCATGCACGCACACGTTGCAGAATTGCTGGGTAAGCAATATCAAGATTTTCACCATCGGTTCACCGACGGCTCCAAGACTGCAAACAGGGTAGGTTTCGGAATTGCCGATCAGACTTGCAGCGTTTTTTCTCGTCTACCAGATCAATGTTCGATCTTCTCGGCCGAAACAGCAGCAATATTTTACGCGGCCACCACACCAGCTAACAAACCTTTATGTATTATGTCCGACTCCGCTAGTGCCCTCGCTGCATTGGAATCACCGACATCAAAACACCCATGGATACAAGCAGTACAAAAGTGGGCCCCCAGAATACAGTTTTTGTTTGGATCCCGGGCTACTGCGGAATCCAAGGCAACATTGAGGCCGACCATCTTGCGGCTATTGGCCGTTCCGGCACGCTGCCAACCAAATATGTCCCAGGACACGACGCTAAAAAATTTGTGAAATGTGCTCTTCGTTCTTCCTGGTCTGCAGAATGGTCAATTAACACGACACTTTTCACTCGCAAAGTAAAAGGCGAAACCACCAAATGGGTGGATGTTTCGAACTGGCGCGACCAACGCGTTTTATCCCGCCTACGATCAGGACATACACGTTTTACCCATAATATGGGTAGAGCAACAACCTTTAAAAAAAGATGCGACACTTGTAATACTACAATGACGGTGGAACACATGGTTATAAACTGTCCCTGTTTTCAAAGCATCCGGGATTTCCATGGAATCCCGGACAGTATTAGAGATGCCCTGGCGAACGATCCATCAACGGAAGCTACACTATTAAATTTGAAGGATACCAGTATATATAATCAAATCTGACATGGTGATAAACAAGACGTCAAGCATTTCATCGACAGTACCTAGACAGGCAGCCGAAAACGAAATAACACCGACAAGAACAAACTCCGACAGTGAACACGAAAAACTTCTCTTTTTTTGGATGTATTATTTGTAACAATTATGTATAGCAATCAGGGAAACTCCCTTCCGGGGCTTCCGGAGCTGAACCAGCCGAAGGCTGAAAATCTCCTTAAGAAAGAGAAATAAAAAAAAACATGTTGTTTTTCATTATGGGACAGTTATCCGGGTACCAGCAGTATATGTCACTCCCGAATTGTACAAGCGGAGCGTAGAGTTTCTGACGAATATAACTCAATTATAGATTGAAAGGAGCAAATAACTTAATTTACTGCGGCGTTGGTTGGAAGCACTGATGTATAGCGGAAACAGCTTGTAAAATTGACTTTTCTTCGATTACCGAAACTTATTTACTCAATCGTATCTGTTATTCGATAGGTTGTTTAGGGTTATTGCTAATCGACTTCAAAATGTTACCATATATTGAATGAGCGTTTTTTAATAATTTTTAAACAATTAGTTTCAACTCTTGGAATCAAGAGTATAAAGTATCATTAAAAATTACATAGATACGAACAAATTCATTATAACTTTTATCTAACAGCGATAAACTTAGTTGTCACTTCCGCTCTTGTTCAGCGGCAAAATACACCACCGTTCACTTCCACGAAACAGTTTGCGTTCAAAAACTGTTTTCTGCAATCGTTGTCCTTCATAAATCAAATGAAAGGAATTAATTTCGCAACTCTCCTTATACTTCCGTTTTGCCCCCTACAATGTTCTACACATACCACTCCCAGGTACGCTATAAAACGGATCGGAAAAAAATTACCTCTCTTTTCGTCACCGTTCAAGTTCAAAGTCTCAACCAGCTATTTTGTTCAATGCCACTTCGGCAACAACTTTACCGCACAACACAAGTGGGGGGTTGATTTCTAACACCACAGACCCAAAACCACCGAAACGATTTTTCGCACTTGACCGATTCTGCAATTGTCGTTTCAATCCACACACCTTCGAAAACGAAACGTGCGAATGCAACAGGTTACATCAAACGAGAGCTTTTCAACCCCCTTATATTATACCGCCTTCACTCGCGTCGGATCACTTCCACCCACTTCTAGGTATTTACACGCTTGTGCTCGCGATCGCACCGTTCATATGCTACTGAAAGCCAACACTGGCCGTGACAGGCTTTTAAAGCAGAGTTCGTTCTTCACTAGAGCAAATCACAGAATACGTGCACTTCATTCACTTAAATTCTCATTCTCGATGGTCTGTGCTGTCGTCCGCCATCCGTAGTTACGGCAGTTGAGAAAATGTGTGAATATTCATGTACATACCTACCGACTCTTCGATAAGGCTGGTTGGTTGCTAACGGTGAGAGTTGAGAGACTCTAGTTGTTCCAAAGGGATTGATGGGCCACAGTGGAACTCACTCCTGACCGATGGAATATCGCTTCTAGATAGCAAAAGTATAAAAAGGTATGTTGGTTAATCGTCAGGATAATAATTTTGTTAACCAAAAAGTTGTTTAGCAATTAATTCGTGTATATACTTTCAATAGTAATCTTAATTGAAAGAAGCTAGATAGACTCACAGTTACAGTAATGAATGATAAGTATAATTTGGACTATTTTATTATGTTCATTGGCCATTGACTAAATATCACCATGCTGAGGTTTAGGACGTTGTGGCGGTAAATATCTCAAATCTAGTGCACATCACTCCTACATTTAGCACCTAGACAAGAACAGGACTGGTTTCCACTCCTGACGGTTGACTCTGTGGGAAGCAGATTGTGATAAGTTGTGCTCGTTTATACATATGCATGAATGAAGTAGATATGAGCGATACAGAGTGCAAATCCAATTCAAGTGCCCCTTCCGGACGTGTATGTATATACCAACATGTTCACGTTCAGATTAAATCGACTGTTTTTGGTGGACGTTGCGATAATTAGCTACTGTAAGCGGAATAGATAAGATGGAAACCAATTCGATTGCTCAACCGTAATACTTGTTGCTACAAAGGTTTTTTCGCTACACGTTATGTTACATAAAACACAAATGTTTATAGTTGAGAAGATTTCTGTAGTTCTATAATTCAAAATCCAAACTACAGGAATACCTCGATTATACACACATTTTACCTCGATTTTACGCACACTATTTTCAAAAACATTTTTAATTCTAATGTTTTCGGGTAAATTGTGCATAACGCAGGATTACACATATTAGACATCGTTCACAAATAAAGGGCTGTCCAAATAGGCTTGCGAATCTGCCGAAACCCTCCGAGAGACAGTAACAATAACATCTCGAAGCAGCAAGCTTTTTTAAGGTTTTGTACGTGTCTAACGTGTGAAATATTAGATGTCGTACGCACACAGCTTTTTTAGAGTAATTTACTCACACTTCTATATAAAACGTCTAGGGGGATTAGGGGCATAATGAGCACACGAGGCGAAATGGGCACCCCTCTTTTATGCGAAACTACGCATTTTTTAATACAATATGGTATGTGGAACTCTTCCGTAGTTACTACAGTATCTCTCTATGTAGAACAAAAGTGGTTTGTCTGTTTAAAATATGGAAATATATTGAAAAAATCAATTTGTTTTCCGGATGTTGGAAAAATTATTATTATTGCGCACTACAAAATAAGCTTTTACGTTCGTTTAAATGGCTCAATCAAGTATGTAGACACATCGATATTACGTATGGGTCGTATCCCAAATTTCACCATCATTGAAGTTTTGATTTTAAGCTATAATTAGTATTAAAATCGCATGTTAACTTTAACTAATTCGATAGTGGCAAAATGGTCACCTTTAGGTGGGGTGAAATGAGCACACCTTGTCACATAAACTTACCTAAAATTCATCTCAGTAGACTTGTGAGTTTGTCTGTTTCCATAGTCAGTGTTTGTTTACAGTGATGGTGCGAACATATATTAGAAAATCTTTGAGACCGAATCGGTCAGAAAAAGGGACTGCAGGCAGAATTGGCCACCATAAG
Source organism: Wyeomyia smithii (assembly GCF_029784165.1). Lineage (NCBI taxonomy): Eukaryota > Metazoa > Arthropoda > Insecta > Diptera > Culicidae > Wyeomyia > Wyeomyia smithii. The sequence continues at coordinate 39,669,969 of NC_073696.1, forward strand.
GGGCGATGGAACATTCACGAAATAAGCCGTCAAGTATCACGGCATCCCGCAAAAAACGTTGGCCCATTAGTTGTACTTCTACACAGTTTCCAGATATGTTCTATAAGAGTGCTCATTATACCCCGTAGGTGCTCATTATGCCCCAGTGGGGTGCTCATTGTGCCCCACACATCGACTGATTGCTAGTTTTTGATGCATGAATCTAATTTGTGTTTTTCCCCATTATACGATAAACTTTTCAATTTGTGAATAGTGTACCTTTAATTATAGATAGTTAATTCAAGTTTTGCACTGAAGACAGCTTAAAATTTTTGTCGTTTTGCATGCTTAAATCAGCAACCAAGTTAGGGTGCTCATTATGCCCCTATTACCCCTACTGTAGCAAAATAGAGGGGCTGTTTTCAATGGAGGTCGGCGTTAGTTTGTGGGCAAACAGTATGTGCGGGTCACACACATATTCAAACACACACGTACATACACAGACACACATACATAAACACACTTACACACATACACACATATACATATACATATACATATACATATACATATACATATACATATACATATACATATACATATACATATACATATACATATACATATACATATACATATACATATACATATACATATACATATACATATACATATACATATACATATACATATACATATACATATACATATACATATACATATACATATACATATACATATACATATACATATACATATACATATACATATACATATACATATACATATACATATACATATACATATACATATACATATACATATACATATACATATACATATACATATACATATACATATACATATACATATACATATACATATACATATACATATACATATACATATACATATACATATACATATACATATACATATACATATACATATACATATACATATACATATACATATACATATACATATACATATACATATACATATACATACACACGTACTTGTACACATCCGCACACATAAACACATACATAGACACATACATACACACTAACACACGCATACACACACAACACACATACATATACACACATACGCCCATATTCATTGCGTTAAGTAATTCCTTTCAAGTATTTTTAGTATGTATTTCGAGTATTTTCAAGTATTTTATGGAAGCCATACATAGTTTATTAGAGAATGCCTATTAGTTACGTAACGCAAATAATTACCTTCTTCGAACCCTCCCCCTCTTATGTCTCTTTTTCTGACATGGAAATTTTTTTGTATACGTTGTCAAACTTTTCAACCCCTCTTTCAAGCGTTACGTAATAATCGAATGTTCTCTTAGATGTTTTTTTGCAAATTTACTATTACGGGAAATAATTTTGAGTTATAAAAAAAATTAAAATTCTTGCTTCGATTTTACGCACAATTCGATTTTACGCACATGTCAAATCCAAGAATGTGCGTAAAATCGAGGTATACCTGTACTAAGATCAACAAGTATGGTGAATTTTTAATTTAAATTATGCGGGCTAAAAAAGAATATTTTATTTTTGTTCACAGTTAGTGAAATATACGTCGCTTTAAAGTCACTATCTTGGTACTTGAATTACACATAGTTTTGTATGGCGCCAAAAGTGAATTTTTCGATTTTTACAATGACTGATTTTATTGAGCAAAAAATTGCCAATAAACTAGACGTTACCAAAGGCCTTTGGTGCTACATTTTACTTTGCAGACTCGAAAGAACGCGAAGCTATATTGAATACTTGGAGCGGCCCGAGCAACTATCGATGTTCATTGATGAGCAAAATGTCAAGGAAACAAGGAAGTTGGCGTTCAAAAAACGTCTATTAACAATTAGTGATCGTGACTGGAATCCCGTTTGGCCCAATCTTATCAGTTTAGAAACACCATGAGGGTCTCAAAAGAGGGAAATCTCGTTTGGTACTAAACACAATTTCTTTGAAAAAATCTTTGACCGCAAAGCTGACATAAAACTACATAACGTTGTTTGTTACATTACTTGTATCAACTATGTTTAAAATTTTGTGCAATATAGGAGTTGAAGTGCTACCAAATTTCAATTTGCCCATATAAATACGATATCACTGAGCAGGAATGGAACAAACACTATGCAGCGCAAACAAGTTTTAACCGTCAGAAAGCATGCAGAATAAAATTGCATTTAACATTTTTTATTCTAGCGCAAACCGAGAGAATATTAAATCTTCAATTCATTTACTTGTGTCATTGTTCATTGGATGAAGTGCCGCTACTGCACAAAGCAACTTTTTAATAGAGGAAGCGCCGCTGCACCTACCGCTGACACTTTCACCCAGGCCCGTAGCTACCGGGGGGGCTAGGGGGGCTTAGCCCCCCCACGCGTTTTCATTGCCCCACCACGCAATTTTCTCATATATTTGATTGATACTAGGTAAAAAAAAAAACAAATGAGAAATCTATTAAATCTCAAAAGAACCATGTTTAAATCCGAAAAGGTTAAATTACTCTATCTTTTGGTGAGCCCAATCACAGTTTTATATGTTTGATTATATAAGAACAATGCAAAACAAATTTTGCTGCAAAAATTGACCAGATTTTCCAGAAATTTTTATTGTCCACTTTTTGATTTCTTGGATTGAACAAATCGTGGGCAAAAAATGACACACAAGACTAGTTTTTTCAAATATTCAATATTCAGGCAGTATCTAAACTTCCTGCAGTGTGCTTCTTGTGATTCATGTTTACGTTCAGTTCAATTTATTTTGTCCAAACTTTTTCACACCTCGGAAGCATAACCCAGTCCGTTACCTAGCCCGGACAACTATGTTACAGTTCGGTCCAAAATAAAACCGAACATGAACATTGATCAAACAATGCGAATCGTCAAATTTAGAATTTGGGCTAGCGGTTGAATCGCTCCATTCTTTCTTCGCGAATAGAATCTCTCAGTATCGTCGATTTTGAATAAGGCGACCCTCGAAGATGGATTTCTAATGCTGTAATTCCTTCAATGTATTTACTGTTTCAGATTATAACTTTTTAGAACTCTCTTCTGTTTTTAGTTTTTCGAACGTTGTGTAAATGGCTCTAATAAGTGTCATAGAATCGTTGTATTTAATCACTCGTCCTTGCATTGCTTCTCTTGCTGGTTTGATCATTAATTAATAAATATTGAATTGGTCGAATAGCGGGTTCGTCACTGTAAGGCAGAAATTTTAAAGTTTTTATCCCTGCTTTTTTTCAACGATACGCGCATTCGCAGCTTGGTTTTTTTTTCGGAATATATACCCGGAAACCCAGATTTTCGGAAATAAGAAAATTCTTACGGGACACCACCAACGCTTATTTGAAAATATAAAGATGACTTTCTGAATCTTTTGGTGCTAAAACTATCGACATAGGAGGCAAACTGCAAAACTGATAAGAATTTAATTTGTGAGTACCCGGGTACTCCGTTGGACGCGTAAAGGTACTTTTTTGTCGAGCACATAACGGTTTTAAACGGCTTTCCCTCCAAAAAAACGTTTAATTAAAAAAAATTCTCGAATAAAAAATAAATATAAAAGTAAATCGATATCCGAAATCGAAGACCGCAAAACGATGAAAGGAGTGGCCATCAGTTTTAAGCGGAAGCCCAACCTTCCCATCCGAGATGTCGTCTACAACTGTGAATTTAGCTATAAACGAGCGGATTGTCGACTTACAAAATGGTGGTAGCTCCAAATCGTGACGATAGGTAAAACAAATCGGCCCATCGGGAAAAAGGCCAAGGAGTGCCGTGACCAACGTCTAGGTGATGCCAAAGAACATGAATCCTCCCAGCACACCAGAACTTCGCCCTACAGAAAAATACTGGACAATCGTCCAAGAAGGCTGCACAAAACTAGGAGTCAAAAGGACGGACGGCCACTCGCATTCGCTAGAAAGGAAGCATGAGTCAATATTTTTCCTTTATTCTGTGCGAATTGAGCTTGACAAAAAAAAGAATAATTTACACATTATTTCGTTTGGACAATTCTTGACCGTAACACCCTTTAGGACCCTTCTAGTCGCCATCTTCTAGTATTATGATTGGTTTAAGCAGGAGCAGGTTCTTATATAGCCCGAATAGTGCATTCCAGGTTTACTAGCTGTGTAATTCTGACAACCGGGCTAGGAAGAGCAAGCATTAAGTGACTAATCAGAGGTCGGAATCTGCGTTTCAAAAAGGCTTGACAATTTTCAATGGTACTATAGTTTCCCTTTTCACGTTTTTAGATTTTCAATTTACGTCCCTATGTAACCGAACTTCCCGAAAGAGCTGGTTTTACGTCAAAAAATGAGTCGAAAGTAAAAATCAAAACCATAGCAATAGAAAATTTTAAAATAATCTTCAAACTTCAGTTGTCAAGGTACGAAGAGTAAAAGCGAATAAACAACTTATGTGCGCCATATACCCGAAGCTTTGCAATCCTCCAGTCAGACAAAAAGTCGCTACCTATTCAATACATATGTACACAAATAAATCACTGCCAATCTCATGAAACACTGCGAAAAGCTTTTATCCTGTATTCCTTTCTCGTACCGTCTGTTAAGATTCTCGGCTAGCTTTTCATCCATTATTTTCCCACTCTCTATGCAACTAGTATACTCTGGGCAAAACGAGAAACGTTCAATCATAGACAAACAGACCTCACACTGGAACTTAGCTCCATTGCCACGAAACATGAACTTTTCAAATCGAATAATATGAATAAAAGCAGATTAAAATACTAAAATAATAATAATAATATAATATAAAAGCAGATATAAATACTTTGAGAGATGACTTTCTCATAAGTTTCATATTGAAACAATTTTTTTACGTACCAGATTTTGCACAAAGAAAAATAAACTGGAAAACAAAATCCAGAATCGAATATCTGATTTTCATCATTTAAAGCTAGCTCATCACCTTTCTATCGTTGAATCTGGTTCCGGCCCGTCCGCAACTAATAGCATGGGGTGAAAATTCGCTGAAAGGAAAGAAAGGTTTTTTACCATAGGAGAAAATGAAACAGAATGTTACCTTTTTTTCTAGTGGAAAACGGAGTATATAGTCACCCATTCAACAAGTGGATTCATTCAGCAGAAAACCGCTTCTTGAAAGCAGTAAAGCATCAAACCCACGCGGGAGGAGGATTCCCCTAACCACTTAGGAACATCAAACTCAAAGAGGAATGAATCAACACAATTTCCGCTTAACTGTTAGGGATTTGTCGCCTTTCGAGAGTTTCGCCGTACACGGAACATGCGGGCTGGAGTTCCGCTCCACTGCAACTGTCGGCCGGCAGGATGCGAGTAGCTTCGTTATCGTCACTTTCATAGTTAGTTCTATTATATCGAGAAATGAGGCAGGCTATGCTATCACCTATAGTAGGTTCAGATGAAGATGCTGATGATTTGAAAATCTAGGGATGCTTGTTTGAGTGAAAAAAAAATCAATGTTGTTATTTACACCAGAAGTAACGTATATTTTATGAAACGGTTTGCTCAACATCAAACTTGTTATGACATAGATTAGGTACATTATACAATTTTGCGAAGGCACGGGGCGTCTACTGACAGCTTAGCGATAAGATTATTAATTAAAATACTGACCTTCTGACTTGTAAAGTCTATTACCTACATGAACAAATTTTGCTTGTCACAAATTATTTATATTGTAGTTGAACATTACAATTTGTGAGGTGATATCAAAAATCAAAACGTGTGTGTTGATGGTATGCCTATATTTCCGACAACGTTTTGTTGGTTAACTACAACTGTTAAGAACTCAAACATCCCTAAACAACCAAAACTTTTCGTCGAAGGATATCAGGGTTGTTTGAATCATGCTGTCCTAATATTGTTATGGGTCGTTTAACCGTACCCGTATGAATGATGCTAGTGAAGTATTTGAAGTTATGATATTTTCGAGTGTATTCATGATTTTTATGGTAAAAATATTCGCTTTACAGAGTATATTTTTACAAACGCCACAGAATGTTGGAAAATTTAACCAGTTAATGTTTTGGGCTGAAGTAATTAGGGAATAGAATCCCTTAAAATAATATTTTTGTATTGTCCCTGTCTTTGCTGGGATGCTTTTGAGACATAACCGTGGGTACTTAAATTTCATGAAAAAATCAAAGAAAGCTCTGCCTTATTTTAAGATTTGACAGTGGACTAGCCGAATCTGACAAAAACTTAACATATAATCAATATGGCTTTCAACTATCAAAGAGCTGCGATTGTACTCGGTCCCATTATAGGACACGCTACTTCTCTAAGTTTAGTAGACCTATTCGGAGAACTGAGTAAAGCACCGGAAACCATGTTTCCCGATTTCGCGTCGGTTATGTTTGTGATAGCCAGTAGTATTCTCTTTGAAAATTGGCTGGAAAAAACGTCGAATCGACGCGCAAGAAACGACTCAGCGAAGACTTTACTGCCATTTGCCTTCAAGGTATATTTGTGACATTCGAAAAAATTGGTCAAAGGTTTTAAATTACTATAACGTAAAAGACCTAAACCGCAGTCTAATGATTTAATGAAAACCGCCTATCAATATTTAAAACTAAACTCTTATTGATGCGTGTTTTTATTTTTATTAACTCGTCAAATTAATATGCTGAATGCTATGAAAAAGTTTTCTTTTGAATTATAGATAGCTGTGAATGTTATAATATGTGAGCTTTCCTTACGTTTATTATGGGTTCCAAACCAATATTTTCTACGGTATCTACGAGATGAAAAAATATTGGTATGTACAATAAAGTCAATAAAATTTACTTTTTATCAATAAGCATTTTTTCGCTTCTTTTTGTAGGCAATTATTGTACGTACAATGTTTTGCTATTTTCATAGCTTCAACAAAACTCGGACACTACTGACGCGGTTGATCGAAGCATCGAAAGGGGAAGCTGGCTTTATTTTCGTCCGTAACCTAGTGGCTGGTATATATCTTTTAAGTACACTTTACCTATGCAATTGTTTTCAAAAGATGCGACAATTGCGTTTTCCTGGAGTAAGGAGGTGAGTATTTTTTATTGTGCGATTGAACTTTGCTTTAACCTGTAGCACTTTTAGACCGCTTCCAGTTATTGGACACGAATCAACACGACTTGAATAATCTAGAACGAGAGAAGACGAACAAAAGGCAAAAAATGTTGTCTAGTTTCAACTGAAATGAGCAAAGCAATTTGGTTTATGCCAGTTATGTGCGTAGAATGGTTGTGATATGAGATTAGATTACTAGTTCACTTTTACACGACTGTATATTTAAGAATTTCGAAATGTAATCGACCGTATTGCATATAAAATTGATATGATAACCACTGAGCGAGTAGTATTACGAAGGTTTGTTGTCACGGTGCATTTCATTAACAGTTGTATGGGATATTTTTAAAGAGCAGGCTAGAGGTTTTATTGACATAATGTATTGGCAATATAAGTAGAAGAGCGTTAATTGATGCTGTGGACAGGTTAAATTTAATTCTAAAACAGTTATCGTTTGGACATTTTTGCTAATACAAACATAATAAACTTATACCGAAATAATCATTGTACCTTTCAAAATACTACTACGTAAATCACAACCTGCCAATATTTTGATTGCACTTAAATACCTAACGTTGCACATAAACATCTAATAACTCGTTGGGAAATAAGATCAAATCAATTGTATCTACTACAGATAATGCACATATGTGTGATGTAAAATTTAAAATAGATATCCGGCTTTCGCGCGTTCTCAATGTATGAACTGTATTGCTGATATCAAAGCTCTGGTTTACATCTTTGTTGTTCATATTGTTTCTGCTCTCGGTTCAAGGGCATGAATAGCTTTGGCCAGTGTTGGTCCACCTTTGACTTTAATACCTTTTTTACCCATCTGATCTAGGCGCTCTTCTAGTAATGTTCTATCGCGTCCGCGTTGCCACCTGTAATGAAAATTTTAGTTGTTAGCCTTAAAATTAAAAAAAAAAAAAACGAATCGTACCACAAATGCAAACAAGTTTGTAGCAACGGTATATAAAGTACCAGCAGATCAGTATCGCACACGTGTTCGTAACGTCTAAGCGCCAGCTCGGCCCACTGCTCGGCTAAGGGGTGCGGGATCGGAGAAGTAGTGCAGGCAGCAACGAGACGACATAAGAGCAGTAGAACACATTTGCTTTTGTCCAGGAAGATTTTATTCAGTATACGAAAGGTGTTCTCCAAAATGGGCACAGCAAACTCATTCCTTCTTTCATCCAGTAATTGACAGGCCTTGCTTAGTTCGTCGGCTTGTAAAAATTCTAAAAAATGCTCCGAATCACGCAGTGAAGGCACCGAAATAATATAATCAAGAAAATTCTCAAAAGCAGCACTTCTTTCCCCAACCAGTTCAGCGGTAAAATTTCCCATCAGGACCTTTTTGGGAAAAACTACGCTTTGAACCAGTGTTGGATGTTCTTTCTTAAGATTCTCATATAGTTTCAAAAAGTGTGTATATCTACGTTCTATACTGGTTGGATTGGGATCTGGTTCCTTACTGTCCACACGAACACTGACGTCGTAGACGACATACTTTTTTGCACCTGTAGCGCTGTTACTGTCTGCCGGAGGAAGTATACGGGCGCAAGAAATCTCGAAGCGTAACACTGTGCCGTCATCGGTTGGCAATGGTCGACTGCTTGGACGCTGCCAGATATCTAAAAATGAAAATATTTATTATTTTTTTTAATAAGTAGGTACTAAATAACCTACAAAGATTTGCCGATGCATCTGAAAAAAAAACTCAATGCAATTGAAGGTTGATATCTGACAGCTTTTAGCCTTTCCGTAAATTAGAGAAAGAGATACAGTCATGTCGATGAAAGTAGCATTCACCGGAACTTACAAGAAAGTTTCGACTTTCGTAGGGTATTACCAAAAATGGAAAATTCAATTTTTTAAGTAATGAAAAAAACTTCCAAAAGCGCTATGTTGAACCAAAGAGAATTGAAATCAAAAAGTTATCATGCAAAATTGTGACAATATGTGACGAATAAAACTTTTCAAAATAAAGTAAATCAAACTTCTTTTAAAATCGACCATGCATATGACTCAGCCCACTGACGAGCTCGTGAGACAAAGTAGGAACAAAAGCGCTATTACAACTAGCGACTAATGACTTAAGTTACAAAGCAAGGCGAAGAAATTTCAGTTCTCTGGCTGCTAGGGATACCTTGGATTGGGCCTCGGGTTTGCGTTTTTATAGTTAACATACTTTGCTCGAATGCTTCCACTGGACTGTCCGGGTCATCCTCAACGGCACTACCTCCAGTCGCCGCATTGAGTGTATCAACCGTAATACGGTGACCTACAACTGCTGGATGCACTGTGAAAAAATGGTTCTGTACTGCTCATCCCGGAAGAATAATTTAATACTCACTTTTGATATTCAAAAAACACAATTATTTATACGGACTGCAAAAAAAATGAACACTTAATTCTTCAGAGGATTGTTTTATTTAACTTTTTGAGACCATGGTAAACAATATTCACACTAATGTCTCGTGACAATAAAACACTTTATTCTATAAATTGATTTTTTGAGGCTTATAAATGTGATGAATACCGCTTATCACAGAACAGCAGCTTATTGCGACTAATTACTAATGTTAGAACTTTAAAGGTATAATTGATTCGACGGAAAGTGCAAGTTGTGAGTCATTTTTTGACGTTTGATTATCTCTAATGTTTGTGTTTTTTATGATTTTCTCATTCTCCATTTTTTAGCTCTCTTCTCTTCCCTAGCTCTGCCATAATGGGATTTGCCAAAGTCGTTCGCTATAAAAATGCCTTTAGTGTATGCCTGTATGCACTGAAACTTTTTGTTTAATTTTGTTTGAAGTGTTATCCACGGTAACCAATGCGTTTTTCGGTTTGTAGGTTTATACGTTTGTTACTTGTAATTGTGACTGTTTTTGAAGTTTCAAAACTAGACCGAACACGAAAATTTCAATTCCGGAAAAAAAAATCAAAAGTGACGTTTTATTGTTGTGTAAAGCTGTGGAAAGGATTTCCATTCGTGATACTAGAGCAATCGATCGGACAACGTTTGGTTTTGATGCTATTCCTATTCGGATTGTGCCCAAGTTGCGACCGCTCGAACATACCAGTGGCTGTCAAAAGCTGTAAGCAGTGGTGGGCACCGCTAACCGGAAAATTTAGCTCGATAATCGCTAAACGCTAAACCCACATTAGCGGAACTTTCGCTAATCGCTAACTTTTTAATATGTAAATAGTCATATCGCTATATTTATTGCTCGGTTTTTGTAAGATTTGGACCACTTTGATCTGTTTTGGTTAAACAAACGAAAACAATTACTTTTTAAAGCTATTTACAGTAAGAGGTTTGCGAAACGGTATTCTTATTTGATTTTATATAAACAAGAATAACAAAAGTTATTTAGCTTGCATTAAAAACAGGAACTCTTAAAAAAAGTTTTAATAAAAATTCAATTATTATTCAGATAATAGATAGATAGATAGAAAAAGTAGAACCAAAGTTGTTATAATTTCAAGCGCATTGCAATTTACCAAAGTTCTTGGTGTGCCGGAAATTCAATCTAGACCTTGTGCCTGTTCTTCAAAATGCTCCTGTGGCTTGTACGATACCTGAAACTCCATTCTAGGGTAAAAAACTGACAAAAGTAACTTTCGCAGTAAAGTATGTTCATCTTTCGAAGCAATTTACGTACGCCATCAGTAATTCACAGTTTTTCTAAATATTTCTATTGTCGCTTCTCTACAAAATTTAGCGAATTAGCGATTAGCGTTTTGAAGGCCAAAATTTTAGCGACGCTAACAGTTTCGCTAACCAACTCAAAAATTAGCGAAATCGCTAACTGTATTTAGCGTCGCTAATTAGCGAATTAGCGAATTAGCGGAATGGTGCCCACCACTGGCTGTAAGCAATCTGAAATCAGACACTGTCTCGTCTCTTATTGTAAAAATTACAGTTGAAATTTAGCGGCTATATAGTTTTTTTATTTTATTCCACATGCACAAAAATGGTATAATGTTTGAGTGTAGAATGAAGTTTTGTGCGGAAATATTTTCTTTCTTCGTAATTTGTAACAAAATAACAACACAACGGCGGTAACTATTTCAACACTGTGTTTAAGGCAAATGCGTGTTTTATAATTTGACCAATTCGACTGACTAATAATAACTTAACAGCTAGAGCTGCTAAATGTTAATGTTTACTGCAATAATATGTTCACTAGGCAACGCGAATTCGCAAAAAATAAGCTCTTATCGCTTACAGCTTATATTTATATCATAACTGGTGAAAAGTTTCATTAGAAATTAGTAAACTAATTTGAAAATAAGGTATAAATTTTAATCCCATGTCGAATCTTTTTATTGTCTCAGGTTTGTTAGGTTTTTGTTCGTGTTGCAAAATTATGCTTAAAAGGTTGGTGCAACTCGTGTTATAAAAAACCAGTTGTGTTACTAGTGTAATGAACACTCAATGCATTTGTTAATAGTGTACGTAGTTCTACGTCATTTATGCGGTCGTGTCTTGGATACAACCTCCTACTTTCTTTTGACTTTTTTTAGATGTTATGAAAGAAATCATACATAAAGCTTGCTTTATTCAGAATCCGGAACAAATGATTTAGCTCTATCTCGGAGTTGATTCGACTGAGGAAAATTTAGAAATTCAAACACCAGTCAAAATTTAAATTCAAATTCAGGTAAAAATCTAGGTTAAAATAAAGTTCAATTATAATAAAATACTACAAGGTATACAGCCCTAGGGTTGTATGAAATGGTGACGTGGAACTAAACACTGTAATTAGGGGATTTTTTGTTACAAAATATACAGAGTCTGCAGACAGAATCAATGTGTTTATTTTCAGCCACCCCTGGAAATCAATTTTTGGAATATATTCAACAACACTCGAAGAAAAATCATTTATATTTGGCGATATTATGCCTTTAGTATTTTTTTTTTTGTGCAAAAAAATATGTATTTAACAAGGCACAAGCATATCGTGCTTGTTGAAGAAGCACCAAGAATTTCTCATAATGCGTCAAAGTCAGAATTATCTCTATATCCTCAAAAACCAAATCCAATAATGCTTACGTTATCATAATGAATGGTTTTGTCTTATTTAACTCTAACTAAATCAAATCTATAGTATGGATATTACTTTCAAAATAATATGGAAGCCCTTACAAAGGTTCATCAATTGGAAAACATAAGAAAATATTTTGAACAAAATTCCTAACAAGTTCCAGCAAAAAATCGTAGAAATCCACAATTACAATTTTACTTTTTGCTTGACAATTTTTTCATTTGCCTGCAACTACATTCGCTGTATTACGAAAACAGGAAATATACGTTTATTATGGTAAAGCTAAGAATAATAATATATCATCTAACAATTTTGAAATATAAAAAGAGATTCTGTACGAATCTTACTAAATAAACTAAAAAATCACAAGCATTCGCAGGTTCTTACTCTTCTATAAATGTATATATTTAGGAATTTACTCTTTCGATACTATCCGGTCACGATTATTTAGTGAATATCGAAGATAAAATTAAAAAAATATCCGTTGCAAAAATTTACAATTCTTGTTGAGTAATTCACGGCAATCATATTTATGGAATAAACTTTCAATCACCATCAACAGCAGCATTGTAGTTTTTCCTCAATTGCATACGAATAGAAATGTACGAACAAAAGTGTACCACTGCAATACGAATAGTACTGCTGCAGTACGAATAGAAGAGTACCAATGCAATCATAGACGACGAGACACCTGCGGTTCTATACTCCACTGGTACTGTTGCTTTTACTGGCATGTTTTCTTTCAAGACATCAGTTTTTATTAGGTTCTACAGTACCTAACACTCAAGTTTAGAGATTGTTCAAGGATGGGTATTGTTTCAAACTTTTAGGAAAACTTTTACCTTCGAGACATCATATTAGTCAAAGCTCATGGAAGCAAAAATAAATTGACCTATTGGGACGGGGAGACTGTCAATTTTTATTTCGAAATTGATACAGGGAATATCACAGGGAACGGATGGTGTCCATTCACGTCGTCTGTGCTAGGAATGCTCGCATGTAATTGGTTCATTATTCGCGTAAATTTGTTATTGAAATTATTATCAATTTTACCGCTTAGCAATGAAATTAGAGTGATAATTAACACATTACAAAATTGTTATACATTTTATCTATCCAACAACATATTGGTTATTGTTATCCATCATGTGGTTATGCTGTTATTAGCGTTTGAAATCTGACGCAACATTTGCCCGTTTCATTTCCAATTTTACAGAATGCATCCCAGTATAGTAAACAAAGACGTGTCCTACGTCAAAAATTAGGCCGGTTAGTTATACTTTTGAGCATCCATAGCAAACTACTGTTTGACAGATTCTACCATCGCCGATAAAAGTAAACAAATTTATTGCAGGATAAAAATTCTTAGTATTCGACGAAAAAACCTCGCTTTTCAGAAATTTGAACACGCAAATGCAGTAAGAATAACATGAGCCTCTTTCAGTAAGTTTATTTTTAATGTTTCTTTGTGGAAACTACTTCTGAGTTGTGATGCTTAGAATTCTGATCGTATTTGGCTTGCCACACAATTATTCCCTTTTCTAGTGCGAAAATAGAGAACATTTGCAGGCTTTGCTTGTCCGGCGATGACAACTTGGAATCTATTTTTGGTGATAGCGGGAGTGAACTACTCCAAATGATCATTTACGACTGCACGACGGTAAAGGTTTGTATCGGTCATTTTCTAATGCTTATGATTTTGATAAGCTCATTGTGAGACCATCATCGTAGGTATCTCCCAAACTAGGATATCCGAGCGCTATTTGTATATCATGCAAAACTAAAATCGAGAGCTTCCATCAGTTTCGTGAGAGATGTATTCAAAACGATGAATACTTACGATCGACCTTCCTCGAACCGGAAGTTGTGATCAAGACAGAGCCAGACTTTGTCATTAGAACTGCTGACGAGGAAGATGAGGATGACGAAGATGACATTAATGAAGCCGACATCGAAGAGTGGGATGAGTCGGACTCGAATGACATTTCGGACGATGTGCAACAAAACGATTCTATCAAAAGGGAATTATCACAAACGGATATTCTTCTGGACAGCGACACCGACTTTGCAGAGCATAGGTCGCATATTTCTCTATTCAAATGTGAGTTTTGCTCGGCTGAATTCGCAACCCTAGAACAACTTGAGAAGCATATCACTAGTCACAAAGAAGAGAAGATTTTCAAATGTTTTTATTGTCCAAAGACGTTCCATTTTGCTAAAAATTTGAACATGCATGTCGAGTACATACACTCGAAGGTTAAAAATTCACAGAAACTAAGCATAAAGAACGCAAACTTTACACCCAACTTTCTAGTCAACAATGAGAGAGGTACAACGTTAGTTAATAGTAGTAGTGACGTTAACATCAACAATAATGTTGTAAGTCGGATTGGAAAACCTGCCCAGCTTCAAAGTCCTGGATCAACGGTTCGTATACCTATCACACGCATAAGTAATCATGAATGCCATGTATGTCATAAAACGTTCAGTGATCTTCGGCATCACATGCTGCTACACGATGGGGAAAAACCATACAAATGTGATATCTGTTCGAAATCATTCTTCAACGCTTCGACATTGAAAACACACTACCGGGTGCATAGTGATGAAAACCCATATCGTTGCACTACATGCACAAAGGTTTTCGATAACGCTCGGAGTCTCGAGTTACATTACCGAACGCATACAGGTATAATCAACATCATTAGTATTGGCATTTTACTAGAATAAATTATTTCCTTAGGTGAACGCCCCTATACGTGCGACGTTTGTCTGAAGAAATTTTCCTGCTCATCGAATTTAAAACGACACCGAAAGCTACACGATCGAGATTGAGAAAGAATGTTCTATGAAATGGTGCAAATATGTCCTCTCAACTGATTCAAACTATACACTCGTTAGGTATCTAATATCCACTTGTACATTTGAAAGCCAAAAGTTGTGCATTTAAATAGCAAAGTGAACTAAGCATTTCAAGCTCGCTAAGGCTTCACTTGATATTCACTAATATTTTACTCGCAGGAAAAAAAGTGAACCGATAAGCGCAAACAACAGATGTGGTACCCTATGGAAACGAAGAAATAAAAAAAGTTACAATTTAGTTGCTTAGTGCAATAACCTCGATATACCGCCATAGAAGTTGTGCTTTAGAAACGCCTAACTAAGTCATTGTATTTATTTTTAATAACTTATTATCTAGTCCGTACTCAAAGATTTGTATATTGTAGAATTGTTTCATTTACTGTTGAGATTTTGGTACTGTTATGGATAGAAGTGTATCTGGCGAATTCTTCCTTTTAAAAACGAAAATATCACACAAACTGTATCTGTCTTATGAACAATAAAAGTACCCAAAGAATGAACCAATAAACTATTCTGAAATTATTCTAAGCTGTGTTTCTAATCAACGGACCCTAAAGCAATGCATAGCAATGTCATCGCAAAAAAACAATCGCATCGTATTTGTGAAGAATAATAGTAGGAAATGTATATTCGCTGACTTACCGAGTATGAAATGTACGTGGCTACGCTTCGGTTAGCGTAGCCCGACCAACTGTTTTTGGCATTTTTTTGTTGGAAGAATCTTCCAGTTCTTTCGGTTTGTAATAGTGTGGCGCAACTTCCAACAGCCACTTACTTTCGATTTCAATGACCGACCGCATGTACTCTTTGGTGGTGAAAACCAACTCATGATACAAGACCCACCGTGGAAGCTCTTCAAACAGTGCCGAATTTGGGTGTATCATTACCGCTTGGTTGTGCTTTACAGTTTTATAATTACCTCCTTTCGATAGGCGCGATATGTGATAGAAGTAACCTGCAGTGATGGCTTTTCGTATATTGATTGTCTCTGGCAGACCTGAGACCATTTCGATTTCAACTCGTTGCATCAAACCTACTAGCTGCTCACGAACATCACGCGCTCGTTTCATTGAGCGAAATTGAATGAAATTCTCGTAACACCACTGGGTGCTGAAGTCCGTTTCGGCCCATTGATTATATACCTGAAGAAGACTAAGGTGATCGCCATGTATGTGATTGAAATTTTTCCTGGCTGTATCAGCATGTATAATTTTATCCTTCGGTCGGTAGAAGATAGCCCCGTTTACAGATAGCATAGCTGCAACCGAAACGACCTCTTCGGAACATTTGTACTTTTCACTAGCCAGTAGCATTTTGGCCATCATAGGATCGACAGGAAATTCAGCCATCCTTCGACCCAGCTTAGTTAACTCTCCGTGATGATTAAGCGCACCCAGTGCATACAATTGCTCCAACGCTAGGACCAGAGTTTCATGAGGCGGAGGATCCAAAAAATCAAAATGCAGCAGATCGTTGATGCCCAATGCCTTTAGCATCAATACTGCGTTGCCTAGATTTATTCGTTGAATTTCCGGAACGGTGTTATCTTCCAGCTCGTGTTTGTAAGCCCAAGCGGTGTACAGTCGGAAACACTTGCCAGGAGCAACTCGACCCGCTCGCCCAGCTCGTTGATTAGCGGATGCTTTTGAAATCGGTACTACCATTAGCGTTTCCATTCCTGTGCGAGAATTAAAGTTATTCTGTTTTGCAAAACCCGGATCTATCACATAAATGATATTGTCGATGGTAAGCGATGTTTCGGCAATGTTTGTGGCCAAAACAACTTTACGTGCGTTCGGAGGAGTGGGTTCGAAGATTTTAGCTTGCATATCCGACGGAAGGTTAGCGTAGATAGGCAGAATTAACAGTTCTTTTAGTTTGGATCCAAGTCGCTTAACACGATCCTGTAGCATTTCCTGACAAGCCTCTATTTCTTCCTGACCTGTGGATAAAAATGAGATATTATTATATCAAAATAGTTTTGGGCCATGCACAAACACATACCTGTTAGAAAAACAAGAATATCTCCTAGTGGCTGAGTGGCATGGATTTGCAATACCGATACAACACATGCATCTATATAATCCGCTTCAGGCGCTTTTGTGTAGTAAATGTCAACCTAGAAATAGAATATATTATAATAAATGCGTACATATTTGAAACAATCTATCTTACAGGGAACCGTCGTCCGGGTATTCTAAAAATAGGTGCGTCATCAAAAAATTCGGAAAACTTTTCAGCATCCAGTGTGGCACTAGATATCAATAACTTCAAATCCACACGAAATCTTACAATATCCTTCACCAGACCAAAGAGAATGTCCGTATGGAGTGTCCTCTCGTGAGCTTCGTCGATAATCATAACGCTGTATGATCCAAGATCTGGTTCCGAGAGAAATTCTCTATGAAGCGTACCGTCTGTCATGTACTTGATAACCGTTCTTTCGGAAGTGCAATCTTCGAAACGAATACTATAGCCAACTTCGTTACCCAATTTAACGCCCATTTCTTGCGCGACACGTGCTGCAACGGACATTGCCGCTACACGACGGGGTTGGGTGCAGCCAATTTTTTTACCGTCGTTGGTAAAACCAGCCTCGTATAGGTACTGCGGAATCTGGGTTGTTTTTCCTGATCCAGTTTCTCCTTCAATAATTAAAATTTGATGTTCCTTCACTGCTGCAATTAAATCTTCTTTAAACGGATATACAGGAAGAGACTTTTTTGTTTCTTCAATATCCATCTTTTTCCGCTCCGCTTCGGTAACCCGCGGTTTATCATCCTTCGACTTTGTTCCATCGAGACGCAAAGCTTGAACAAAATCAATTTGGTCATCCAGCAGTAGTTCATACTCTTCTTGTTGTCTGGCTTTAGCATCTTTTGAGCCAAATTTATACACCGCCGATGCCAGTTGTTCCGCTTCCCATTTTTTCTGTTCCGAATTGGGCATTTTTTCTCGTTCGTCCACCTCGACATACTCTTCCTTTTCACCTTTCTTGATATCTTTTGGCATGTGATACCGCTGAATGCGTTCCAGTTCCCGTGCCTTCTCATGTTCCTTTGCGATCTGTAGTAAATTTTTCTTATATTCTCGATCCTCACGTTCCCGAGCTGTAATTTCCGACTCTTCAAACAGGTATTCGTCATCAAGGATGTCCGCTTCAAGTTCAGCCACTTTGTCATCTTTACGTTTTTCCAAATATTGCCGGCGAGATTGGATGCGAAGTTTGGGTAGCAGTTTGTCCCGGTCGTCAGCTTCAAGCTTCAAACGTTTGGCAGCCTCTTCGTACGCTTTCCGGCTAGTAGATTCTACCACCTTCCGTGTTCGATCTTCATCTTTCTTCTTCAGGCGCTGGGAAAACTCATCACGTTCTTTGATATCCCGAAGGCGGGCCTCTTCCTCACTGTCTATGCTGCTGTCTTCCGAAGAGGACGAGCTAGCATGTCTTCGACGGCTCATGTTTGCCAAATTCCGATTTGATAAGATTTGCACTAAATAGAATACAAAAAACTGAAATTTGTTCGTGGAGTGTTTACGAAGTACACAAAAATATGTTATTATTTTTTTTTGCAGAGATTACATACGAGCCGTTTCATTCAAAAGGGTCTAACCTTTTCGTGTTTAAAGGCAATAAGGCAATCCACGGGTGACGTTTTTTTGCTTGTACGTTTGTTATTGTTGCTGTTTTTCAAGCTGCAAAATCAAAACACGACCAAAACCGAAATCTTTTAATGTCGGCAATAACATCAAAAGTGATTTTATATTGTTGTATTTAGGATTGGCACTCGCGCAAAAAGCAAAGCAAAGCGTTGGTGCTACATTCCGATTCGGAACTTGACCTTCTGTTTATATATACACAGACTTCGCAGCCGACTATTTAGTGTACAGGACAATTGCGAGGCTAACGCTACAAATCCTACTGACGCTAACAGTCTCTCCCGAGACGAGACTCGAACCTTAGACGACTGGCTTGTTAGGCCAGCATCGTACCTTGAGACCATCTGGGAGTTCTATCACACTAATCAAAATTAAGGAATTATATATACTCTGTTACAATAAAAAAAAGTGTTAAAAGGGTTTTAATGGTAATTTCAGCATTTGAGCAATCAACCAGGATGTAAAATTTAAATATGAATAATTGTTAGAGTATTGAGATATTAATGTAAAAACATATGAAATTTGACATTTTGACGAAAAATTGTAAAGAAAAACTCAAATATTATAGTATGTACTGATGAAGCAGAATTTTTTTTTCGGTCTAAGAAGTTAAAACTCTTATGACGTAATTTTCAAACGGCACATTTATTTTTATTTCTACTTGAAGCTCATTCTTAAATTGACAACCCTATTTAGTAAAAATTTGACAGCCAAGAGTATTATTCAGAAATTATTGCGGACGGAGTAACCGACAATAATTTTTATCGTGGATCATTTTTAAATACTCCAGAAATTGTATTTTGTGGCAGCGAACATCTAGTTTACACAATGTTGAATGTTTCGCTCAAGTTAGGTGGAGCAATTTCGCGACAAATTGCACGTCGTGCCTCCGTTTCCGCTAGTGTTGAACGGCAAGGTTTGGGTTCCGGTGAGTAATGTTTTGTGTATATTTTTTTTAGCTGTGTTGATAACAAATTGCAATGACGTTGTAATTCTCAGGCTGTAATTGGTCAAGGTTATTACTTAATGTTGATTTTTAGATACGTGAACTGATTGTAATATCAAAGGAATTTGATTATATTAATTACATATTGTTAATTTCAGGCAAACAGTTTAATATCAAAGATGAGGTTGTGGATGGCAGGCCGCTCTATCTGGATGCACAGGCAACTACGTCACTCGTAAGTATTTTTTTATTCTTTTCTAATATAAAAAATCTCAGCTCTATTGTAAATTCGTTTTGTACTTGAATGCTCTACATGGTATTCCTCCTTTTTCTAGGATCCTCGAGTTTTGGATGCTATGTTGCCTTATCTAACCTGCTACTACGGCAATCCACATTCACGAACACACGCGTACGGTTGGGAATCGGAGGATGCAATGGAAAAGTCTCGAACGCAGGTGGCCAGATTGATAGGATCCGATCCAAAAGAAATTATATTTACTTCTGGTGCTACCGAGTCCAATAACATTTCCGTTAAGGGAGTCGCGAGGTTTTACGGCACAAAGAAAAAACACGTTATTACGACTCAAACTGAGCACAAATGTGTACTGGATTCTTGCCGAGCTCTAGAAGCTGAAGGGTTTCGCGTGACTTATCTGCCTGTACAGCAAAACGGGTTAATTAATTTGGAAGCTTTGGATAAAGCTATTACGCCGGATACTTCAATTGTTTCAATTATGACGGTGAACAACGAAATTGGAGTGAAACAACCGATAGCCGAAATCGGAAAATTATGTAGATCAAAAAGTGTGTTTTTCCATACAGACGCAGCACAAGCAATTGGAAAGATTCCTATCGACGTAAACAAAATGAACATTGATCTTATGTCAATATCGGGACATAAAATTTATGGTCCGAAAGGAGTGGGTGCCTTGTACGTAAGGCGACGACCCCGCGTTCGAGTGGAAGCCATACAAAGTGGCGGTGGTCAGGAGCGTGGTATTAGAAGTGGTACCGTTCCAACTCCTCTCGTAGTAGGGCTTGGTGCCGCATGTGAGATCGCCATGCGCGAAATGGAATACGACCACAAATGGGTGGAGTTTCTTTCGCAGAGATTGATGGACAAACTATTTTCAGCGTTGCCACAGGTGATTCGTAACGGCGATCCTGTACAATCGTATCCGGGTTGTATCAATCTTTCGTTTGCCTTTGTCGAGGGTGAATCCCTGCTGATGGCATTGAAAGATGTAGCGCTATCGAGTGGATCGGCGTGCACGTCTGCTTCTCTAGAGCCCTCTTACGTACTGCGTGCTATCGGTGCAGACGAAGATCTGGCGCACAGTTCAATTCGTTTCGGAATTGGTCGATTTACAACGATCGAAGAGATCGACTACACAGCTGAAAAGTGTATTAAACATGTCACACGTTTGCGGGAAATGTCTCCTCTGTGGGAAATGGTGCAGGAAGGGATAGACATTAAAACGATCCAGTGGTCTCAACATTGAACTGGATATCGAAATGGTAAAATAGTTCAGGAGAGAGCTACAATACGTTGAAGGGACTGACCGCTTCGTTTATTATTCTCGTTAGAATTTTGCATCATTTCAGATTGCATGCAGCAATAAATAAGTTATGTTTACCTACAAACCGTTGTGATTGCATATGCACACTATATCACTGCATTGGGCTTCTGTATCGAAACACTTTAATCTTTGGAATAATTTATCATACTATAAAATCTTTATAACGTTGTTAGTTATTGATTTATAATAATATATAAAAATGTTTAGTTTCAGCATCAGACAAATAATGACTTAATGAGGTACTTAATATTTCCAAGTACATCAATATTCGCACTGTGTGAATCACACAATATACGTAGTAGATTTGCGAAAGTCTCAAGTGCCGTACTTTAAATTAGTTATTTGTTTCTGTTATAAAGCACTGCTTGTAGACAAATTGTGTAAAATATATATCATTATATACCTACTTGAGTGTCTTATTGGGCAAGACTAAAATTGTATCCCATTACATATAGTTTTTAGCTTGTGGTTGAGGAATCCGCAGAGATATTTTACTTTTAGACTAAATGTTTAGCTATAAAATGCAGTTTTTTTGATAAATTATGGTTTTGAAAGTGATATTAGTGTTAGTATTTTCGGGTCCTTAATAACAAAATTTTGAACAACACATTTAACGAAACTAAATCTAAAAATTATAAGGATAAGGAGTGTTGAAAAAGTGTTTACTTTCAGAGCGAAGTAATAGGCCTTTCTGAGAAGATAAAAAACTTTCACGTTTGGAATGAAATGTAAATGCGCATATTCGATCTCAAAGTGGATGCTGCGGATCTTTACGATGGTAAATTGGTAAGTGATCGATGTAACTCTGCAACAACTATGTAAAAACGAGAAATGTGTTGACGTTGGTTTTGAAATTTACGCAGATAGGGACGATCTCAGAATTGCAGATCTTTTATGATTATTAGAAATGTTAAAGATATTCAAATTCAAATTGATTTCTTTTTCACACCTAAATACTTAGAAAACCGTTCAAGGAAGTATATTCTAGGAGGAGCACAGAAAGTTGCCAAGATAAGCTTCATCGAGCAGAACTTCGTGGACTTTTTTATGTGTTACTGGATGGAGATTTAAAAAGTGTTATATTTTAAACAGTAAATTAAATAATATGACATCACTCCCTGTGTTGATTTAAATATTTGTCACGACCGCAATTAAAAAACGGTTTCCTCAGTTATTACGTGTAATAAAATATTGCATAACTTTACTGCAATATAGCTTAATCCCCTCCTCTCCAAAGTTTGGTGTCAGTCAGAACAACAACGGTTTGAATAGTTTCAAGAGCAAGGGCTTTTATATTGGCATTTCTGAAAAGTTGTGGCGTGAAATAATAATGGAATTTGTAATATTGTCTAAATCTCAATTCTACATAACATAGCACGAAAAAATATTTTGATTTTGCCAGCTCCACTCGCTGTTCTCGGCTTTCAATGTCGCGTGTAAACTCCCACGGCGCTTGAAACAAACTACTTGAGAATGAATGAAAAAAAAAACTGAGGTTCTCGTATCCATCAGGGACGGATGCTACGCACAGTCTGATACATCCACTTCGCTTGATACGGTCAACGGAAAACGATTCAGATTACTTGCGTAAGTCGGGCCGATCAAACACGCGTCTGTTAAGGCTCAAATAACTTCGGCGCGATAGACTTGTAATTCCTGTCGCGACCAGTGTTACTCTTTACTACTGTGTATGAGTACAATAAGGTGCCTATATTAAAGCTGCATAAGAATTCTACTTTAGGTCGGTTGCAAGTGATCACCACTAGTGATTTACTGTATGTTAATTGCGGGCCTATCGCCGGCTAACTGTTAATAACTGAGTGGACAAGTGTTTTTGCGAATAATTACCTAATACATTTATTTCAACACGCAATAACTAAAACAATTACCATTGTGTGAGGATATAGATTTTATATCTGTTGTCAACTGAGGAATAACACGGACAACTCGCCCAATGTTGAACTAAAAAAACATCCGATTTTGTGACACTGTTGATTTGTATGTAGATGTAGTATCCCTGAATGGGAAATTTCATTAAAAATCTGTCGTGACATCATCGTTCACCAATTGTCGTTGCATAGGCGGATCAAAATATGCCGCCCCTCAAGGTGTTGTGTTTTGCGCTTATGCAGTTAACAAGTACAATGGTGCTGTGTTAAAAGATAATTTTTAAAAAAGTTCCAGCTGTTTCTTAGCAGAGAAATCGCATTGAAAAAAATAGTGTTAAATTTTTGTTACCAACGGAATGTACAGAATAACTATTTGCATAAAATCATTCAGATAGTTAACCTCACTGAACTCACAACACAGCACCTTCTCTGGTATCATAATTGATGCTTGAACGGTCTGATAACAGCCTATTATAAAGTAGGAGAGGCTGCGGTGAGCTACAGAGATTTTTTAGTGAAGCTTTGTTTTCAACGCGCAGCTAACCGACTAGTGCGACTGCTTTTAGACTAAAGCCCAACTATTGTGACGACTGTTCTAATATGGGTAATAACGTAACCAGTTGCTGTAGCTGTTCGTGCTGTGGATCCAATCGATACTGTAAGAAGCATTGCCCGGCGGACTCTGCGTCAGACGATTCAGACAAGAGCGTTCACGATCGGTTGCTCGAGAGAAGAAACCCTTTGGCTGTTCCGGTTCTGGAGATGAAAAATAGGGACGAAGCAGGTGAGTTTAGTTGAGTAACATATCAAATGTGATAGTTAAGTTTCTGTACTAGTCATTGAACCAAAAATGTGAAGATTTCTGCTTATGAATACATTCACTTGATAAGAAAATACTTATTTATTTGAACTTTCTGCAAAGAAAATATCTTTATAGATGTTAACAAAGGACCTCTGGTTCCGCCAAAATCAACAAAACGCTAATACATATGAGCAATTCCACAGAAATTTCCCAATTTTCGTTTTTTTTTAAATTGATATTTTTAATTTGGCTGAAACTTTGCTCGTTTTTGAAAAACTATGTAGAAAAAGTATTGATGATTACAATTATTGTTAGAGCCAAAATGGTTTGTTTGATTGGCGTGTTGTCTTTGACAAAGTTGTAGATAATAATTTGTATTTCCGAAAATATATACAATTGGAAAAAAGTTAAAAGAAAAATTAAAATTTATTTATCTGAGCTCATTTTTCAAAAATTTATTTTTCTTTCTATAAAAACTTCAAAAGATTACCTGAGCATTGATGGCTGATCATGGAGAAATGAGAAACAAAAAGGTTAAAATGGGAAAAAATTGAAACCAGAACGTTTAGTTTGATTGGTATAACGTCTTCAGCAAATTTGAGGACAGTAATTTGTCTTTCCAGAAAAAAATATGCACCGCCAGACAAAAAGATGTTTCTGAGGATAAAAACACAGAAATATAATCATAAATTGAATACCGAGCAAGATCGCGCGAAATGACCTATGGTCGAATATCGACCGTTTTTGATTTGAATGAAACTTTGCACACGTATTTGGCTTAGCAAACTGAGCATTTTTCACAGATGGAGAGATTTTTTACACTCATGAGTTACATTCTAAAAGGGCGTATGCCTTTTGGCATAGGTTTTATTCGAAGCATTGTAGCCCAGAAACCGTTGGTTGTATAAAAAAACTGTCTGAGAATGCGTTGTAGGGAATTAAAAATGCACCATAAAAAAATATACAATGTACAAAAAAATTTTTTTAGACCCAAAAAAATTAAAAATAAACATTAAATTTCAATTTAAAAAAAAAGAGTTGAATTTTTTTTTATTTTTTTTTAAAAGAAACTTGACGTTAACACGCAACTTTTAAAAAAAGTCCAGGATGGAGAAATGAAAAATAATTTTTTTATGGTGGATTGATTTTTTTATAAAAATTCTAATTTAAACATTTTTCAAAATATTTGTATTCAAATTTGAATCAAAAAGCTCTTGGTAGTAAACATTCTAAAGGCATCGGTTTTCGCCTCATTTTAAATTTAAGTTCGAAAAATTATTAATATTTCGGAAAATACACGTTTTTCTTAATTTGTCCATGGTTCTCCAGCAAAAACCATACATTCATTGGAATGCTTGATCAAAATATACAATTCATTTTTCGACAACAAAACGATTGGATAAATAACTCAAGCGCTAAATCTTAGCCTACCTACACGTTCCCCCTTGCCGAATGTTTTATAAAAAATATGTTTGTCGTGCAACACTACCTACATGTTTACTTATAATAACTGTTTGTAAAGTACGCAACCATTAACTACTGGGTGACCTATAAAATCTGTTTTCATATATAAATACGATTGCACTACTCCAGGTGTGTTAGTAACAGTTTGCATTTTGTGAAGATGAATAAAGTGAAAATGGAATACACCAAGCCCAAATGCTGTAAACCCTTTTCTGATCATCGGTGTTTATCAAGCTTACGCAAATTAAACGAAAACGTTATTGCAAAATTAAAAATTTTGAACAGTCAAGCTCATTTTAATACGTCTTTATCAATTTGTGATTCGTGTAGTTATTGGAATGATAGTCAAGCCACCATTCATTCCTTCGTTGTTCACTATTCAGAATCTGGAACACTTAAGAATATCAGCTTCATCATAATATCGGAAGTACTCCATCATGATACTGTTGCGGTTCAGGTGTTCATTGCCAAATTAATGAGTTTTTTGAAAACAACAATAGAGTTGAAAAAAGCGATATTAATGTCTGATGGAGCTGCCTCACAATATAAAAATAGAAAAAACTTTGCAAGTTCAAAACAAAATATAACGTCGATGCAGTGTGGCATTTTTTGCGACTTCTCATGGTAAAGGCCCATGCGATGCAATTGGTGGCATATTAAAACGAATGGCAGGTAATGCAAGTTTAGCTAAAGAACATGAACATCCCATTACAAGCGCAAAAGAATTGAATGATTGGTCTAATCAGAAAAGTAAAAAAAATTCATCAAAAATGTCATTTAGTTGGGTATCATATGAAGAATATGAACAAGGAGTAACAGAACGGAGCAATATTTTCAAAAAATCTATAATAATAGCTGCCACACAAAAGTATTACTCTTTTGTTCCGATTTCAGAAAATAAGATCAAACGAAGCTGTTTTCGAAAGATGACGAATCATTTACTTATGATGTATATAAAATATAAGGTGAAACTAGTTTTGTAAATTATCTATGTCATAAAAAAATATATTCCTAAGATAATAAAACTCGAAAATAAATATTTGATTCTTATATATATTTATATCACTTAGAACATTTAACTCTTTTCTTGAGAACCGTTCGCCCAATCGTTTTGTTGTCAAATAATTAATTGTATATTTTTGATCAAGCATTCCAATGAACGTATGGTTTTTGCTGGAGAACCATGGACAAATTAAGAAAAACGTGTATTTTCCTAAATAATTATGATTTTTCGAGCTTAAATTAGAAAATTAGTAACTCGAAAACCAATGCCTTTAGAATGTTTACTACCAAGAGCTTTTTGATTCAAAATGACTCTCTGCATCTTTTAAAATCATCAGAATACAAATATTTTGAAAAATGTTTGAATTAGAATTTTCATAAAAAAATTAATCTACAATAAAAAATTATTTTTCATTTCTCCATCCTGGACTTTTTTTTAAAAAGTTGCGTGTTAACGTCAAGTTTCTTTAAAAAAAAAAATTAAAAAAAATTCAACTCTTTTTTCTTTAAATTGAAATTTAATGTTTATTATTAATTTTTTTTGGTCGAAAAAAATTTTTTTTTGTACAGTGTATATTTTTTTATGGTGCATTTTTTATTCCCTACAACTCATTCTCAGACAGTTTTTCCATACAACCAACGGTTTCTGGGCTACAATGCTTCGAATAAAACCTATACCAAAAGGCATACGCCCTTTTAGAATGTAACTCATGGGTGTAAAAAATCTCTCCATCTGTGAAAAATGCTCAGTTTGCTAAGCCAAATACGTGTGCAAAGTTTCTTTCAAATCAAAAATGGTCGATTAAATTTTCGCGTATTTCCAGGCGATTTGAAATGATTTTGCTCTACCTTCTTATCTCAAAGGCTCGCTTTTTATGAATCTGATTTTATTCTACAAAATTCACATTCACATTAGCGTTCGCCTTATAAAAATGGGCTTTTTCCTGATGGTGATAAAAAAAATATGACAGAAAATTGAGTTTGTTAAATTTCCCGTGTAAGGTAGTAGCTTATTTGCAAAAAATTCTAAGCGCTTGCGAGCGGTCGCTAAGGCGAACGAAAACATGCGTGTAGGCATGTTTTTGAGTTCTTCGTGTTATTTATCAATTCCTGCTCAGTTTCGTGATAAAAAAGTTGTAGTAGATTTTGCGCTTGAGGATTGGCCAGAAATTCTCAATGGGACGCAGCTAGTCGTTGGGTGGGTTTGTCGACTTAGGTACCACATCGATATTCAGCCTCGGCCAAGCGCACGCAGTGATGTAACCACTTTTCCCTCGGTCTTCCTCTTAAGCATCTTTTGAAGCTTCTTGACGCTCAGGGTCGTCGGCCGTCTGGAATCAGGCTTTCTTCCGACGCTCTGATTATTGTCCAATAGTGCAAAGATGTTATAGATACTGGAACGTATCTGGCGTCTACAAAGTGCAGGGGCGGATTAAGGCGAAGGCGAAGCAGGCGGTCGCCTGCTCGTCATTCATTGGAGGGCGCTTGCTGCTTTGAAATATTTTACTTGTATTGAAATTACGCACATTCATAGAAATGCAAATGAAGAAACCAGTAAGTCTGCTGCTTGTGATTTAAAAAACGTTGAGTTTGATTTTTAACCGGATTCCGGAAAAAATACCCGGTCCAGATAGCTCCGTTCTGGTCCGGTCCGGAATAATCGGAAATTGAAGCCGGGAGAACTTCGAACCGGACTCTTTGGAATCCAGGTGCGATGTCGAACATAACTATTGATATACAGTCAGGTTTTTACGCGGATTTTTTACGAAGCTTTTTTACGCGATTTTTTTTTTGTTTCCGCTTATATTCCGTCGGTCTAGTTCCGCAACTGTTGTTGAGTCAATCACCGACGCCCGGGGAGGCAACTCCAACCCAGGACCCTAACTCAAGACCCGTTGATTAACGGACCGGCGCCAACGGCTTTACTTCCTCATGCGATGGAAGGCGTGATCCCAGAGATTTTTTGCCTCAGAAAATCTCCTGGTGTCGGCTAGGATTGAATCTATACCAGTTGGGTTGGTTGTGAGTGGATCACGCCACCTCACAACCATCGACACCTATGTCGGCGGTGGGATTCGAACCCAGGCATCGAGCGTGGTTGGCGAAGACGTTACCAACCACGCTATGCCCCCGCAATGCAATTATGCAAATTTTTGAATTAACGCTTTTTTACGCTGATTTTTGAATTAACGCGTTTTTTACGCGAAATTTCGAATTACGCGGTTTTTTAAGAGGTACGTATCCACCGCGTGAAAAAACCTGACTGTGAGCGAAAAAATGAAGGGGGGCCAAAATAAGTTTTCGCCTGCAGCTCAAATCAGTCTTCGTCCGCCCCTGACAAAGTGCCGCATGACGTTCACTTTCGACGCGGCGGGGTACCGTTCTTTGAACGCGCACACTAAATAAATGGAGAAGCTTTACTGTTTCCGCCATCACGGTGAAAGTTCGACTGATAGAGCTGTCAATTATTTTCTGCTGACTTATGGGTTACTATGATTGATGCTGCATGGATGGCTTCGTCAGGGCATATGAAGGTAAACTCATTAAAATCGGCTATAAGCTAACAAAAACAGTTTACAGAACTTGTAGAATATACTTTAACGTAACGTTGTTGTAAAGCTTTCCCAAACAAATTTCCATACAAATTTTGAATGCAATGTGCCAAGCGGAGACAACCAATCGACTCTCGGTAAGTTAGGGATTGTTTCAAGCCCCAAATGAAACCAAAAAACTTGGTCCTGGAAAATCGATCAGTTTGACCCATTCTAGTATTTATCGAGGCATAACACTTCTCAACTCTGGTTGCCCCGCATCCTGTTTCATAGACTGAGGCCGTTGCAGAAAGTCTTTGTCGGAGACTGCCAGTGCGGTTTTTGGGAAGGGCGATCCACAACAGACCAAATCCATCTGTTTCCGAGACCGTTAGCAGAGAAACATCCTCAGACCAAACTCCCAAATGTAATGAACTTAGACTCATCACTGAATAGAACCGTAAGCCTTCTGCGAAGTCCAACCAATATGAGGTTAGGCTGATACAAGTCATTTTTCCTGGTTTTTCAAAGAAATCAAAGATTTTTTTCGCAGGGCGTCGAGAGAATAATCCGGCTTCAACGGCACAGTGACAGGTCTCTGAACCAAATTAGGAAAAAAAAAAAACAAAAAGTCTTCGCCGCATGAATTGTTTTATGTTAGCTATACCCAACAAGCCGTTGAGACGTGAGAGTCTTGAGGACCTAAGCCAAACCAGTTTGCGCATTTCGGATCTAATAAAAGGCTTGATTTGCACCTCCCGCCAAAACTGTGATTCTGCCTTACGCGCCCTTCGAAATTCTGCCTTTCATATTTCTGCTTATTGAAATATTTTGCCTTGTGTGTACAGTCATAGAATTCTGCCTTTTATGATTCTGCCTTTCGTGCTTCTGCCTTTTGTGTTTATGCTTTCTGTGGTGAACCCGAACTCATTACTGATGTCAGAAAATATTTAAAATAGCAATATACGCATCTAAAGTGTCGTTAGGCCTTTTTCATGATCAGATTTTTTTTTTGCTCCAATCATGCTTAAAATTTAAATTTTAATAGGGAAACCGCTTTTATATTCATTTCAACATTTATTATTGCTCTTATTTGTTCTATTTACTGTAAAATTGTACTTTTTTAAAGTAAAAAAGAGACGAACCAGTCCGAAGACTAAAAGCCTATAATAAAGAAAAAAAAATTTAAAGTAAAAGTAGTTTTATTTTACCTCCCGATTCAGTCGAGTAGTCGGAAGTTAACAGCAATGAGAAAAGCGAAATAAAAGCGACGAGCGACGGTTCCCTTGCTAGTTCCTCATCAAAAATCTTTAGAATCGTATTTTTTTGTTTGGTTCTTGGGGTACCTACTCCTTTATAAATTGTGGTGGTACAAGAATCGTCATAATTCAATTTATTTTATTTTGAAAAGTTGTTAGCTTTTAAACCGTTTGATCAATACAAGATCTTTCTACGAAAGACCTCTAAGACCTTTTAAAGACCGAAAGACCGAAAGACCTTTTAAAGAAAATTATGAGATCGTACGGTAGTTTATTTTAACGTCTTCGGAAATATAAAAGACGATATATTTTTTTCTCATCAATTCAATTTATCTTCTCTTTATACATCTTTTGGTACCTAAAGCGGTTTACAAGTTTATATAAAAACGCTTGAGACTACTGGAATAAACTTAATCTATACTTTCCAGTTAATCATTTTGTTTAAATATACGAAACTGAATATTTTATAACTGATCACCATACGTCTCCATAATTTTATTTACAAAATATCTCCCTATGAGCAACGATGTGCAAAACGGGACCCAAAAATCTGAAAAGTATAAATTTTCCATTGGTTGTAGGTTATCCGATCGTTCCGAACTGTTTCACAAGATGGTACGGTAGAAATGAAATTAGAAATGAAAAACATGTTTTTCTGGCTTCCCTGCAATATGTTTTACCTCGATTGAGAAATTGGTTGTATTTTTGGTAAGGCTTGAAAATCAACCAAAAAGTACATAATTTTTTCTTCAAAATGAAATTTGTTGTATCAAAATCGGATCAAAACTGAGGCAGTTACAGGCGTTTGAAGTTAAGCTAAAAATTGTGATTTTAAACATCAAAATCATCGCAATTGCCTGATTTAGCAATATTTAAAGTGCGATTGAAAAACCAATATCTTAATCGATTGTTTTACTTTGGGAAAAGGTCATTTACAGCTTGACAATCTTCGGAAAAATGCAAAAAATCAAAAATATTGAAATGAAAATTCGAGTTTTTTCCGGTCTCCGACCACTGTGCGTCGTCTGATTGTCTGGCTTGATACCAAGAGTTGCGATTCTTTTTGTACTTAGAAGGATAATTTTACAGGATCTCTTTTGATGCACCTATTGATCATAGCGTAAACACTAGAGGTGGTAGAACGAGGTCTTACTCTTTTGTGTTCAACCGCAATCGTTCCAGTTGTCCAATATTTAGAGCACCTTGATAAGGTTGACTTTTTACCAACACAAAATGTCGCTTGTTAATAAACTAATGTTCAACTGATCTTTCATGAACCTATGTATGTAGGTCAAAAATAGACTGCTATGCCGTAATGTGTCGATGAAATTAAGGCCGCCAAATTGAACGATTTCTGTTGCCAATGTTCCGTTCAATGCTGTATGCTCTTGGTTTGCGGATGATACCAATGTATCGTCGGTATTAACCGCAAAGCAGTGGGTAAGGTATTCATGCCTTTGAAGAAGGAATCAGTGAGAATCTTGGTACTGTTTGGCGGCAAGGTTCAAAAGTTTCGTCTTCTCGAACAAAATTTGGGGAAGTGGTGCTTCAAAGCGGCTGAAGTTTCACTTTTTCGATTAATGAAAAAAGCACAGGTAGCACAGGTTCATGAAACGGAGTTTCCCAGCTCAAAAATATCTAAGTCCTAGAAAGTCGATTTGAAAGAAAAAAAAATCCAAATTAATTTTTTTAAGTCAACACCAGATCTCGACGCAGCCGCAAAAAGGACTTTTTATGGTTTACGTAGGCAACTGATATCCCGCAATTAACGCTCTACAGGACGCTGTTTTACT
This sequence comes from Wyeomyia smithii, assembly GCF_029784165.1. Taxonomy (NCBI): domain Eukaryota; kingdom Metazoa; phylum Arthropoda; class Insecta; order Diptera; family Culicidae; genus Wyeomyia; species Wyeomyia smithii. The sequence continues at coordinate 39,701,876 of NC_073696.1, forward strand.
CGATGGTACTCAACGGCCAAGAGTGTAGGTCGATGAAGGAGGCCAACCGGCGGGCACTTAGAATCTTCGAGCGTAAGATCAATACTTGGTGGAAAACTGAAAAATGGAGTGTGGTGTAGGTGGAGGAGTAATCGGGTTCTGGATCATATGATTCATACAGGTTTTCTAGTAATTCTAATTTGTTGAATTCTATAAGTTGGTGTACAAGAATGACTTTTCTTTTTATTTACAATTGATATTAGGATTCGTCCAACAGCAACCACTAACAAAATCAAGTAGTTTTTCAAAGGTCGTCATAATTATTGAACTAAGTTTTGAGTTGATCGTTCTACGTTCTATTCGTTATATTGTTACGATTTTTACACTTAGTCAATCTTTCTTATATTTAAGTTCTGATAGGATCACGCGTGGTAAATTCGTTCATAAATGAGTACAAGCTATCAGCAACCTCTTCTTGGAAGATGATAAGTATTTCCTCTCATCAATTCTCATGATTCATACATGCCGACAATGAATTGAATTGAACTCGTGTATATTTGGACGTTTTAAGTGTCATCAAGTAACGCTTACGATGAGGAAAGTTAACATAATACGCTTTCTTCTATTACATATTCGCATGCGCAATTCTTTCATAAAGCATAATTTACTACCTAGTTTGATAAAAAAAAATTAACATTATAACGTCTTGAGTTTCTAATACCATTTTTCAATTAAGTAATTAGATCGTAATTGTAATGTTTCAAATAGTCAGTCACGTTAGAGCAATTAATTTTTTGATACTCGCACCAATCACGCTCCATTCCACTGCTCAAGAGTGAAACAATATTCCGATGCCAGTCTCACCATAAATCATCAATTGAAAATTATTATCGTTAGCGCACTTTCAACGCCTGATAAGTCCAGAAAAAAAAATATAAATATGAAAGAAGATCATCACCGCGTTTGTCCGCGTGAGTGACTAAGCCCACGACGTCGAAATAAATCAGAAGTACGCCGGAGGACGCGTTCGCAATGTGTATAAATTCTTTCTCTAGTCGAAAGCGAGGTGTCAGTCTGTTCGAGTGATTTGTGGTTGTTCGTCGTTTTGCACGGATATCTGCTTGTGCGAGTACAACAAGTGCGCGTGTGTCGTTCAAACGCAGCGAAAAAAAAATGTATGACGGTTTTTATCCAAATTTACAACCTTTGCTGATTTGGCAACCAACCGATTGTGAGTGTTTGATAACTTTATGTGATAACATTTAAAATTGTAGCAACTAGTGATTAACAACATTTAATTCCGTTTTAAAATGTAGATCAAACAGAGGAAGATGATGTTCTTGGGATTGTGCATGTGGATCCTTGTATCGAGCAAAATGGAACAGAACACCATACCGAGCGGTTTGAGTTGATGAATCGACACCGAATCGATGGCAGTTCCTCACTTTTGGTGGTGAGGCGTGGCCAGCCTTTTAAACTGAGGCTGTACTCTAACAGACCGTACGACGAGGATCGCGATGCTGTTTCCATCATCCTGTCCGTTCAACCGATGAATGGTGAGAAAGTAAGTCACGGTAATGGGACTGTTGTTTACTTGCCGTTGACAAAATCAGACGATAACGTGGATGAGGACGAGTTCGAATGGAAAGCTAGTTTGGAAGCAGTGGAAGACAATACGCTTCTCGTTAGCATTCAAGCCTCGGCAAATGCATCTGTTTCTAGATGGGAAGTCGCGATTGACACTAAGTGTTCCGAACAAACGAAAAACTACACCATGCCGGAGCCAATCTATTTACTATTCAATCCGTGGTGCGAAAAGGATCCTGTTTATATGGAAGGTTTGTAAATTTACTGATGAGCTGGGCGAAGGTGAAGATCGATGTTACAAAGTGTAGTGTGAATATTTGTTTAATAATTACAACATTCGTTAGTCAATAACTCAGTTTGTAAACATCATTCTGCGCCGATCTTCTATCAATATTTTATTTCAATAAATAAAGAGATGTTCTATTGCACTAGACGAGCAAATGCGCGAGGAATATGTTCTTGGCGACACGACACTAATCTGGCGTGGCTGTGATCGCAGTTTTCATCCAACCATCTGGAAATTGGGTCAGTTCGAGCGCGATGTGTTGGATTGTGGACTACTGCTGTTATCGAGTGTGGGCCGAGTAAGTGCAACATATCGTGGAAATCCTGTTCGAGTTTCACGAGCTCTTTCGGCCGCAGTTAACAGCAACGATGACAATGGAGCGTTGATGGGAAACTGGAATACGCATTTTCCGGACGGTACCGCTCCTTCGGCTTGGGTTGGATCGGTGGAGATTTTACAACAGTACTACCACACGAAGCGATCCGTCAGATACGGACAGTGCTGGGTATTTTCTGGAGTTTTAGCGACAAGTAAGATGTTATTTAGAATCGTAAAATTTTGGTCTTTTTCAAATATTCATTTTTTGACAGTTTCTCGTGCTCTTGGAATCCCATGCCGGGTGGTGTCCAATTTCAATTCGGCTCATGATTCCGAAGCGTCACTCACGATCGATTACTATTTCGGTGAGAATAATGTGCATTTGAGGGAGTTTAGTTCTGATTCGACATGGAACTTCCACGTGTGGAATGAACTGTGGATGCGACGGTCCGATCTTGGAGCAGGAGCTGACGAGCTGTATGATGGTTGGCAGGCTGTTGACGCCACCCCGCAAGAGATGTCGGACGGCATGTATAAGTTGGGACCCGCGCCGGTCAAAGCATTCGTTGAGGATTGGCCAATTCATCAGTACCAAAGCGATTGGAACCTGGGAGCGAGAAGACATAACTAATACTTATAAATTTGAGGAGCACACTTGCGACGAAAGACTAACGATGATGAAAGCATTGAAACAAACCGGCAGTCCGTTCGCAAGATTATATTTGAACGAGGATTTTCATGATATTGAATTTAAAGTTGACATAAGAAACGATGTTAAAATCGGTGAGCCTTTTGCCATTGTATTAAATATCAAGAATAACTCCGAGGAGCGGACTTATCCTGTCGAAGGAATTGTACATGTGGATACAGTTCTGTACACTGGAAGATTAAGGAAGCCTTTGAAGGCGATTCCCTTCAACATTGACGTGGAACCATCTTCTTCTAGCGTATTTGAATTGAATGTCGATTTCGATGAATACTACAACAATATTTTGGATCAGGCATACTTCAAGATTGTTTGTTCGGCCAGTGTGAAGGGAACTAACTATGAATATTTCGCCCAAGAGGACTACCGTGTGCGGAAGCCAGACATCAAAATTGCACTGGACAATGAACCGGTGAACGGTGCACCACTCTACATCACTGCTACACTTCAGAATCCGATGCCGATTCCACTGACAAATGGAGCCTTCCGGTTTGAATGCTCCGGGGTTTGGCAATCGGTGGACATCCCTAGTGATTACATAGAGGCGGGTGAGATGGCAACTGTGCGGTTCCGCATGATGCCTCAGTTCGAGGGACGGGCACAAATTGCGGCCAAATTTAATGCAACGGAATTGAATGACGTGGATGGCTTCCTAGCGTTTAAAGTGAATGAAAATGTGGAACGGAACGCTGGTCGCTCTTTGAAGGATGCACTTGTTTTTGCGTAATTGTGTTCAGTTTTTTTTTGGTATACCTAGCAAAGTAATCATAATTATTTGCTTTATTTGTTTGGTATTCATCATAGTTATTAATAATATGACTGAAATTAGCACAGAAACCTGCATGTATAATAAATTTGTGTTTTGCACATTCTCACAGAAACAAAATATTTTATTTCATGTCTCATATCACCTCTTTTCATGTTTTTTAATGTCTCGCTACGCAATTTTAAATGTGTATTCTACAAACAATTATAGAAATTTTGTACAGTTTTGAATATTTTGTCGTTCAGGAGCGTTTTTCTAAAAAATGCTTGACACACTTAAATTTATGAAGTGAACATGCGTCACGCGAAGGAATATTTTGGAATCCACAAAGTATTCCAACAAGAGTCAGAAAAGTATTGAAATAAGCAAGCACTCATTCATTTCTCATATAGAAATTCGCTCAAACTACTTGTTGGTGAACCACCCTATTGGAGCGGGCGTATTCCCCCCGGCGCGATGCAAGTAGCTCAGTATCAACATGACAACCGAGTGACAGAAGGAACTGCATCAACTGGCTGTGATTCTAATTCGCGGTTAATTTTTGGCTTGGGTTCGAGTCTATAAAAGCGCTTAGCGCAGATGATCTCTCTTCTCTTTCGCTACTGACACGATTAAATAAAGCTCGAAATGTTAATTAGATTTAAGACAAATAGTTAATAAAATAATAGTGTTAGCACGGTGTTGGTGTAAATTAAAGAAAGTGTATTTATCGCCAATGTGAAATCCAGTTCCCCGCGAGTGCAGGAAAAATACGTTTGGCTGGAAGCCGTTTTATTTCACCGTTGGCTGATGTCCATCCAACCAACTTCGGACCCTTAAGAGCTATCGGACAACTGGTCCTTCGAACCGGATGAAGGAACCCAATTACCCAATCCAAGAGACATCAGTCATCGCTATAGGAAGTTAAACCGAACTACGGATTGCCCAGCAGGCGACGCCATCTTTCTAATTGGCGTCGGTTTATTCACTAGAGGAAACCCCACGGAACTATTTATACAAGGCCCAATTCCTCATTAAAAATCGGTGAGTGCGATTCCAATAACCTACAATCCAAATCCCAGTGCTCGCGGTCTTTCGTTTTGTGGACACCCAGGTTTTCGCGACTCGATTTTGACATTAATTCATCGCTGTGCTACACTTACTTACCTGGAGGACACAAGCTGCAATTGGAAATAAATTGATACCCGAGAGGATACTCGCGTTCCCAGTCGTGTACAATCAATATCAGCTGATCGACATCTGACCATCGTTTGAGTTGGAGTTTGTTCGAGGAGCATCTTTAGTATAACAAAAGGCTCATATTCAAGAGCCATCAGAACACACTATGCCTGCTGCTAAACACAAATCACCGCAGCTGAAGTCACTGCAAACGAAGCTACGCGGACTGCAGACGTCTTTCGGCAATATGTATCGATTTATGGAACAGCACCGGGATGATACGAATTTGGCGGAGGTCGACGTACGACTGGAGCAGCTAGATCGCATGTGGGACAGAATGAACGAGGCTATTAACGACGTTGAGTCCCACGAAGAATCGATTGCCGATACGGACAGTTCCGTGAAGGATCGCATCGACTTTGAAAATCGGTTCTACGAGCTAAAAACATTTCTCATTGGTAAGCAAAAGGAAGATTGTGATCAAACCATATTAAATCAGACTACTCGCTCTCTCGATAATCCCCCCACCTCTACCCCTCATGTGCGGTTGCCCCAAATTACCCTTCCAAAATTCAGTGGCAAATTAGACGAATGGCTTACGTTCCGTGATCTCTTTACGTCACTAATTCATTGGCAGACTGATCTTCCTGAGATAGAAAAGTTCCACTACTTGCGTAGCCAGCTAGAAGGGGAAGCGCTATCGGTTATAGATTCACTCCCTCTCATTAAGGCAAATTATACCGTCGCGTGGGAATTACTAACGAAGCGATATTCGAACACGAAGGTTCTCCGCAAACGACAGGTTCAAGCTCTCTTCGAGTTACCAACGGTTGGGAGAGAATCGGCTAATGAGTTACATACCCTTCTGGATACTTTCGAAAAAACTATTAAGTCACTCGATCAAGTCACCCCTCAACAGGCTGATTATAAGGATATGCTATTGGTTCATCTTCTATGTTCGCGCTTGGATCATGGCACGCGTAGAACATGGGAAGAATTTTCTTCGTCTAAGGAATCGGATACGGTTAAGGAGCTGCTTGAGTTCTTGCAACGTAGAGTCAGAATTCTGGAATCATTGCCTATCAAGTCCAATGAACATAAGGTAGAATATACACAGCCTAAACATCCAAAGGGACCAACCTCGGTTAAGGCATACAGTGCATCGATTCAACAGTCATCGGGTAGCAGTAAATGTGTTTGCTGCTCGGATAATCACCCTCTCTATCAATGCCCATCGTTTCAAAAAATGATCGTTTCCGACCGAGATGCACTACTTAGAAATCGTTCCCTGTGTCGAAATTGCTTTCGCCGTGGTCATCATGCGAGAGAATGCAGTTCCAAATTCACTTGTAAGCAATGCAAAGGGAAACATCACACGCTAGTGTGCTTCAAGGGTAAACCAACCGATGAAAAACCGAACGTGAATAATGAACCAAAACCGTCACCGACAGCTTCGGGTGATGAGCTAACTGAATCCAAAGTTGTCAACTTGGCGACTACTAGCAGGGTGGCCTGCAACGCAGCGGCTGGTTCAACGACGGGTGTATTTTTGCTCACTGCGATTGTCACTCTGGAAGATGATCGAGGTGGACAGGTTCATGCCAGAGCATTGTTGGACAGTGCTGCGGAATGCAATTTGATCAGCAATAGAGTGCGGAAACTACTCACGGTCAAGGAACACCGATGCATGGTTGAAGTCGTTGGCATCCAAGGTTTGGCTACCCGGGCCCAGGGCAAAATTACTGTTAAAGTACGTTCGAGATTTACGGATTTCTCCCAGCCAATGGATATGTACATTCTCCCGAAAATCGCTGCACAAATGACTTCATCATCGGTCGATATAAATAAATGGAAACTACCCAGCGGGATCGAACTGGCAGATCCAACATTTTTCAAAGGTGGCTCAGTTGACCTGGTGTTGGGAGCTGAAGCCTTTTTCGACTTTTTCATAACTGGTCGTAAAATCCGATTAGGGGATACCTTACCTTCATTGGTGGATTCGGTGTTTGGCTGGGTTGTTACGGGCAAATGTTTGGTGGATAGTCCCATTAAGTCTGTAATTTGCGACATCGCAATCAGTAACAAACTAGATACTTTACTGGAAAGGTTTTGGGAAACTGAAGACATCGGTCAAGATTACAAGCACTCTCCCGAGGAGGCTAGGTGCATGGAATATTTTACACAAACTACACAACGGCAAGGTTCTGGTCGATACACGGTGTCCTATCCGAGGAATAGTGAGGTGCTATCCCAGCTTGGTGATTTGAAGGCTATAGCAGAGCGGAGATTCATGCAGTTGGAGAGACGTTTAGAACGAGATCAAAATCTACGAGAGCAATATGCAGCCTTCATGAGCGAATATGAATCTATGGGCCACATGCATTTGATACCCGATGAACACAATGCGAACGTTAAGCGATGCTTCCTCCCACATCACCCAGTGGTGAAGGAAGACAGCACAACTACTAAGGTGCGGGTGGTGTTTGACGCCTCCGCAAAAACATCTACCAATATTTCTTTGAACGACAGTTTGCTGGTAGGCCCTGTTATTCAGGAAGATTTGCGCTCAATTATACTTCGGAGTCGTACACGTCAGATTATGGTGGTCGCCGACATCGAAAAGATGTTTCGGCAAATCGAAATTCGCCCCGAGGATCGGCGGCTTCAGTGCATTTTGTGGCGTCTCTCACCTAACGTTCCGATTTCCATATACGAACTAGCGACTGTTACGTATGGCACGAAGCCGGCACCATTTTTGGCAACTAGGGTACTTATGCAGTTGGCTTCAGATGAGCAGCACCGATTCCCACTGGCCGCGAAATCAGTTAAGGAGGATTGTTATATGGATGATGTGATAACAGGTGCGAACGATCCAGATACAGCTAAAGAACTACGAGTGCAGTTGCAGGAAATGTTACGCCGAGGTGGGTTTTGGTTGCGAAAATTTGCTTCTAATTGTAAGACCGTGCTCGAAGGTTTACCGGCAGAGGACCTCTCTATACAGGTTGACGACGGAATTAATCTAGACCCTGATCCCATGGTTAAAACGTTGGGTTTAATTTGGATGCCGAAGACAGATGTTTTTCGGTTTCGCTTTCACATACCGCCTCTGTCACCGGACGTGCACTTTACGAAAAGGAAAATTCTCTCAATAATAGCCACTCTATTCGACCCGTTAGGACTTATCGGAGCATTGATTACTCGAGCTAAAATTTTTATGCAACTACTTTGGTGTTTGGAAGATCAAGAGGGGAATAAATTGTCTTGGGACTCTCCCTTGCCAACAAGGATTGAGGAAGAATGGCGGGTATTTCACCAACAAATCCCGCTTTTGAATGATCTGCGTATCGACCGTTGTGTTATGCTATGCAATCCAATTTGTATCCAAATACACATGTTTTCGGATGCTTCTGAAAAGGCTTTCGGAGCCTGCGCGTACATGCGTACCGAAGATTCTTCCGGTAGGATTAAGGTTGTACTTTTATCGTCAAAAGCCAGAGTTGCACCGTTGAAAACCCAATCGATTCCCAGACTGGAATTACGGGGTGCATTAATGGCAGCTGAATTGTTTTCAAAGGTGAAAGACTCAGTCAGGTGTTTGGCAGAAGTTTTCTTTTGGACTGACTCAACAACAGTGCTACGTTGGTTGCTTGCGACACCTTCAACTTGGACAACGTTTGTGGCAAATCGCGTGTCCAAGATTCAATTGCTGACTGAAAACTGCCATTGGAATCATGTGACCGGGGAACATAATCCGGCTGATCTTGTGTCTAGGGGAGTTAGGCCAGATGACATTATCAACAACAACTTATGGTGGATGGGACCCGAATGGCTATCCAAAGGTACGCAACATTGGCCGAAACCACAGACGCTGTCACCTGAGAACCTGGAAGAGGAGAAAAGACATGTAGTGTTGGCGGTGGCTCCACAAAATCCTAGTTTTTTTGAATGGTATTTTACACAGTTTTCCAATTACAACGCTTTAGTTCGACGAACGGCGTACTGGCGGCGATACCTGAGCAATCGGTGGCTGAGAAGTAAAGAAAATCGACAGGATGGACCATTAACAACAGTAGAGCTTCGACAGGCAGAATACAAAGTCATTCAAGTGGTCCAAGCAGAAACATTTCCCAATGAGCTCAAGGCACTGGCGAAGAAAGAATGCGTACCACGTTCATCACCGCAGGGGTGATTGGTACAATCCCTTCATTGCGGAAGACGGTTTATTGAGGGTCGGGGGGAGGTTAGGGCAATCGAGAGAGTCTGATGATGCAAAGCACCCCATTGTACTTCCCGCAAAACATTTGCTTACCAAATTGCTCTTCCAATGCTATCATATGAAACTTATGCACGCTGGTCCACAATTATTATTGAGTACTGTTCGGCTTCAATACTGGCCCTTGGGCGGGAGAAATGTAGCGAGAACAGTTTGTCATCAATGTATGCGGTGCTCAGCTGATTCAGCAGTTTATGGCTGACTCACCGACATCCAGAGTAACGATGGCGAGACCATTTTCGACCACAGGGGTCGATTATTTCGGACCAGTTTATATTAAACAAGGATATCGTCGCAATGCGATAAAGGCGTATGTTTCCGTCTTTGTCTGCTTCACGACGAAGGCAACACATTTGGAGCTAGTAACAGACCTTTCGACGGCACGATTCATCCAGGCTTTGCGAAGGTTCACAGCTCGTCGAGGAAAATGTGCCACATTGTGGTCAGATAACGGCACAAACTTTATTGGAGTCAGAAACCAGATGAAGGAGCTTCTCAACAACCTAAAGACCAAAAGGCATCATCAAACAGTTGCCATAGAGTGCGCGGACGAGGGCATGCAGTGGAAGTTTATTCCACCCGGAGCACCACATTTCGGTGGCCTGTGGGAGGCTGCTGTACGGTCGGCGAAAACACATCTTCTCAAGGTGCTTGGGAACTCGACAGTCTCATACGAGGATATGACAACGCTTTTGACGCAAGTCGAGAGTTGCTTGAATTCACGGCCGCTCACTCAAATGTCGGATGATCCCGAGGATCTGCAACCGCTTACACCAGGTCACTTTCTGGTAGGTTCTGCGCTTCAATCACTTCCATCAGCAGACTACACCAACACAAATTATGGGAGGCTTAACATGTGGGAAGCGGCACAAAAAAGGCAACAAGATTTCTGGCGTAGATGGAGAACGGAATACCTTAATCAGCTTCAGGGACGAGGAAAGTGGTGGAAACCGCCAGTCGAAATCACGCAGGGAAGCTTAGTAGTAATTCGGGACGATAACCTACCACCCACACGTTGGAGAATGGCACGAATCGTTGAAACTCATCCAGGGCGAGACGGGGTGGTTAGAGTAGTTACCCTTCGTACGGCGAACGGGACAGTAAATAGACCGGTGGACAAAATATGCATCTTACCGGTGGCAACAGAGGACGATGAATTGAAGCAGAGCGACTAGTTGGCTGAAACACGGGACGTTTCAGGGGGGCGAGGATGTTGGTGAACCACCCTATTGGAGCGGGCGTATTCCCCCCGGCGCGATGCAAGTAGCTCAGTATCAACATGACAACCGAGTGACAGAAGGAACTGCATCAACTGGCTGCGATTCTAATTCGCGGTTAATTTTTGGCTTGGGTTCGAGTCTATAAAAGCGCTTAGCGCAGATGATCTCTCTTCTCTTTCGCTACTGACACGATTAAATAAAGCTCGAAATGTTAATTAGATTTAAGACAAATAGTTAATAAAATAATAGTGTTAGCACGGTGTTGGTGTAAATTAAAGAAAGTGTATTTATCGCCAATGTGAAATCCAGTTCCCCGCGAGTGCAGGAAAAATACGTTTGGCTGGAAGCCGTTTTATTTCACCGTTGGCTGATGTCCATCCAACCAACTTCGGACCCTTAAGAGCTATCGGACACTACTTTTCAACGTCAACCTCGATACTCGAGTGCTACTGTATTTAAAATGCGAAGTGAGTTTTTTGCAATTTTGTGAATATTTGGAACTAGTATAGAGATTAAAAAATAATAACTAGTCAGGGGACTTTTTATTCTTGTTTGATCAATACATTATAGGAGCAGTTTGGTGGTTTTATGTATCTAATGCGATATCTTATTGCAGTCCGAATAAATCCGACCACCTCGTGTTATGTTTAAACCAAATACGTTACCATTGATCAAATATGTTACCATGAAATAACTTACAAATTACCTAAGCACTAGGTTGTGTGGTAAACTGGGAGAAGTATAATTTGTTCCTTTAATAATGATTACATACTATGATTTGGTACAACAAAGACCTTCAAATTTCGCTTGGTGCACAAGCAGTGCACAAAAGTTTCGTCATCTCGAAAAAAGCCTTCATGCAAAATTTCAGCTCAATCGGACTTCGGGAACACCTGCCTCAAAGCTGTCAAAGTTTCACTTTTTTGATCGATGAAAAATTAATGAAAAATCATAAAATTGTCGATATCGAAATTTTTTTAAGATGCCAAAAGTCTTAAAAATACATGGAACGCCGGGTCTGGTGTATCTTAAAAGTAAAATCGAAAAAAAAAATACTTTCTGGGCCTTAGAAATTTTTGAGCAGGGAATCTCCCTTATTTCAAAAGTCCCAGAAAGTCGATTTTTTTAAAAAAATTTCATTAATAGCCGAAAAAGTGGAAATTCGACCGCTTTGAGGCACGTGTTCTCGTAGCCCGATTGATATAAAATTTTTATTGAAGATTATTTTCGAGAAGACGAAACTCATGAGCCCTACTGTGATACAATAAAACTAATTTTTTTTTCATGAATACCAATGCATTGGCTCCAAGCTCGAAAATTTTCAAAATCCCAGAAAGTCGATTCTTCCGAAAATTGTCTTTAGAGATAAGACCAGATCTCGATGTTTCATGCATTTATTAGACATTTAGCATCTAGTAAAAAATTTCGATTTGGACGATTTTATAAACTACATACTAGGGGTACTGGGGGTAAGCCCGGCAGTGAGGGTAAGACCGTCACCCCTAGGGTTTTACTAGAAAACACAAATTAACTGTGTTTCAGAATATATAGTATTGGTATTTGATATTTTGGACATTTTAAGATACATCAAAGCCACCGTGAAACGTTAAACGTCAAAATAATAGACAAAACACACGCTACAGCAGCCGATGCGTAAAAGGATGTAATTTTTTGTAAGTGGAACTTAAGCTTTTATTCATTTGAATTTTTTTTTCGTTGTTCTACAATTTGTTGCCTGTATTATTAGCAATCAAAAGAATTTGATCTGAGGTAAATCAAAGCAATAAATTGTCAGAAATACTCTTTTTTAAAAAATGTGTGCTGACGGGGTGAGACCGTCATCCAGTGAGCAAGGTAAGCCCGACATGGTTTGAGGTTAGTTGGATGTTACTGACATATATTTTTCATCTATTATCGATGCCTTGCTGCTAAATAAATCAATAGATCGACTTATGCACTTAAGCTCTTCTGTGATTTATAAATGAAACCAAGGGTTATAAGAGGTGTCGAATGTACTGGATCAAATCACAAAACTGACCGCTTCCCCGGTGGTATTTGGAATATGCTCCGATGTGGTCAATGTGATCCTGGCTTCGATGAAACTAGTTATACCTATATATGATTTAAGGCGCCACATGATAGGTTTGCCGAGTATCATTTTTTTTTCAATGTTTATACATAATGTTCACCGGAACTTGTTCCGGCAATTCTTCCAGAACCAGCTAACCGACAACAACCAAATTCAACAGTACGTATAGAAATTTAAGATCTCTCATTTGACGGTTTCAGAATTCAAATCGGTTCATTTAATTCGAGTAAATTCATGAACAAACTTAGGTCCGGTGTTACCCCCAAGGGGTGCCGGTTTCACCCGCACTGGTTGCTGAACGTCGTTTTTATCATAGTTTAAAAACTTCACTATTTTTTGTAAAATAACACTTCGAAAGTACTGACAGTCTTCATATCTTTTAAAAAACAATCTGGACAATGATTCTGTGAAAGAAATATAACAATATTTGCCATCAAGTCATACTAAAGAATCATTTTCCTTAGGGGGCCGGGCTTACCCCCAGTACCCCTAACTTTTATTTTTTTGCATCGATCAAAAAGAGAAACTTCGACCGCCATGAGGCATGTGTTCCCAAAGTCCAATTGAGCTGAAATTATGCATGGAGGCTTTTTTCGAGAAGATGAAACTTTTGAGCACTACTTCTAAGCGAAATTTGAAATGTTGACTTTCTTTGCCACCCTATTAAATACGCATACTCGCGCTTTAAAGTTGTAATAATTTTGTCGGTTTCTGCCTTAGAAGTTTTATAAAATATAAATATATTTTTAAATGGAATATTAGAAATAAACTCAACAACTTGTAAGAAGAGAATTTTTAATAATACTTTCTGATGAATATTCGATTGAATTTCCCATAATTTAGTATCAATGTTTCAATTCTGAATGGATGCAAAAGTAACAATTTTTTAGAGTATGGTTCCCATGGTTATCAAATTGATCAATAATGCTAATACTTTCTGACATTGGGAAACAATGACAAAGCCTTAAATAATAACTAATGATAATAATAAAAAACTCAAGTAGGTACCATTTTTTGTGCGCAATTCACGAATCGCATTTAGGAATGACATCATAGTCGTGTTTCGGCGTATGGCCCCTAGGGGCACGCCGCAGTTAGACATCGCGACCAACAATGACGTTGTGGAGCTTCTGACGACATGAATCAGCAAGTCATTCGTGAGAAGAGCGAATCTCGAGACGATGAATAGCCAGTCTGTGATTTGTGTTCTTTTCCGCTGATGTTTGTTACAAGTGTTGTCCAAGCTGTCTTGGAGCCCGGCGGATACGGAGCTGCGAGAGAATCATATTTGACCAGTGGGGATTCCACAGAATCATTAGTGTTAGCAATGCACGATTCTCTTGTGTGGCCGAATAGGTCGATCAAATGATCGTCTTCTCTCTATCCTGAACGCAAGCCAGCAACCGGCACGTTCATGCATAAGGCGCGAATAATTTGATATATGCAATGCACGCTAGGAGTAGGCGCTACTCAGAGTCGAACTTCGGATGTGAAGTGCTTTAAGCTAGGTTATTTGTTGTAATTCAACATCCAACGAGTTCTCTTTTCATTCATCTATGAGAAGAGATTCTGTATAAGAAAATCTGTAGCGATCTGCATGCTACCAGTTGTAAATCTAGTCGCGCGCGGACAAGTCGAAGAGTTACGATTCCTAAGCAGTAGTGCGAACCGCCGGCGGACACAGTTAGTTATCGTACATCGTAAACGAGGATGAGCTATTTGTATGACTATGTGGAACGATGGTTACCGACATCCTGGAGGCGGAAGCGGGTCCGACGACCAATGGTGCACTGGTCACCACCAGAAGGTGATTATTCGAGTGTTTGGTTTGATTTTTGTTCTGGAAATAAGTAAGGAATGCAGGTATTTCAAATGTTGTTGGAAGCGATTACATCATGTGTAAGAAATGTCGCAAGCTACGGGAGCTGACTTTTGATTGAGTCTAGTCCAGATGGTATTGAAGAAACGGTTTGTTTGTTCACTGCAGTGAATATATAATTGATATTAACGTTTGATGAAGTGGGCAGCGCTTTGGATGTCGTCAAGCGATCACTCAGTAGAATAGGTGTAGTGAACATTAAATTTTTCGCAGCCTTGTGTAAAATTCGGTTTGATTAATTATTTTGATAAACGCAGTGTGTGGTTCATGACTTTTAGGTTTGAGGACTAAATGAAGTACAGAATTCTATCGTAGGTACTTCAAATCTGATAAAATAAATTCACATTTTTTGATTCTGGTCCAATATTTTATCTCCTGCACTCCTTGAACGTGTGTTGTTTGAAGCTAAAATGTACCAATCATCACATCTGCAATTTGTTTTGCTATATTTACCCTCGCAAAAAATTGACACAGCCTCGCACACCTCTGTCCTAGGAGCAAAGTATTGTCAGATATCATCCGGCGTTGATGTTTGCCCGAGCCAGTGCAAACGCCAACCGATCATTAAACGCACAGTCTAAACAATTCGCAATTTGCAGTTTGCAATTTTGCTGCTAATGTGTGGTTCTATTCTTGGTCGCTTTCAGCTGACCAAAAATATGAGTAATACGCTAATTTGAATGAATGCGATTATCGAAGCACACGCATACGTTCCGTGGGTGTTGCAAGCAGCGCGATTGTTCTGATTCTGCTCGCTACCCACTACCGCCGGCACGCCAATCGCGTGCCCCCGTAGCGCAAACGCGCGCGATGATGGCATGGCAGGCGCTAGGCTTTCGACGTGGGAGCTATTCTTAAGCATGAAAGCACCATCGGGAAGTGACCATTCTTCTGACAGCAGTACCTCACAAGAAGAATATGCTTTCATGAAACGACCTTGACCGGATTCATTGCATACACCGTTGGGTTCACACGCTTGTTTGAGAATTCAGGCGACCATATGGAATTCGCTTTCGATGATAGATTGTCGGAAATTAAATCAGCAGACAATAATTGTTAATTTATTCTGTCAGTGTTGAGTGTCTGTCTGTCTGAGGTTAGAAATGGATAGTCGTTTTAGCCTTGTTTGGCATATGACGAATTTGAAATATGATCAACTGTTAGTAATACTTTGTTATTCAGTATTATTTAACGAAAAAAAATCTAACAAAGGCGTCAATTAATCACGTGTAGAAAGCAGCAAATTACTCTATTTCATTTCACTGGCCACTAAATTCAATTCACAATTGAATGTCAAACAATATAGGTACATACCTATATAATGCAGTCTGAATAATCAGCTAATCATACTTGATCTCGGTGACCGGTTGTCAAATGGAATTCTCCGACTTTTATTCTGATTCATTTCGATCTAGTTGTCATTGACTGATAGCGGTGCTCTTTGTTGCTGCTAATGATGTGGTCATTATTATTGTGTCTCCTGAACACATAGTTTCGTTTGACAGTCACCGATGAAGTGTTAAATACTTGCGTACCTGACCCCTCCAGACCCGAAAAAAAGAAAATTCTTTTACCTGCCGTTCCGCAAGATCTGAACGGAATTTGATCCAACCTTTTTGTGATCACAAATTTATCATAGTTTTAGGGACAGTAGGGGACATTTCAAAATTTTCCGTAGTTCCGGATTTATCGAGGGGAACCGTGGGGTTAGTACCCTTCCAGAGACACAGGCTAGATTGAAACGAACCTCGCTTGCAACCTATCCAACTTTAAGTTTTTGAAAAACTACCTACACTGTTGGTGATCGGTATTTGGCCACTTGGACGTCTGGCCGTCCCTGGCCGACATCTTCGATAGGCCGCAAGCTAGGTTTCGAAACCATTCCCGGAACTCAGCCAGTAGTGGCCAATAGACGTCTAAGTGACAAAATACCGATCGTCAACAGTGTTTGAAGCTCACGACTTTTCTGTTTGAGAAATAATACAATGTGAATGGAAAATAAATTCTAATCATTTGGTGATATTGCTAATTATCTAAAATAACTGACAAAAGGCAGCAAAATGACGAACAAGCAAACACAGCAAAATAATACCTATGCCCACAGCCGCTCATTTCCGTTCATTAAATCGTATTGCCTCAGGGAAGCAAGAATTTGAAAATGCCTCGCTTGTCATCTGCAATACTGCCTAATGTAGCATAGCTCTATCCTTCAATAGATGGTCGGCAGTGTTTCTAGCAGTAAATGAGCGCTTATTTATAACATCGGGTAAGCGCTCCTATAATGGAGGTATAGTGCCAATAGTGGTTGTACTGTGATGAAGGTCGCTTTATACAAAGTTTAACGATTATCAGGGCAAATAAAGTGATTACGGTATGTTCACTTGGTATTTACGAAGAGTCGGGGGTAAAAAGGCCTTCTTATTTAGAAAAAGGACTGAGAAAAACTATTTGAAAAACGAGTTGCGAAAGTTTGTCGGATTTCTTATTCTTCATTCTTTATTTGTTAAAAATTCACCTGACAAAAATTGTCTTAATGAATATGGACTAGTCAATATAATTAAAAACTACGACGAACTCTCATTGCGAATTTAAATGATGGTGTACCGAAAGCAAAAAAAAAGTTCCACTTTGAAGAATGATCGGATGTAGCAAGCTAACGGGTCGTTGAATCCGAAATTAGTTCGGTGAAAGCAAGGTTGGTTGCTATGTCTGGTGAGTCGATTTCGGAGTTTAGAACTTTTGCTCCGAGCACCGCTTGTTGAACTTCTCTGCGTCGTTGCAATGTGTCAATCCCAAGCAGACGACAACGGTCAGGATATGGAGGCAGGTTAATCGGGTCACGCCACGGAAGATTTCCTATAACACTCAAGGAAATACTATTTTTACGCAATGGCTTTACAAGTAGTTGAATTTTATAATCCGATTATTTTAATGTTTTCGTTAAAAAAGTTAATTTTTTCAACTATTTTTTTTTTTGAATTAAAACAGACCACAGAAAATAATACTGATGAACACAGGTGTGGCCCTTAAGCTCAAACTAGAAACAATGAAAGATTATAGGTTTTCAACCATTCCTGTGAATTTCGGTGCCCCTAGCCACTAACATCTTGTCAGAGACTCAAACAAGTTGAAGCGACGAACCCAGCGAGCAACTACTACGGGAACTCTCACGTTTTGGTAATTGCTAGGGGTACCAAAATTTACAGGAATGGTTAGAAAGCTGAAATCTTATGATTTTATTTGAAGGTAATATGAAAAAATGTAAAAAATGTGGTTAATATGGACACGTGTGGGTAAAATGTACACCTTGGGGTGTTAAAACTAATTATTGCTTTATTGGAAAAATAAAACTGGATAGCACAAAGCCAGATCTAAGTTTATTTGTTCTATTTGAGGCCTCAAACAATCCTAAATTTACCGAAAGTCGATTGGTTTTGTCTTCGTTTGACGTATAGCGTTTCTAATTTGTATGAAGGTTTGTATGGGAAAACCTTCTTTTTAGCATTTTACATTCTAAAGAGCTCAAAATGGTTTGGACCATACGTTTCAGGTAGGTATTTTGATTTTTAACAACTTTGCTGAAGACACTTAACAGCTACGATGTCCCTAAAAATTGATATAGCTGTTCAAACCTGCACTTAGAATATTGACCTAGCTTTATTAGCTAGATCCACTGCGTATATAAACTCCATATGCCAGGTTACTTCTGCTGGAATTCGTATTGACGCTGGTAGTGTTGGCAGAAAAAATAATTTTTAGCAACAACATTGAACAACTATAGTTTTTTAGGGACATTCTATGTCTTTAGTGTCTTCATTAAAGCATCTAAAACACTATACTTTAGGGTAATGTTGTGCATTAATGAAGCATTATTGAGCCCCATAGAATGGAAAATGTAAAAAAGTAGGTTTTTCCATACAAATTTGAATCTGCGCCAACCAGAGACAAAACCAATCGACTTCCGATAAGTTCAGGATTATTCGGGCCCCAAAAGGAATCAAAAAACTTGGTTTTGGACAAACGACTACTTTGCGCCACCCCAACGTGACACAGTTATGCATTCACGAACAGTTAAATTTTCACCTTTCGTTGTAGAATCAATAACTACATATGATCTTATTCGTGAGAAACTAGAAATTAGTGAAAGCTCGCTTTACGGACATCCCACATTCAACGGCACATTTAGCCGGGCACGGTGCTCCCACAGACCGTTAATATAAACAAAGAATCTGAGTACACCACTCGATTCGTTATGACGTCCTGAATCTCTGGTCATAGTTTAGAAATCGTCGTACCCTACATTTTTGGGTAATACCATTTTGAAGGTCGTAAAGCACAGAAGAGTGATACAAAAACGACGAAATACTTATTGTAATGCACGTTTTTCAACCACCATTTCATGAAATAATTTCCAAAATATTTTCTACACATTCCGAACATTATATTCCATGACATTTACAGTTGATGGAAAGATTTTTTTTGAAAATCTCACAGTGCACAGTGGTCTAAACTCAAAAAATCGTGATCGTTTTAGATTTGACTGTGGAAAACTGATTTTATGTACTCAATGCCTTCAGCAAAATTGATTCATAGAACAAGGGCTTACTTTTGGCGTTTTCGGTTTTTCGATCAATGCACCTAACAGTTAGATAAAATAAATATTTTTATAATTTTCAATATACCAGATTGCTTCTTCAGCGAAGTTGTGGAAAATTTTAGAAGAAAAAAAGTTGCTGGATACTGCGTTTTGCTATCTGTATATTGGACACGACAAAATAGAGTTTTTTTGTGGTACACTCCTCCTTAAACTCAGTTTTTTGTCTTTAATTTTGTCTGTAATGGTCAGTAAAATTTTCAGCAAAATGTCTGCATTTTTCATGTCAGGTATTTTGGTTGATTTTGCCTTATTTAAACTGTCTTGAATTGTGATGACTAAATGCACCACTATTAGTACACTTACCCTGAAACATTCGAGCAACTCCGGTAGAGCAAAACACCAATTTCAGTGTTTGATGGTTAAATTGGCTAAGACTACGTTCTGCTAATTATTGCATTTTACCTATTACCTATATTCATATTGAATGTTTTTTGAACAGTTTTATCGGATTAAAAACAGATTATTCCCCAAGTAATAGGTTGAACAGCTATTTTTATTATTCTAACGTGACTATAAATTTTATAGCTCCATTCGTACGATGAAATCATACTCAGTAGCAATACTATTCGTGCTATTTGCATGGATTTGAAATGACACGAGTATTTAGTTATAGCATCTTTGTTTGTATTACTTTTCACCCGACTTATCAAGAAAAGCTTAAGTAACTTGGTCGGCGTGCGACCAGACCGAACCAAGCGCCATTTTTTTTTAACTGAGTTTTTTCACCAGTGGATGAAAAATTGATAATCTATCTTTCATGAAAAAACAAAATCATTTGAACAGTTTACAATGGTATTATAACAAAGTCTCTCTGCAGCAGCCTGCAGGAAACATACGAGGTGGTTAAACTTTAATCGATCGATTTAATGATTACTCGAAATAATGTTTTTGGCGCTTGGCTCGGTTTGGTCGCACGCCGACCGCTTCTCGTTCAAAAAAATCAATATATTATGATGATTGATTGTTTAATTTAACTGTTATGAACGATAAAAGTTATGTTATGTTTTGCATCATGCAATCTTTAGTTTCTTTAGTTATCAGATTGCCGAATGTTAGTCCAACACTTGTCAAAGACAACTAAATCACCTCCACAAGAGCTTAAAAGCAAAATAGCAAACTATTCATTACGACAGCAGATGTGAACTAGGGTACCAAGAGATAAACTAAAACATTCAGCCTTCTCCTTGAAATAAAAAAATCGTATTGTCAATGAAAATATATTTCATGTAATAATTTGTTCAATTGAATTCACAGAATCTCAACCTATCCCACAGGATGCTGAGAATGTCATTTGATGTGATGGATTGTGGTTTTGTTTAAATATTTCAAAGAAATGTTTCATCACATGAATAAAAATAAAAAGCAAAGCGCGGCTAATCCACACCAGCGATCAGCTTTTTGAGATAATTAATTATTGTATTGTCATCAATCAAACAAAGTTGATTGGCAGCACCTGTAGATCGCCTAACGTGAGAGCATCCGTTTTGTAATGACTTTTATCTATGAATCAATAATGGTTATTGTGTTTGCTACCATCAATCATGAGCTAATTATTTACATTGCTGATCGGTTCTATATTCTTTAACTTGGCCGACTGTATATCTCACTTTCTCTGAAATAGTTGTTTAGTATTTATTCCGACTTCTGATAGTTTATTCAGTATGACTGAATATCGAACCATTTTTCTTAAAAATTTGTATTTGTGTAAGATCTTGTTTCCTCTGTGTTTTTTCTTTTGCACGATGGTCCATTCGATAATTCCAGTTCGCGTCTTAAACGTTAGTTTCGATTTATTATCGATTCATGTTTTTCGCTCTCGAAAAACAAATAAGCTTGTGTTCGAAACAACAAACATTCGATTAGTTTCGAACTGTAGCGAACATTTTATAAATGCTTTGGAGAGTGCGTGGTTTTGTCTAAAAATACGTATCGGGGCTCATGCACTTCATCTGGTGCAGCGACCTTGAATTAAACCACGGTAAACAAGTCATATTTTTGTTACAGACGTCTCGTAGTTCGCCTCAGAGAAAGCCGTAGTCAGATTTTTTACTTATTGTTACCCTTTTAGCTAAGATGAACTGCGTATTTGATTCATCACTATCTTCCGACTAACTATGTCTATCCTTTCTATACAGACTCCCCTTCAGCTGATGTCCTCACCGTGAAAGCGGTAGATTTGTGTATCGAAGAAAATGGCAAACTACATCACACGAAACGGTTCGAGCTGATGAACCGAGATAGTGGCGGTGGATTACCAGCCAGGCTAGTAGTTCGAAGAGGTCAGCTGTTTCGTCTTCGATTGATGTGCGATCGACCGTTCGATCGGAGCCGTGATGCTATGAGTCTGATTTTCAGTGTAGGCGACGAGGAACGGCCAACACACGGACACGGCACACTAGTGGGTGTGGCATTGCAACAGTATCTTCACATGATCGAGAATCCGCTGGAATGGGGAGCCGCGATCGACTTCGTGAGCGGTGATGTGCTGGAGATTTTAGTTAAAGCAGCCGCTACTGCACCGGTTACCAAGTGGAAGTTGGATATCGATACGAAACTTTTGGCCGAAGGATACGGCAAAAGTTATTCACTGCTTCTACCGTTCTACTTACTCTTCAATCCATGGTGTGAGGATGATCAGGTTTATTTAGACGGTATGTTGAGTTAATTTGTTATCAATTACAGTCTTCATTGGTAATTTAAATTTCGCTGCAGACAAGGCCCTTCGCGATGAATGTGTTAAAAATGATACGACGCTCATCTGGAGAGGTTCCTACAATCGTTTACGACCATCGGTTTGGAAGTTTGGTCAGTTCGAAAGGCACATTCTCGAATGTTCGCTACTGTTAATTTCCAAAGTCGGCAAAGTATCTGCTACCCATCGGGGTGATCCTATACGCGTAAGTAGAGCAATATCCGCGGCCGTAAATTCACCAGATGATGACGGTGTTCTGCTCGGCAACTGGGGTGTTGATTTTTCCGGTGGAACAGCCCCAACGAAGTGGGTTGGATCAGTGGAAATAATGCAGCAGTTTTATAAGAAGCGAAAACCGGTAAAGTTCGGACAATGTTGGGTATTTTCAGGGGTTGTTTCAACTAGTGAGTAGGTTCAAAATAACACGAAACAAATGAATTCAATTATTATTTCTGCAGTTGCGAGAGCTATCGGAATTCCTTCGCGTGTGGTAACAACCTATTCATGTGCTCATGACACGCAAAGTTCTCTAACCGTTGACTACTTTGTCGATGAAAACGGCAAAGTTATGGAGGAGTTGAATTCGGACTCGATCTGGAACTATCACGTATGGAACGAAGTTTGGATGAAACGGCCTGACCTGGGAGTGAGTTCGGATGGAGACTATGGCGGCTGGCAGGCGATCGATGCAACTCCCCAGGAAATGTCCGATGGGATGTTCCACTGTGGACCGGCATCCGTTTTAGCTGTAAAGCTTGGAGAAGTTGCGAAACCTTATGATAACAACTTTTTGTTTGCTGAAGTAAATGCGGATAAAGTGTTTTGGCGTTATACAGGTCCGGCGCATCCTTTAAAACTGCTCCGCAAGGACGTGTTAGGGATTGGTCACTTTATTAGCACGAAAGCCGTTGGAAAGTGGGAACGGGAGGACATCACGAGCAGCTACAAATTTGCCGAAAAATCTCAGGAAGAGAGAGATACCATGTTGAAGGCACTGAAGCAAGCGAACAGTGCTTTTAGCAGGTATTATTTGAATGAGGATTTCAATGAAATTTACTTCAACTTCGAGCTTCGGGATGACATCAAAATTGGTGAATCGTTTTCAGTGGTATGTTGGAAATTAATTTAAAGAGTAACCTTCTTAATTTAAATTTTTTATCGATTCAAGATTCTTCAAATTAAAAACCGCTCATCGGAACGGACACATACAGTTAATGGCTCCCTCAATGTTGACACCGTACTTTACACAGGAAAATATCGTGAAATGGTGAAGGTGGAACCGTTTAGTGTTGTTCTCGATCCAAGCTCCGAAGATTCCATTCTAATGGATGTAACGTTCGATGAGTATTACGGAAAGCTGCGTGATCAAGCGGCATTCAATATCTCCTGTTTGGCAACTGTCGAGGACACCGAGTATGAATTTTTCGCTCAGGACGATTTTCGTGTTCGAAAACCCGATATCAAAATCAAGTTATCGGATGAAGCGGTTTCACATAACCCCGTAGAAGTGACGATTTCGTTACTGAATCCACTGCCAATTGCACTTCGGAAGGGAATTTTCCACGTGGAAGGATCCGCTATCGAGAAACCACTGATTTTCAAGGTAACTTAGAAGAAAGAGGGAAGCACTGTGGAAATATTTTCAAACAATTTTGATTTTTAGCACTCGGAAGTGGCCGTTGATGAAACTATTAGCAATACGTTTAGTTTAACACCGGAATTCGTGGGTCGCGCCACAATCGCTGTAAAATTCACCTCTAAGGAGCTAGATGACGTTGATGGTTTTCTTGCCTATGAAATTAAGCCACGACCGGAGGATATACTGATGAACAGTACTACAAATGAAATAATTGCCCGAACAGATGTGATGGACTAATGTATTACTAAGAAAAAAAAAGCCTTAGTGTTCATGATTGAATATAACCAAAATTAGGCTTAAGTTTTATTCGTTCTGCGTTTGTTTTTAGAAATAATAATGTTAACAATTTCATTTATTCGTCTGAATAAAAATATTGAATTCTTTTTTCAAAAATATCACCTGTGTAATCCTCTAGCAAATCTGGGCGGTGCATTAGTTTCTAAAAAGTGAGTGCCTCGGGCTTCTATTGGCACTCCATCGCCCATTGGCACTGCTTCAGTACGGCAGTTGTTTCTGTTAAAATCATTCATATCTCTGCAAGGGTAGGCTAAGAATGCATTTCTTGTGTAAACAGACTCCACGTAATACTCGTATGATCTTCCGTGACTACAAGCGCCCGTAAAATCGTTCATGCCGCCACATCCCGGTTGGTTAGCTCGTCCACCATTTGGCCAAAAATCAACATGTCCAAGGTTTTTATCATGCCCTAGCATTCCCGCACACGTATGGATAACATCAACAAATCGAGCATCACTGGGGTCGAGTAGTTTGTCCGGCTGCTGATCGTGAAATCCAGGAAGGGCTGGATCGAGGCCGGTTACTCGGGCTACTCTACCAGAGCGAACAAAACTTCCGGCGAATCCGGACGTATGAGCTCCTAAGCTATGTCCTATTATATGTACCGAGTCCAGGTTGGTTAGCTGCTCTACAACCATCCGATCTATAAATGCACCAACGTGCCGACCTACATCTCGAGTAGCAGCAGCCGATTTGAAGTAAAAGGTGTCTTGCGCCAACGGACTCCAGTCAACCACTGCGGAAAGAGATTTACCTAAATTTCACATTCACTTTCGTAACAAAACTTCTGAAAAATTATACCAAAAAGGTTCATATCCTGTCGTTGTAGATACGCGTCTTTAATCGTTTGACAAACAGGACTGCTGATAGAATTACGCCAACCGTGAATAACAAACTTTGTCGGCAAACTGGGATTGTATGATGGATCGATTCTTAATGGAGCCGCGGGGTCATTAATAAACTTAAAAGCTTTTGGGTTATTCTTGGTTTGCCTAAAACGTACGTATGATGTTTGATTAATTACACAAAAAAGAAGCACACTACTCACTGTCGGTGGAAGTAAAACGTAACATCGTCATTGCAGGTGTTTCCTGCCCGTTCTACCGAAGTGTCATTAGGCGTCGTTAAATCAACGATGTGAGGTGTTCCCTTGTCATCCGGCAGGAACATCCAGGTGACACCATAGTTCGGATCTATGCTTCTCATCTGCTCCATATCACACTTCACTGCTGGGAGAAAGAAGGAAACCCGAATAAGTTTTTCTTAATGCTTTTTCAGTCTGACTTGACACTAGCGGTGCGATTTATTCCTCACAGTTGAAAACGTTTTTCAGCAGCAAATGTTGACATGCAAGTGTGATCAGGAAGTCAATCATGGCAGTTTTGCATCCACAGAATTCACTGGTTCACTGCTAACGGTACCGATCATACTAATTTAATTCCAGATAACTGAATTTTGGTTAAGAGAGGTAACCTTCTAATTGGAGGTCGTCCCACGGAAAGCCCCAACTAATGTTCCAATTGAAGTTCAAATTGCGACTATTAAAATCACGCTCTGTCCGCCGCGTTCGCTGTTATTATTATTTTGCTAGTCGATGATACAGCACAGAGCGTGCGTTTGGTTTGTGAATAGTTTTTTTGTATTGGCCTAGCGTACGCTGCTGTGTCATATAAATCTTCCAGATTCTAATTGGTGTTTGGGGCAGTTAGAAGCTCATAACAGGTCACGCTCCAGCCGTTAGTGTTATTATTTTTGCGCGTGTGCTTGTGCTTTGCAATGAAAGCTTATGCTGAGATTAACGATTTTGAAGACAGTGATAGTAATGCTGGGATTGTTGCTAATATTTATAACGACAATTGTTTAGAGCTTTGATGTTTATTTGCTTCCGCAGCTGGAATATTGGAATTTTCGTTTGAGTGGTAAGAGCAAAAGAATGAATTGCGCTAATAGCAACCGATTAAAAGAAGAAATCTACGAATTGTCTTACCGCTAGCTACTCATCAATTCGAAACGCTTTAGATAAATTTTCACGTATTTTTAATTACAAAGTAAAAAATTACGGTTACACATGAATTTTACATTTTACCACAGTTTGAAATTTTTGGCTATTAGCGACTAGACAGTGCTTTTTTCAAACATTATTTTTTGATAAACCCATTATTCTTATTTTTTGGATATATAAATATTTTGACTCTTGATTCCTCTAACTGATTTTCCGTTAGTCCTACTATTTCAGCAATTTGTAATACTTTCTAGAAAGTATTATACAAACTTATTCGGAGATAATCGTTTGTTCATTTACCCTGAATGGATGTAACCACAAACCAAGTAAATCGAGGAAATTTATGATAAAAAGTGAAAATATGTGGTTTACAATCTGGTCACTTGTATTAACTGCACCCACCTGAGAACACCGATAGTGATGTGAGAAGTAATATTCCACCGTAACGACTAAGTTTCTCCATAGTTAAAATTATGTTTGCGATGCTTATGTTTCAATAATTGCAAATTAACTGAGGCATTTTCCCCTGCTTGTATAAGGTTTTAAAGCCATACATAGGAGAAACAATCACTAGCATTGTTATCACTGTTTCAACTAGCGACTCAGGTACATTAATCATATGATTGTGTATTTTTCGAAAACCTGTAACAAGAAACTGGTTTCTATTACACTGAGCAGGGTTGAATAAAGGGTGAATGTATGAAGTTGAAAGTCAATTTTCGATTCAAAATTATAAGCGAAAAATTAATCAATAAAGTGCCAATTGAAAATCTATGTATAATTCTGAATTTGAATTTGAACCCCTCTAATATTCGCCAACATGTTTCAATCATTACGCGTAACACTTCACAGACGCTTTTCGAGCATGCCAATTCCATTCAGTAAAACAGTCACATCAGCGTTATCGAGAATGATTTGAAACGGGTTCCTGGCTTCCGGAAATTAGCTGTGTTTAGAATTATTTTAACATATACCAATTTGTGCCTGTATCGAAATACTATTACGTGATCGAAGCCCGTTGAGGTAGTAGGGTACAATTAAAAAATTTCCACTGTCATTCATTTGTGTAAAAACCTGTTTTTTTTCGTAAACGAAATCTATCAGTGCAACAACTTAGCAAAGCCATTAATCCTGATAATGGTTGACAGTTAGTGCATTTTTTTCGGGTGCATCCATAACGCTATCGGGTAAAGTATAATAATAAGTGAAACATAAAAAATGTCTGCATGCAGTTTGATGTCATCCATATATTTTAACTGGCGGCTTTTTGTGAACACAATTCCCGGACTGTTTTATTGTGTGTTAAATATTGGTAACGTGTAATGTTCCGAAATACTAGCTTCCTTCAGTTGAAGGCGCCTCCTCAGGTCGTTCAGGCCATTTTTATTCTGGTCAACATCATTACTTATGATACTTGGCGTTGAAGCTTGTTTCGTTGCCGCCCCCGAATCGTCGTACCGATTTTTATCCTGTTCTAAAATTTTCTTAATGTAGTCTTTGGTCAGCTTATTGGTGCCGATGTGATTGAAATAAGGCCAATCTTCACCGTTGGCATTGTTCGGATCCTGGGAATACGGGGTTGGGAAATGTTCCACGTTGTTGAAATTACTATCCAATTTGCCCCACTGGTCTATGTCGCTTATGAACGGATCCCGATTAAGACCAAACTTATTGAGCACTTGGTCTTTTTTCTGCAGACCAACAGTATCGGTCCACCTGCCGATGGCAAACGGAGAATCGGAATTCGTTGTCACCATGTACATTCCCTCCGTTCCAGCGATGCAATCTTCACCGGCCATCACCTGGTAGTTGTTGTGGGGACAGAATCCTAATAGATAATAGATATAACTATTGCACTTCCAACCCCAGAAGCCGGAAAGGCTACGAATTGATTCCGCAAAATAGTCTGGAGCTCTATGATGACTGCATGCCATAGGGTCTAAAAAAATATATATTTTTGTGAGAGAAATAATAATATGAAAATAAATCATAGAAAGCTTACTTTGTCCAATTGCCCAACAACCCGGTTGAATAATGCCTCCGTTCATGTAGAAGTCGACATGCCCACATCGCTCTATTTTTCCCTGAACTAAAGCATTCGTATGTATCACATCAACGAAGTCCGCATCCGAGGGGTCAAGTTTATCATCTGCGTCGGCCGTGATGAATAGAGGCATAGCCGGATCTAGACCACTTATTCGTTTGAGTTTGAATGGTCGAAGTTTGACGGCCACATAGTTTGTCACCTGAGCGCCCAGTGAGAACCCAACAAGATGAATGTTATTCGTTCCCGAATCCAACAACCGCTGCACCATCTGCGCAATGCAGGTTCCCACGTGGCGGGTGTTGTGTACTGCAGATGGATAGCACGGACCAGGGCCCAACAAACTCCAGTCGACATAAAACAGATTGTAGCTACCGCGATCAAGGTATTCTGAAACACAATTCATAAGTTGCAATAACATTTATCATAACGCAGAAATGCGTACCTTGTTTCATGTTGATTAAGGGCGCAAGAAACATGTCCGCATTATAACCATGAATGATGATTTTTGTCTGCAGCGACGGATTGAAGTACGAAGTGCTGAGATTTGACTTTTCCAAGCTTTCGTCGATGTGTACATACTGACGGTCTTCGGGGTTGGACCGCGTATATAGGTAGAACTTTACATCGTCATCCGGGCATGGTCGGTCGATTACCCAGGTGCAGGAGCCGATAGTGAAGCTACTGCGTGACTCGCGGCTTATAACTGGGATGGCGTTTGTAGCACCCGCCAGAAGAAGAGATACTGAAGAATAGAAAAAATAATAAGCACATGTCAGCACAGATTCTTTTCGCCTAAATGTAGGCTTGCATTCAGAACGCGGTAACGTTTGTTTGAAAAATAAATATTGAAATTCTCATACATTGAACATTTCTTTAAAATGCAGAGTAAAACGTTCATTGGTTTTAAATTTCACATAAAGATGCGTAGATTCCAAAATTTGTTCAACAAATAGGTTGAAACATCTAACCTTCTAAATCTAGTAGGAGTTGAACGGGTTTCAAATACAATGATCCATTTTGGCATTTGTTGGAATCACACTTTGTATTTTAGCAAGAAGTTTACTTGGTTTTTTTTTTTTTTTTTTTTAAAGTTTACTTGGTTATTAAAGACATCTGAAACTTGCTTCAGTCTCAATTTCTATCAGAGCCCAGCGGGAATCAATGACGAACGTATCGGTTCATTCGCAATCCTCTGTTTACAGCTATTGTACATCAAAGGTAAAAAATAAGTAAAACTTCTAGGAGCAGTGATGTGTTGAAAAAAGTGTCCCGTCATGAATCGATATACGATGCTAAAGTTATTCATTAGGGTTCAATTTCAATTTGATTTTTTAAATCATATTAAGTCCGAGTAATTATAACTGCTTTTTGTTTCAGAAACTGATGCAATAATGATACATTAACGCATATCATCTGGTAAGTTAATCCGTATAATGCCCATTAACTTTTCATTTACTCATTTGGAGCGCTTCTTGCTTGTAATGTTAATTAACTTTCAACTTACCTGTTAGAATTATCAGTCTTGTTTGCAGATTCGTACAATGCCTAGAATCCATTTTATATCCAAATACCTATTTCAACACATAAATCAACGCCTATTCAACAGATAAATTAAGACCAGTTTACAAAAGATTATATTTAGTAATTGTCCGCACTTCTACTCACTGTACGCACATTGTTCGCTAAACCATGACACTTGCACTAATTCGTTCGTGTTAATTGATGGCACATCCCCCATACGGTGTGGCCAGGTGTGCTGCCAAGCTTAGAACCGCGTCAACTAAACTGAGCCATGTTGGTCACTTCAATTGACATGGCGACAAACAATCGTCCAGCCAGGTGTAGCGGTCGTGAAAATTTTAACTAACTACGGGTACTTTCTTCTTTGCCAAACGGCCGATGGCTTTGTTTTGAGATCCGCCACTACGATTCAGCTGCTTTCCCTTCCGAGGGGGCCACATTTAAAAGCGCTCCAAGGCGTATCTGACCACCCCGACCAATCGATTTACTGAATTTCGAATACTTAGCTCCAATTATTCCAGTCACATTGCCGGTAACTGTACTGGCGCGACGCATGCACGTATATCGAGACACACAAATCCTTATCTGAAAACGATGCACAGTCCCACACCGGGGAACATACCGAACGTTCTTCGACGACAGTTGTTTGAATGAACATATATTTCATATTCGACACTCGTTCACACTTCACCTTGAGATTGATTCAAAAAGTTTGGCGAATTTTTGCCTTCAGCAAAACGTTAACCACTCTTTAAATTGTAAACCACTTTCGAACTATATCAGTAAGTTTGTTTGCTTGCCTAGTACCTTCCGGTTTCCGCTTCCGTCATAATCTCGGATAGTTGCATACTGCATTGACCCAGAGCTAGATTCGCGATGCGATGCACTACTGATTTATTTCGAATGTGCCTATGCGGTTTATTTAGGTATTCAAATCGTGCCCTACCTTAGTGGCATGTTGTCACAAACTGCACAAACACTAGTTACGCAAACCAGCTGGACGGATATCAACAAATCTGATTTCAATCAATAACAGTACCTACTGCTACGCGGCAGGCTACTAGTGAAGAGGTCCGCACTATCAGCTTCATTCAGCCTCGCGTCCGCGCAAAGGTAGTTGTGTGAGCGCTAGTGTACAGTGAAAGTGGTGCGTTTAGTGATACAATATTCAATATGCACTATTTTTTTATGCCATATTTTATTTGACTGCAACTTTGCACAGATGCTCCTATGGGCTGAAGATGTCATTCTGTGCTATCAGAATATTTTTTTCGGTATTGATGATTTCAATCAATCTTAAAGCCAGAACGGTTTGTTTGGTCGGAATGACCAAAATTATAGATAATTATTTTGAAAAGTTGGAGACAATAATTTTGTACTTTCAGAAAAATTCACACAGCAAGAGAAAAAAATTAAGATGAAGAAAATACAAAAATATTATTAAAAATCATATGTTTAAAAAAATTCACTTTTAAAAATCTGAATTGTTTCTACGAAATCTATGTCCATAGAAATATCTAAGCAGACCACACAGTTAGAAAAAAGTGCTGAAATTTATGTCGAACCGAATTGCTTCCATCGCTTATGATAGAAAATTCCATAATATTCCACTAAACTGTACTGAACTTTGAATGAGAAAATGATGTACGTGACTTGCAATAATCAGATTTTTTTACTATTAAAAATGGTCGATTAAAATGGTTGCACGTGTTTTATGGAATTGCACTGAACTAAAATTAATTTTGCAATTTCAGATTGTTTTGAAAGGTATACCCTATTAGAATAGTGCAGTGGCGTGGCTTTATCCTACAGTCTCTTTACTTGTAATCCATATGTCCCGGAACGTGCGGAGAAAATAAAGACCACCCGGAATCAAGACTTGCCTTAAAGAAATTCTACATAGTCATAACTTTCTGAAAAACCGGAGCGTAGAAATTCTCTTTTGCAATGTTTCTACCTGTCCTTTTCTAATTTTTAGAATTTTTGCCTGTTCCCTGTCACTTATAGTTACTAAAAAAAGTAAAACAAGCCAAGCGCCCGTCATTGGTTTACATGGGAAACATGGGTGTCTAGTATCAGCACTCTATTCCAGTGAAGGAATGTTGGGAAAATATACTATTTCAGACTATGCATGGCAAGGTTGCGGCGAATGTCGATCTGTCTGTGGAAATGGAATTTCGTAATTATACCTGGTTCTAGGAAAGAAGCTGCTGCATGAATGAGCTGGAAGTTTGCATGTTTTTTTTTGAGAACATGAAACTTCTGAGTTCTATCGCTAAACGAAATTCGAACTTTCAGTGTATGTCACGCGATAAACAACAATTCGAATATTGTTCTCGAATCGACCATTGTCTGAACTTCGCAACGTGCTGTGCGTTGCACAGTGAGTGGTATCGCAGGATAACACTTCTCTCAGATTCTCTCTCTTTTCAATATTAACTCGCACTTATATCCCTACTACAACGTAACCTGTATTGAGAGCGAGTGAAGTAAGCGTGTCAAACCTTAATTTTTCTAGTCCCGTACTGCTACAACAAAGGTATTGACTTTGATTGCTCTATCTCAATCTGCCTCTCTCTTCAATACTCTCAAAGTTCTTATTATCTTATCACAACCCTCCCAAATCCCTTTAGAAAATTAAAAAATCAAAGATAATAAATTTAAAACAAGAATGTCAAAAATGTAAAAAACATCAAACATATCAAAAATGAGACTCGATACGTGAAATGTTATAATGATGGATGGATAATTTATTTTTTAGAATTATTGGCCGTCCACATTTCACGTGGACACAAAAATCGACATTTTAGATCCCCCCCGTCCCTTCCAGGAGACATTCGTGAACATTGACCAAATCCACCTCTCCCTTTATTTGTCCACGTGGAGAATTTTTTACAAGAAAAAGTTGAAAAACGTTTGTTTGTAAAACCACCTTGACCAGAAAAGACGTAAATAAATAGACTCGCATCAAAATTTATTCAGAAAGGGCTGAGAAACGTACTAAAAGAGGAAAAATTCAAATTAAAAATTCAAATGTTGCTCTTAACGTAGCTTAAAAAGCATGAAAACAAAATTTACCGGTAAAACAAAAACCGGTAAAACCGATATTTTTTCAATACCGAAACACCGGTATTAGAGAGGCGAAAAAACCGGTTTTTTCGGTATTTTTCTTTAAATTGAAAAAAAAAAAACTTGTCACAATATTCATAAATCATTGTTAGGCTAATGAATGCTACTCACTTAGGCAGGCTTTACAAATCACATGGCGATGTATATGTATAATTAATACATTTATACAAAAGCAACATTAAATAGTAATTTACCCTTAACTATTTATCAATTTTTGTTATCTTTTTGTTTGTTCTGCTCGGATTCAGACGATGTGTTTGTTTGTATCGATAATATGTCAAAAAACTTCATATCAATAAAGCAAAATATTTTTTTTAAGTAGAACAGCTAGTCTTTTTACACTCTTATACTCACAGTGGCAACGCGTGAGTTTTGAACCTGCCAGTTCAACTACTAATTATGAAAATCATAGTTTGAGGCAGTAATCACAGCGAAAATTCATTATTTGTGCTACTTGAAAGTAAAACTTAAAAAACAATAAATAAATATAAATTTGGATTAGGAATTCATTTTTTGTTGATATAAAGTGTTTACAGGATGAAATAATCAACCAATAAAGAATTTCATCCTAAAAATTACTGCTCTCAAGGAGCAGTAGAATGAAGTGAAAAGTGAAATTTGATTAGTTCAAACCTTCGTCGCCCGTACCGCAGCGGTCTTTTATTAGCAACTAGCTGAATGTACCCGGCCTCACTCGTGTAAAAGTTTTCCATAATTTTCTATATTTTCATATATGTTTTACCAACCTCTCATTTCAAACATTTATTTCTATTTCAGTTACAAACTTGTTCATATGCCACATTTTTCGTTTCTCCATCAGGAGCTTAAGTTAATAAAATAATTATAATAATAAATAATTTGAACGATCTGTTTAATCGAACGGAATTTAATCGAACAGAATAAAGAAGTATTTATCTTCTATTCATTCGGATTCGTAAAAAGTAAATTCTGGTCTGATCGTGATTCCTTTTTTTTACTTTATTTATATACTCTACTCAACAGTTTGAAATATTGTTATTCTATGAATTTTAAAGTTATTCACTAATTTGAAACTAAGTTTTGCAATGAGAAAAAAAATTAAGTAAGAATCTGCATGTTTTGCCTTTCTCCTAGAAAGGTATAGCAATCACTTGCAAAACCGAAAGTATAAGAGTGCTCCAAAGGGCCGAATGACATATATCACTCGACTCAGCTCGACGAGCTGAGTATTTTCTGTATGTGTGTGTGTATGTGTGTGTGTGTGTGTGTGTATGTGCAGATTTTTATTCTCACTCACTTTTCTCAGAGATGGCTGGACCGATTTTCATGAAATTAATTGCAATTGAAAGGTCTTGTTGTCCCGTAAGACCTTATTAAATTTTATTGTAATCGGATTGTTAGTTTGGAGGTTATGTATCAAAATGTAAAAAAAAAATGTAAATGTGAAATCCAGCTATGAAAAGGAACATATTCCGAAGACTACTTGGACTCACTCACTTTTCTCAGAGATGGCTGAACCGATTTTCACTAAATTAAAGTCAAATGAGAGGTCTAGCTGTCTCATAACACCCTATTGAATTTAACTATAATCGGACTGTAACTTCGTCTGTAATGTGTCGAAATGTGAAAATCACGAAACTTCATTATCTCAGAAACTACACAACCGATTTGATCAATATTATCAATATTATTATCAGATTATCAGGCTAAGGGTTAACTGATGAATTATGATTGAACACGTGGTTTCAAAGTTTGGCTGCCCTATACGTTCCCATTTCATTTGATTATAATTGAACTTAAGCAACCGTTATGTATTAAATTGTTAATAAAACAACGGAAGTCTATTATCTCAAAGATTACATGACTTATTTGAACATAACTAGTGTCATATGAACGAGTCATCTCTCGATCTTACAAATAACAAACTTCATAACAATTTGATATGTTGCTCAAAGGTTATGGAAAGAGAAGAAATTCAAAGACTATTTAAAACTATACCTGCTTTGAGCGATATATGTGGCATCAACATAATTTAAATGTGGTATCGTACTATTTGAACGTTCCAAATTCATTGATTCCTTGCGACGTTTTCAAAGGCACGATGAATCGGCCATAGGATATGATCAAAGTCAAATAACAAATTGTTTGAGATGATTGGTTTTATCGAAATGACAACATCCTCGACTTTTGGCTCCTGTACATCGCCTTAATTCTGAATATATTCATATTCGGTCATTTCCAGCGGATTTTGTGGCATCAATCTGACACCGGAAAAACCAATATTGGGAGGTATTTAGTTACTTCGGTTGTTTTCCCGAAACTAAAAGTGGTCGTCTTTAAATTCAAAATGGTGTCCAGGGTCAATGTTTGGTTTCTATGCATCATCTCGATTACGGAAATATTAATATTGAGTATTATTCGGTCATTTTCGACTGTTTCCTAAAAGTTGCCATTTAGCAATTCAAAATGGTGCCTGAGGTCAATTGTTAGCTCATTGCATCATTCTAGTTCCAGAGATACTCATATTGGATGGTATTTGGTTATTTTAGGCTGTTTTTCACAAACCGTAAGTCGCCATCTTGGATTTCAAATGGTATTTAAAATTATTTCTGGCCTCTGAGCGTCATTCTGGTTGAAGAAACACCCATGTTGGGTGTAATTCGATCATTTTCCGCTGTTTCCCAGGAACCGGAAGTCGCCAACCTAGAATCCAAAATGGGGTCTGTGGTCGATTTCAGCTGCTGTGTATCATTATAGATCCGGAGATACTCATGTTAGACGGAAATCGGCCATTTTTGGCTGTTTTCCAGAAACCACAAGTTGCCATCCTACAATACATAATGGTGTCTGAAGTCGATTTGTGGTTCCAGTGCATCATTACGTTTCCGAAAATACCCATATTGGGTGCACCCAACGCAAACGGGGAACATTTTATTACTTTAGGGCAATTTTTTATTACTTATTGTGTCTTATGACTGCGCATTATACACAAATAGTAACAAACAAAAAGTAATAAAAATTATGACGGCCACACGCTTGTATGTGTTTCTGGAGGAGAACATACAGCCAAGCACCCACCGCAATGCATGTGTTAGCAAGACTTCACTCGCTGCATTTGTATTGATGCAACGATCAGATTCATTTTTGCTTCCCTTCATCCACACATAATGGGAATCTCACCCGTCAACCTCAAATGTCTAATTAGAAACACTTTCGTTTCGTCCCTCAGTGTTTACATGAAATGGAAATATGTAATACTGTCTGACCAGAGTTGCCGAAGTTGCGAATATTGTCTGGATAGGCTCGAGTATTGTATTTTCAAACAGGTGCAAATGAGTTTCCATGAACCAATGAGTATGTGTTTTAAAGATATCTAAAAGCAGGAAAGCAAATGTTTTTGTTTTTCTCTAACGCAGTTTACAGATCGTGATGTCATTTAAAGACGCATTTCAAGTCTTTGAAATCATCAACGTTTGCATACTCTATGACGGAGAAAATGCTGCTTGGCAGCTCTTGTCATATTTTTTCTCTACTCCGTATGCGAACTAATACACGCACACCGGATGAATTGGAGATTGAAGAAACTTGTAACATGCGCAACATATGCGACGGTGTGTGATTTTTTTTTTGCTTGAGATGGAAAGTAAGCAGTTTTCGACAGAAAAAATCTTGCATGTGGTTGAAACGACCATTATTAGATAGTCGTACTCCCGTAACACGTGCTAAATTTATGTCAGTATGTGTTGTTACTTGACTGGGGAAGAATTTAATTGCCTTTAAAGTAATAGGTTTGTTACCCAAAAAGAAATTTTGCGCTATTGCTTCTAAAGTAATAAGGAAAAGTTTTGCGTGTGGTATTTGGTCGTTTGCCGTTGTTTTTTCCGAAACCGGAAGTCGCCATCTTAGAATTCAAAATTGTATCTGTGGTCGAATTTAGCTCCTGTGTATCTTTCTTTATCCGGATATTATTATATTGGGTGGAAACAGTCCATTTTTGGCTGTTTTCCAGAAACCGGAAGTTGCCATCTTACAACCAAAATGTTGCCTGAGGTCGATTATGGAACATATTTGTTACCACTAAAAACATTCACCTGCCAAATATGGTTCCATTCAGTTGATTAGTTCGCGAGATGTGCAGAAATTTGTGCAGAAACATGTGCTTCCATAAGAGGGAGGGGCGTCGAACCATTATGGACATATTTAAAACATCCACATGCTAAATTCGGTTTCATTTGCTTGGTTTGTTCTTGAGTTGTGCAGAAATGTATGTTTCATTTGTATTGAACCCCTCCTTTCCAGAAGAGGGAGGGGTCTCAAACTATCATAGGCACCTTTATCGGCACCAAAAACCCCTACATAAAAATTTTCACGTCGATCGGTTCGGTAGTTTTCGAGCCTATATGGATCAAACAGACTGACAGACTACATTTTTATATGTTTAGATTACAACATCAATATTTTAGAACCTAAAGAGTGAATATACATTTATTGGACTGAAGCGTTAATGTGAATCTATTTTTACAAATAAAAGTTTGAATGAGAAAGGCTGGGTCTGACCGCTAGGTGGATTAATTTTTTTGTTATAACATTAGTTTCAAAATTATGTTCTTCGCAATCATATCACTAGATTCATTCATTGGAGTTCTTCAAACACTGTTATCCAGTGTTGTATCTGGATCGTATACCACAAGAGATCAAAACAATGATGGTCGCAGAGGTCCTAATCTTACAAAACAATCTGGATCGTAATGAATCATAGGTACTCATAAATGCAAAAACATAATCATGCAGCGACACGTCCATACATAGATGCAACCTGAAACGCTAAGCAAAAAATAAATTTCGAATCCAAATTTTATTCTTCGGCAGTGGCTTACTTCGGCAGGTTTTTACATAAGACTGCGGCAGAAAACCGGCCAAAGACAACCACTACCGGAGACGTTCGACACCTTATATCTTTAATTATTTTTCAGTTTTATTTTAAATACCTAGTACAGAGAGAATGACATGCGTTTTTTTTCGCGGACAATCATCATTACTTCCCCAAACTATGATTTTAAGAATTTTGTAGTTGAAAAAGTAGGTTTAAAGACCACGAGTCACCTCTGGTTTGTATTAATCCGAAAAAAAAAAATACCGGTTTTTTACCGGTTTTACCGGTTTTTATTTTTATGAATACCGAAATACCGGTTTTTCGAAAAGTCGGTAATACCGACCACCCTACCTCCAACAGACTAGAACAGAAGAATAAAAGATCAGAAAATAACATGATTGCTAGAAAAAGTCAGCAATGGTTTAAGACGTTCTTTTTTGACAGAAAAGATAGAAAAATTATCAAAAGTTATAGAAAACTAGTAACTAAACATGCTTGGGAATGCTCCTGAAATTTACCGAAAAAAAAAAGAAAATAATTCCAAACTTGGTTCAAATTGATAAAGTAATTCTAACGAGAGGAAAAGGCCAAAAAGAAAATGTTCGAAATTCAGTCTAATGATTGAAGAACTCCTCCTAATGAAAGAAAAGGATAACGCAGAAATTGTTTCTAAATTTACTAGAAGTAGATATATGTTACTAAAGACAAAACGGATTCCGAATTGTGCTGAAAGTGTTTTGAAGAGTTAAAACAAAGTTTATTATGGAAAATGTTTTTGAATTAGCTTAAAACAGTCAGAAATATGTTTGCTACAGGAAAAGGTAATATTTTTTATTTTACCTGATATTCTTGACAGGTTCATGTGCTCAGCATGTCTAAAAAATGTTCCTGAAAACGAAGAGGCCAGAAAGAAATCATTCCAAATTTATCTCAAATATAGTTGACAACGACGACTCAGTTACCAACCAGTAGAATTTTTTATTATAAGCCAATACACTTTTTTTGCAGATTTCCATGTTTTACTTGTGTAGGAGATTATCTTTCACTGCAAAAAGAACTGCGCACTTGTCTGAAAAAATCAGCCAATCATGTGTATCTGGGGAGCACGCAATAAACACCGCACTGGAATATGAAATATCTCTCCAGAGAGATAAAAAACCGGTGTGATCTTTTTCACACAAGAGGACAATACGCTCAATAAACAAACAACAGAGCTCACTGCAGTGCTTTTACTGTGTGTCTCTTAGGTAAATATCAAATGAGGGGAAAATCTAGTCAGGAAAGTATATTGCGTTGTTTGCTTTGCATCTCGAAAAAAATAATAAATCCAGCCGCTCGTCACGCATGTTTGTTCTTCGAATGTTATCGAATTTATCTCAGCAGTGTACACCGTGGCGTACTTCTGTGTATTATCACCAGAGTGATTTACCCACTCACCACTCTTGTAACGCTCAGCTGTGGTGTAAGCAGCAAGTTTGTTTTTCTGCGAGCAGCAGAAACACAGCGCAAAGTAGAAGGGAAAAGTGCTGGGCAAGAAGTAAAGGGTAAATATCCACTCTGCTCTTTTCACATATTGAGGAAAATACCAAGCCTACTTGTAGGATAGTTATAAATGTATATAGTCCACTTTTATTTTTCGAAAAAAATAAATAAATGAATGAATAAGTAGCCCCTTATCCGTTGTCGATAGATTGAGGATTTTTTTTTTATTTCGGTATCAACTATTTATTATTATAACATATTTAAATTTTAAAATATTTTAACTTTTAATTTGGTGCGATGTGTTTAATATGATACTTTAACCTATTTTAAAAGTTATGCAAGAAGGTATTCGAGTTACTCGATTCAAAAATCCGTATTAAACAGCTCTCTCTAAGATATATATAACATGATTGATGCTTTTAATTTATTCAAATGCGTGCTGCTCTAATTAAGATTTTTCCTTAAATAAATGAACATAAAGTGTTTGTTCAGATTAATTACCACATATTTCAGTGTCTCATCGATTGAAGTATGTTACGTATATGACTTGTGACCTAAGATAGAATTTTGATCTGTACATCAATTGTTTATATTTTTTCCTTACTGTCTATGTTTCAACACTTGGTGCTTGACATTTAAATTCATTACGGTTCTCATGCGGCAGTGGGTTTGCTGTGGTCAAGCTCATCATCGATGCTGCTGCTGTGCATTTTTTCCGCATTTCTGGTTTCCGCAGTCACTTGAATCGATTAGTTGTCTCAACTACCGTTTTTGAACTGCTCACCAATTTTGCAGTTATTATCTTTGTGTATGGTGGAACGCAGTTATTATATTTTGTGTATGGTGGAACGCCAAGAATCGATCAGATGAGGAAGCAATTAGAGACGTTGAACCTCGGTTCAGCCTTGTTTTCTCAGTATCCCATAGCAAACGGTGACTTCATGCCGGTTGAAATAAAGTACACTCCTTCCGCGCTGTTTAGAAAGAGTAAACCAAAAATTGACGCGTAAATACATTGTAGTCCTCAACCAAAACACAGTTAACATAATTTGATGAATTCTACTCACGTAGTCGAGCAGCTCTCGCCCATCAATATTCGATAGTTATCGTCCAAACTGTTTTCGCTGATGCTCCCTTCCTGACTAGTTGGCGGTTGGTGTTGGACCTGTAGATGTTCAACTTTGTACCGGCACAGGCCGAAAAAGTAAGTGAAGTAATTGGTACATCTCGTAGCCCAGAAGCCAGTCTTACTGGAGATCGATTCGGCAAAGTAGATAGGTGCCATCGTGTGACTGCAAAGGGGTTCATCTGTAGTCAATGCAGCGAGCAAGCGAGCACCCCACCCGATAAGTAAGACGAAGCGGCAGCGTTCGATGAAAAAAAAAAAAAATAGAAAGAAAATTTGTTAGCATGCTTAGTAGCCAAGATCGTGAAGGTTGTACGGATCATAAAGTTTAAATCGTTATTGCGATCTCGAACTAACAGTCATTACAAGTTACTGATTTTATTTCTTGTTAAAAAGACGTTCAAATTACGTTCTGCTTCTTGACAGCTATGAGCAACGGGTCAGATAATTGGAGTTACAATCTTGATGGATGGTTGAAAAACGTTTAACTGTTGCTGGACAGGCAATGAAAATCCATCGTACATCGCACTTCTTACCGTTCTTGAAGGTTTTTGGATCGGATTTTTACAATTGATACGTTCTCATAAAAAAAATCGATAAAGAAACCATGTACAAAAACACTAGTTTATAATAAAAACTAATCGCGTAGTAAAAAAATTAAGCCTGATTCAACCTAGTCATGTTTTAAATTTCTACCTTTTAGTCCGTTCTATAAAAGGTCGATACAGACTATTATTAGAAGATTTCCAAAACTTGTTTTAGTTCTAATTGCCGTGTTGAGAGGTTAATTTTATTGGATGTAATTAAAATATAATATTGATTTCTATTTTGTTTGCTATGGAAAAATATTAGTTTTAACACCTATTATAGAGGCGTTCCGCATGAGCTCGTTCTCAATTCAGAACGAGCTTTCATTACGATCATTATCAAAAACATTTTTTATCGATTTACGCTATCGAACATTATAGTACGACTTTTGGCTTCTATTGCAATCAAACCATTGCGACTATCTATCATTTGCTGGATACTTATAACGAAGAGTGAGATAAGAAACTCTACTGAGAGATAAAAACTCTACATTATTATTTACATTTAACTGCGAATATATTTCAATTGCAGTGTTCGCATACTTACTATCATCCCCTTTGCACATGGGCTGCTTGTGCCCACCGTTAACGTAGAAATCCACGTGACCGCAGGTTTCGATTTTTCCATAAACGCCCGCATTTGTGTGTATGACATCCACAAAATCAGCATCACTTAAGTCTAGCTTCCACTGCGTGGGCGCTGTGGCGAAGAACGGCAACGCTGGATCAAGACCTGTAATTAGAGGGTTGAAGTCATTTAGTGTACAAGAGCACTTATTGCACTCGTAGAAGCGTTTTTATAAATTTCAATTCTATAGAACATACGTCACAGAAACAAAAAAAGGTCAACCATCATATAGAGTGGTAAATTTTGGTCTTGAACTTGACATTAACCACTGTGGCGTGCTTTGCTTACAGGATGACGCCAAACCGGTAGTCACCTAAGTATTGGCTCAAAAACCGCTAGAGAATATTTAAGGATGCTGCTTCGTGAATAGGTGATTCGTGACATGATTACAACTGCTTCGAGCTGTTTACCAGTTTTTTCATTAGAACTGGTAAAAACTTAACTTTAGGTCAATCATTCTTGAGTGGTTTGTTTTTTTTTTGGTGAAACTTTAAATAAAAATGTTAGTGATCGACTATAATGCAATGCACGAACACACTTATTATTCAGTGTTTAATTATAAGTATACGCTACCATAACTAGTTTGCGGTACAATCAGATAAAATGGTGTCAATGTGAGTGACATTTGAGCTTCTGTAGAAGGTGCGTAATCCGTTGGTGGTGAACAGAAAATTGTACAGTTATTAAACTCAGTACAGATGCAAATTAGCCTCTGATCACTTTCGCATAATTTTTGTTTTACTATCGGCTTCATAGTGCTGATTGTGGAAGAGAGCTATAGGGTGGGTTTACTGAAGCTGATAGAACTGGTCAAGAGTAGTTCACACAGTTCACATTTCATTGATTTTTTATTGCTATAAAGGAGAATTCCTTAGAGTTAAAGTAT
The DNA here is from genome assembly GCF_029784165.1 of Wyeomyia smithii. Lineage (NCBI taxonomy): Eukaryota > Metazoa > Arthropoda > Insecta > Diptera > Culicidae > Wyeomyia > Wyeomyia smithii. Next base: position 39,743,685 of record NC_073696.1, read on the forward strand.
ATAGCTTCGAGTGAATGAAGATTGATTCAGTGTAACTTTGAGAAATATCACGAATTATTAGAATTAGTTCATCGAGCATTTTTCATCGCACTTCGCAGAGATGTGTCTATGGGCAAAAGATGTCATTTTGTGTTACTGGTTATTTTTATCCATCAAGACACGTTTTTGAGGAGCTATGTAGAAAAGATATTGATGATTACAAAACATTTTTCAGATAATAATTTTGTCTTTCTAAAAAACGCCACGCTTTTACACGGGAGGGGAGATGGGATAATGATAATGTTCACGTAGACGTATAATTCTTTCGGAAAAATGGGAATCTGCCAAAAAATACATTGACTCATAATAAAAATTCTACAGATATTTTAAATTTAGAGTCATTGACATCTTTTGGTTAAATTTGGAATCATTTTATTCGTGACCTTTTCGTTCTTTGGAAAGGTTCTGCAAACATGTTGAGTTCGTCTCAAGAATTTCAGATAAAATTGGATATATTCCTTTTTTTGTTTTCCTACTGTTAGTAGAGGCATTTTTAGTTTTTTTTTTCTAGGATAACTTGAAATTATTGGTTATGAACTTTGTTGTAACTCTTTGAGGCACTTTCAACTAAGCGGGGAGTTGAATTTGGAATCAGTTCCTTCCGAGTATGGGACCACTTTTAGCTAAATATTTGCTTTGACCTTTTAGGTAAAATTTTAATCATTTTCTTTTTGGCTATCATACCATATTTAAGTTCATTTTGTATAATCAATATGGTAATTTGGTAATACCTACTCTGCTTCGTCCGTTTTTCAGAGTTTTTTTTATGTATTATAGACCAAATTTTCAATTTTATTTTCCTATGTTTCTTTTGAATCTAAGAAGCATTTTTCAGCCCTTTTATCCAAGTTTTAATAATATTTTATTTTGACTCTTTCTGTCTCATTGAAACGTTTTAAACCATTGGTTTCATTGTTGGATTTTTCTAGCCTTCAGAGACGTTCCGCAACTATTTTGAGCTGAGTTCGGAATTCATTCTTTTTTATTCCTTCAAGCCTTTCGAAGTATTTTCAGATGTTTCAAGCCACATCTACGAAAGTTTTTTTTTTTTGCATTCTAAATTGAATTTAATAATTTTTTTTTTGAGTTTGGTATTTATTCTGGTGTATAGTTGCTTTTATTGAGTTATTAGATACAAACGGGTCACAACTAAAAATCTGGAATTTATCTGGGGCTCTTTTACACAACAAAAACGCTCATAGAGAAATGATATTATGTATATGAAAGCTACATCTTTCCTTTATATGCCAGTATTTTTGGTATTGTTAATGCATGCTCAGTTCAGTTCAAAATGGCGTCCAAACAAGAAGCATTCCACACGTTAATTGTACAATACGCTATGAATTGCACAACAATTCTGGCAAAAAGTTTACGGTAAACTTTTTTGAAAGCAAAAATCTTCCGGTTTCTATTATGTATGGTTGCCCACATACCTAAACTATTATCCGCCAGGAAGGTAGTGGACAGAAAAGAACTTTCTCCTTTTTGTCAAATCATGGTTAAAGCCTGGTGGTTTGGCTATCTATCAAAATGTATACCAGTACGAATGTTTGAACAGAATTATGATTCCATTTCTTCCAGAACACTATACCGATGGGAAGTATGTGTTTTGGCCAGATAAACTATCATCACATTACGTCAAAAAAAAAAAAACAAACGTTCCTGAACAACCACTCGACTCCATTTGAACCCCAAATACACAACCCAAGGTATCCACGTCAGTATCGTCCAATCAAAGATTCCTTTGGGATTTTGAGTTCCTTCGGTGCAAAAATAACAGTACAGTTGATCGGTAGAATCAAGAGATGCGAAAAGCGGACTTGAAGGCCGTACAATACTCTTGTTTCGGAATCATAAGAAAGCTTTGATGAGAGGCCGGGAATGAATGTATCTTCATGAAAAATAAATCAGTTTTTCTTCAAGTTTATCCACCTTTTTTGGCAGCTGTAGAAAAAAATCCCAAATTTTAAGTTGTCACATCTTAATGTTTTTTTCTCTGCTGCTTAGAATGTTTTTTTTTTTTTCAATCCGGAACTAATTTCTGTTGTGGCTTTTCGCTGTTTCCTGTGTTCATTAGTTTTAAAATGCTTCCAGTTATTTCAGGGTGCATTTTTGATTGTTTTTATTCCTGGATTTTCTTACTTTTAGAAGCGCTTTAGTTAAATTAAAATTGTTCTGTTTTTCCAACATCATTTTACTAAAAATGTTGAAGAAAAAAACAGAACAATTTTCAGCAAAACTTGAAAAACAAACACTTACATTTTTCGTAGTTGCTTTTGAGTGTTTCCAGCTGATTTCGGAGTTATTTTGGTTTCTTTAGTTAAAATTTTTATCTTCTAATCACGTGGAATGTGGACAGCCCCTGAATCAAATTTGTGTGCAAAATTTAATTCAAATGAACAATGGTCGATTAAATTTTTGCATATTTTTAGATCAGTTGGCATGAAAACGCTCTAGTTGAAGTGATGTTTCATGTATTTGACATGTCGTGGATGCAAATATTGGGAGTATTACGCTGTTGGCAGCGTTTGTCTCGAAACCAGGTTTTTGCAACTAGTGGTAAACTTTTCTTAGCATCAACTGAACCAATTTGGCTAAAATTTGTTTTAGCGTGTAAGAATGGATTATCTAACTTATTAAATAGCCATTTTTCGATATCTGAATTTTTCAATTTTTTATGATTTTTTAAATAGTGATTTTTCATAAAAAAATTAATATAATGGCAATTTTTGGATTTTTCAAAAACGGCTATGTAACAAGATAATTAAGTTTTACATGCTAAAAAAAAATTCTGCCAAATCAGTTCAGCAGATGCGAGAAAACTTACCACTGGTCAGTTACTAATTAAGAGAGAGCATTCGCGTTCCCAGCTGCCAACAGCATATAACTCACTATATTTGCATCCACGACATGCAAAACACATCTTCAAAAATACCTTAATGAATAGTTCTTCACTCTAAACATCTAAAAAAAAAATCACTAAAATTCATTGTTTTCCACTTTCCAGAGTAGGGTTCCCCCTTAACACTTTCACTACCTACTTGGATTGATAATCACCAAAACTTTTCTAATTATCATTTTAGGAGCCATTGATATTCATTCCACTGCTCTGTCACTCAATATGGTAAACGAAAATAATCCATCGTCGCAATGAGCAATGAGCATTGCTTCGGAAAATAAGCGTGTGGCCACTGAAGAAAAAAATTCAACTCATCTATTCGTGAATAAAACTCGATAATCTAAGGCAGTCAAATTTTTCAAATGTACAAAAGCTTCAAAACATTTTCAATTACAAGCTGCAATTGCTCCCATAACATGATCTTCAGAAGCTTTCAATTTTAGAATTAGGATAATCGCTAGGTTTATTACGACACCGTTTCCATTCCCATTACACTGGGAAGTAATCGTTGATCGAATTATAACGCCTATCACGTAATTAGACATCAGAAGCCGATAGCCTTTTTTTCTACACGATTCACATGACTGTATCGAGTTGGATTCGATGACGCTGTACCGAGCTGGATGCTGGTACTGGTGTAACATTATTTCCTACAGCACTCCAAGCTACAAATTTTGCAACTCTTCAAAAGAAAAGTTTAGCCGTTGCAGGCATATAACAGCGACCGACTGGGGGTGTTGTGAGGTTAAAAAACGGAGAAATACACATCTTGCGACTAGTAAAGCCGATGCCGGTTTGAATATTTTTTTTTGTTTCAAAGAAGTCATACTGAACCTGTGATGCGTTTGAATTTAATTCCAATCGCCTGCTCCAATGCATTGCTGGTAAAACTGAGCACATGGGCACCAAGACTGAACCCAATAGCATGCAGGTCCCGGCAGCTGAACTTCGGATGATTGGCCTTGAGGCCGATAAGGAACGTTGCTGTACACTCGCCAGCTTGCTTGGTATTGAAGGCCGCCGTTGGATAGCAGGGTGCGTTGGACAACTTACTCCAATCAACGACGAAAATGTTTGTATTGGGCTGCTTCAGATAGGCTGTAATAGAAGCATTCATCCCGTTGAACATAGAAAGATTGTCTGATTCAGGTAACTACGAGACTAACCGTTTCGAATTATTTTAGTAACATTATAATCTACGCCTCCGGCGTAACCATGCACGATCAGTTTGTTTCTGTTGCTGAGATTTATATGGTCAGGAACTTTCGGGTCAATATTATCTAATAGAATTGGCGCAGCCTCTGGGCTATCACTGGTGAACAAGTAGAATTTTATGGTGTCCGTGGTACACGGTTCGAGATACTGCACATTGCATGGCCCTATCCTGAACTCTCGTCCACTAACTTTGTTAAGGATAGCTAGGATGATACAAATGACTGGAGTTGTTCGATTGCTACGCATTGTCACCGTAAAGCACAGTCTCATTGGTTATTCATACAGTTTATCACATCAATGTCAACCGCCTCAGTAATTGTACTCTAATAATCGTTTTCACCCTCACCGTCTTCACAATTTCACTTTCCTTTTGTTCAGTAGCACATTTTGGGTAGTCCAATAGCTCACTTTCGGATTACATTTTTAACCAACCTGATTAAGCCGAGCCGAAGCGCGCGCCATTGCGCATCGAAAACCTATCGGTTTGTTTGGCGCGTAAATTCAAACTAAAAGATCCGCACACCGGTGCTACTGGTATTGTAGCGTTCCGGAGGATAAATGAAAATGAATAAGAAGATAAACTAATGCTGCCGGCACACGATTGGGGAGGTGGGAGTTACTCGCGCTTGAGGAAAAATTCTGACAGACAGTTATCGGGTTCTCGATGGAGGGTACGCTTTTTGTCGCGGGTAGACGTTTTGACGAAAGTCTAGACTATAGAATTTGATCGGGGTATGAACTGAACACAGAGGCTACAGAATTGACGATCTGTTCTGTACAAGCGACATCTGAGTGAGTGTGATTCGTTTTATAGTCGATGATGAGCTATATAGATAATTTGAGTCCTAGATTTTTTTGAGTTTCTGTGTTTTTATACCATGTTGCAACATGTAGGCGTAAATTTAGCTAAGAAATTTGTATCTATATACTATTTCACTCTCGTTAGTTGTGCGTAGCAATTCATAAGCAAATCTAAAAAGATGCAATCAAAATGTCAATAATAGTGTTAATAATTGCTTGGTAGAACCTAGAAAAAGTTGCCTTCATTTTTTACCGGCACTCGATCGAAAACTGGAGCAGTCATGCCAGAAAATTCTGCTGGCAATCATTTTAATTCAATTCGACTATTATCAATTCAAATAATTTTTATAAAAAAGTTTAGTTTCGATAGTTTTGATTAGCTTATTAACCTTAGATAAATATATAGGAGGAACGAAATTTTGTATGACTGATTCTACGTTTATTTTTTTGTATATTGATCAAAATTCAGGTGGCTGGTAAAAGAGTTATGATGTGTTGATTTTTACATCTTAATTAATTCTGGGCTTTCCGAGTCTTATGCCTAATTTTAAATTCGACTGGATTGAGATCTAGTTCATGGCGTCTTATTTTCCAACTTACGCTTCGATAAATTATTCTGAAGATTTTTTTTTCAAATGTAATTAGTTCTAACTGCCCTGGTGTTTGTTGCACCACTGTGTTACGCATGGTCTTCGGTGTTAGGTCTGCACAGTTTCAAACAGTACCTACTTCCGAAATACAACAACGTAGAAATTCAATCACTCAAGGTGCCGTGACATTCCTACACGAGAAAGTTATTTATTTGTTTGTTTTTCAACCGCCTATGCAATATGCATTTTCTCTACGGCAGCTATCATTACTGTCAGAACCAATTTTCACTGCATGACATGAGATTTATTTACGACACCATCTGAATCATAATTAACATCATAATTGTTAATTAATGTGTGAATTTTCAGATATACCAAACGCTTCGGAATTGTTTAAGATCTTTTTGTTTCGAGTTGGCAGTGACATGCCTTTTTCCGTATGATACTTTTGCAGTTTATACATCAGCAGCAGAAACAGTAAAACAGATGTGTGCAAATAGTTTTCAACGATTTTCTGTTGTTTTAGTTTTTTAATTATCACGATGAAAATGTCGTTCTTGAATTGACCTTGAGAGGAAAAGTTTTCAACACATGAGTGCTCATATCGTCTATATGAGGTGCAAGCAGAATTTATTTAACAAATAATTACATTACGTGAAGAATTCACCTACCTCATAAACATGTTTCCAATATTGTACGTATTGAGTTGGTAATGATATTATGATTTTATCACCATAATTTGATTTCAGACCAATGAAAAAAAAAATTACAAAATGTTTCCCCTGAGCTTTCGGACAATTCAAGAGTGCGTGCTGCCGGGTGGTTCACGATGGTCATTGTGAGGAAGATAACGGAAGTTAAATATTTTTATTTTTTTGTTTTTGACTATTCTTACATTTGAAGCTTCTACAGTATTAATCAGGGCTTAATTTGCAGTCGAATTAGCGCATGCAAGAAACTTAAACAAAGAACTCAAATTTGCTAGCTGTAGGCGAAACATTTATGTTCCATTAAAGATTTTTTGATGGCACCATGTTGATTTTGTTTTTGGATTTCGAGTCCCTCTAGTGGTCTTCCGTCTTTGTTCAGCAACTCCTATTTCAACCTCCACAAGGTGCCGATTAGTGCTGGGACTTTTAGTCGGATATATTCGTGATCCGGTAATCCGAAGCTTGGATCACGGATGTGTAAACGAATACTATTCGGATGTCCGGATATCCGGATACGGATAATCGAATAGTCGGATATCCGGATATACTATACCTTACGGGAAAAACCTTACAGGCTGTGTTTTCAATTTGGTCCCGTTAGGTGTTAAAATAACAGAAATTATAACAGAAATGATTTTACTAGTATCAAACACATATCAAAATTTGTTACTAATATATCAGCTTTCTAACAAAACAAGATAGTATATAGAACAATATAATAACAAACATTGTTAGAAACAACAGGTTTTGATAAAAACGAAAAATTAGTTAGACTTGTTTCAGAACTACTCCATGTCACGTTTTGTTATCATAACTCATTCAGATTCAATTTTGTTATCAAAATTGTATGGAAAAATACTAAATTGTATCAAAATATGTTATTTGTTTCTCACATTGATAGAATTTTGTAATTTTTTAGTTATGCTCTTCTGATCGGGAAGGCAATATATAGCGGGAAAACCGAAACAGCAACGCTAGCTGTCCCGCCTGGATGCGGTATATTTTTCCAAATCTGTATCATTTCCAGTTCGCCAATTTTTCGCTTCCCCTGCTGCACACATTGTCTGCCTTAATGAACTAGCCGTACACTGCCGGTATCCCGGTTATCCATGAATTTTCGGATTTCCAGCAATTACATCCAGAACCAATGACCATAACAGTTTCATGGCACCACAAGTTTATCGTTGAGAACAAACTTGAAAAAAGACAAAATGGGACAAAATATTCGGGTACATTTCAAAAGTACTCGCATATTTTATCCCATCACATATATATACAACCAGCAACCGGCGGTATCATTGGCAACTTTGGTTGTACTACAGAAAAAACAACATTAGTCTAGTTAATTAAATGACACACTTCTATATGCCTAAAATAATCCGATATACACTAATCTTGAGCAAAATTATATGTTTGTACCACAATGCAGTGGGACTGTAATGCGGGTACTTTCAATATGGGCCAAAAACAGCTTGGTATTTTTTCCATAGAAAAGTGTCAATTTTAATTTTTTTCCAGAAAATATAATAACAATTAAGTCCATTCCCGATGATAACTCAAAAGTGACCAAAACCAGTAGGGGAAAGTTATGCGGGTACCAACACCTGTGAATGAATTTTGATGTAACAATAAGGTCACCATGCGGCGCTAGTGTACAAGTGATTCACTATTTTTGATTGGAAATTTACGTATATTTTGATCAGCTTGATTCATTTGAAAAGCAGAATCACAATACAAGTATAGTATCTCGGGATTGCTTAAAAAACAAAAAATTTTCCTATATCAAAATACTGATTTCTTCCAAAAAATAACATAAACATACTCCGTAGCAGCTTTGATGAATTTTCGTATATATTTTGGAATAACTTCAGTGGCCTTTTTATTCCATAATCTCTTTATGGCATCCCTCTTTCACTTTAGTTCACTTTAGCACTCTTTCTTAATTTTCGCGTGAAAATTACCCAATATTTTTTTATTAGACGGAATTGCAGGCATTTGGGAGGATTGATGTCTTTTTAAAGTTTCCGAACCCTATTGCCACTGTCTCACTGAGGCATCTCTCGACTGTAGTGGCAGCTTGCCAAATCTATCCAAAGCTTCACCTGACTTCTAACAGCTTTCAAAAACGAAACGTTCTGGCGGGCATTTTTCCCTACAGATTATCTTTTCCGTTTCTAATGATATGTTGGTTTAGGTAATTTCATAGAGAATTCAAGAGTTAGTGCAATTTTGGTGAGCCATGTTTTGAAGAAAAACGAAAAATTTTAAAATAGTGTTGATTTCCAGTTAATGGGGGGTCCATCAATTTGATCAACCAAATGCAGTTTCTTTACTTGTTCAACATGGGCTTCCAAAAAAACATAACTTGAAACGTTTTCAATACCATCATGTAAATAGTGAGCCGGTCTCAGCGGGAAATGCTCATTTACGAAATTTATGAATTTAACTCGCCTATTTTATTTTTCAATTATGGACTGTTTGTATCCAAACTAGTCAGAAAGTGAGTTTGTGCATTTTAATAGGTGCGCAACTATGTTCTCGCTTTCCTCAACAGATGGTGACAGCAGTAAATACCTATTGATTTTGACATATGTATCTAAAACGTGTTGAACCATGCTAAAATCGCTTTGACACGTTAGTGATTTTATTGTAGCGTCAAATATTTTTAGTTGTTCGAAAGTGTTTAATTTTGTGCCAAATAAACGTCATTTGCGGGAAGTGTTAATTTGCTCATTTCATTCGAGATTTGAAAAAAATTGAAAAAACCATTCCAAAGTGTCCTTGAAAGTGTGTTATTTTATATGTATGCACAAGTAATATTCCTTTCAAATCATGATTTTTAAATGAAACTTCAGATGATCTTGTCACTGAATCCTTTTACAATCCAAACTCCAAATTATTCACACTGTTGGAACAATATTTGGAAACTATCCCTTCAGGATGGCTGATAATATATCATTCGACATTGTCGGTAAAGAAGTGCATAGTGACAGTGAAGATGATTTTGCACGTGTGCTAATACTAACGTGACCCGAAAGGATCTTCAAGGTAGAACATGGTGCTTTTCTACTCCAGATTAGACAATAGTTTTATTAATAAATTACGCACTTTTATGAATAACTTTGAGATGTCATCGAATTAAAATTATACCGTATGGTCATACTGCATCGTTATTAATCTAAACCAGAACTACGCTTTCCATAAATGTTTACGAACAGTTTGCAGTGAATATAATAATCACTTACTTAACAGTCACTAGATATCGTAACTCATCTAAGATATGAGTATGTTCCACTTCCTAACCATAGGTCCTCGTCCATAGGTGCAACCTGCGCATTGAACACGGGGACGTCAGACGAGAAATGAATTTCAAATCCATATGTATATTTATATTTTATTATTTTTCGCGTACATGATTTGATTACGTCCCCAAACTGTGATTTTAAGAAATTATAATTGAACAGGTACGTTTAAAAGTCATGTGTCGCCCCTGTGCCTAACTATGTAAATAGATTTATCTAGGTAACAAACCTATTTACATCGTGTACAAGACTATCACTCGTATCGTGATTCTCCTCGTAGATACATTTTTTATTTCATCAGGACTGTATTTTATGATACTGGTAAGTGAGAATTACGTATCTAGAAACTAGTAAAATAATAGCTTCACAAATACTAGGGGTAACGCTAAGACACGACATAACAATATGTTGCTTGTCATGCTACAACAGAAAAAAACAACATCTATATAAGCTTAACGAGCTAAGTCATAATAACAATCTACCATTATCAGTCAAAAATGATTATAGGACCCATCTGGATTTTAAACAGTACTTTGGATTATCTCGGCACGAGTTTTTTGTCCGATCTCATCGATCAACAGGACAAATAGTCAACATGATTGAATGGTTGGCACATTATGTTTTGTTTATACACTAAATGCAGCATCTTTTATCTCCTGGTGCACCAGCATGCGAAGGACAGAAGGGTGGATGTGTGTCTTTGATGCAGTACGATCCGGATGCGCTAAAATAAAGAAAAAATCATCAGATCTATGGCGAGTAACATTGACAACAGGTAATTTACCTCATTGGAGTTTTTTGTCCCATAGGAATGGCGTATCCTACCGCGTAGCCGAAGCGACCACTTCGTTGCCTGGCCGTCGGTAGCAAAACACTCGTAGGGCATCGCCGATTGCAAGGCTCCGCCATTGGCTCCGAGCCCTCGAAGAGTGACTGCGCTAGATAACACACTGCCCAGATGTGGCTACACAAGTTTATGTCTGGTAATGAAATAACATTGTGGTTATTGTGTCCATGTAATCGTCAGTTAAATGCATTTATTACTAGAGCTATTGCCACAATATGGTTGGCGTCGTCCTCCGTTGATACAGAAGTCAATATGACCAACTCGTCCTCCCTCACCATAATGACCGGCGTTAGTGTGTATCACCTGCACCGATTTGGCGTCTCCACTGTCCAAGCGGTTGATGTTTCCGGGTTTAATGAGAGGTCGTGCCGGATCGAGTGCTAAAAATACTTCAATTTAACCTCCGCGTTTTGAGAGTACTCATTGCAAAGTACCGATAATACGCTCAATTCTAAAGTTTAAAAAGTTAGCTAGCAATCCACAGATGTGTGCTCCCAGCGAATGCCCCACGCAGGTTGTCTTTTCCGGTGGAAGTCCAAGCGCACGAAGACGCATTAACAGTTTTGCCAAGCACACCGAAACCGGTCTGATGTTGTAAACCGCGGCTACATAGCATGGTGGCTGTCCTAATGTTCCCCAATCTACTAAAAACACGTTATATCCTCCGTGGTTGATGTATGCTAAAATTGAGCGCTCGTTATTCCACAGGAGTTTAATTCATAACTGACTTGCTAACTAACCATCTCGTAAAACCGCGATCGGCAGTGTGTCGTCCCCACCGGCGTAACCATGAACTAGAATAATGTTTTCCTTTGCGGGCTGCCACTCGGAGTCGTTTAACCAATCCGGGTGATCCATAGTGAACTGAATTAAGATTGAATTAATATATGTATCAGTTTTGTGGTATCGGCAAGGTGACAAAATGATCTCGTTAGTTGGTTGCCTTTGTACCACGGTACCACCAGCTAAAGGAGTGTCAATGACAATGATCACGGTTAGTGGAGCGGACAACCTTACAAAAGCAGGTGTATTGAATTTGCGTTTCACTATTAGGATGGTGGCGCATCCAAAAAAATACACCGATTACCGGTTGATTACCGACAATTTGTTTGATGTATACAAAAAAAGAAAAGATCGAAAGTTTAGTTCTAAATTAATAAAGCGATAATCATTTCATTGAACAATCCATGTAAATATGCATTATCGACATGCTTTTCACATATTTCTTCTACTGATAGCACGCAAATTGTAAGAACGGTTGTTGATTATTTTCTTCAAGGATTCTTTGACTAAGGCACTAGTATAAACAATATCTTTCAGTAACTTACAGCGCGCGTTGGTCGAGAAACTTACGTTCTACCTTGGCTGGCGCCAGAATTGCTGCAATGCAAAACGTCCCTCACCGGGCCTCTAGCTGGCGAGGGTGTAATCTAAGAGGTGCAACGGAATTGCGCTAATCCAATACCGCTATCGTGCCGCTGCCACTCGGTCGTTTCAGGGGCCCTGATCAACGGCACGCAACTAGCTGTATAATTATTAGCTGTACGTTGCTCGATCACCGTTGGAAGTAGCCTCGGTCGGATATGTTTACGATGCTTTGTGCATTATGCAGATTGTTCCTAGTGACAGAAGTGGCCTTAGAACTATGTCGTTGACACTGACTGTTTGGTTTTGTGACGCAGTGTGGTCACCAATCGAAGATATTCCAATGGTGTTCATTGGAAAGCGGTCAATAGTTTGTTTGGCTGACTTCTATTCAAGTTGCCATATTGTAAACCTTGGACTTTCAAGGTAAACAATAATCGCTTAGTAATGATAGACGGAAAGAAGGGTTGACCTCTTAGGTATTAGGGTGAAAACCGTTCTTCGAGTTACTACTAGTTTCTTCCGTTAGTCGGTCGTATTTTCGTTCGTTGACTTATTTGTCGCTATTTTGCTTTTTATCAACTATCATACCTTGGAACTGCAAATTGCTCTGGAAGCCGAGAACATGAAAAATCAAAGCTCACTGGTCAGTTTTGGTAATACAGGTCGGAGTCGTTTACCCTAAAGGGAAAATCTTTCACTTCGGATACTCGAATTATCTGGATAATCAAGCCGTTTATTTATTTTTGTTTTTTTTTCTGTTTTAACATGTCAAGAACAGTACCGAAAAAAAAAATTTCGGCCAGAATAATAGACAAAAAAGGACTCCGTTTTTTTGTCTAAATCAAGGTTCAAGCTCAGTGGTTTGGTTATCAATCAAGATGCGTACATACCAGAACTATTGTTTGAAGAAAATTTCGATTTCATTTCTACAAAAACAAAGTGTTTGGGTCAGTTAAACCATCATCATATTACACCAAAAAACACAAACATCACTGAACAACCACTTGAATCCATTCGTACTCCAAATACGCAACCCAAAGAATCAGTCTCAGTGTCACCCAACCTAAGATTTCCTTTAGGGTTCCTTGCCGTACAAAGATAATTGAAGAGCAGCAAGACGCAAACAGTTGATTGGTAGAATTAAGAGATGTATTCGAATTGTCGACTCAATTTTTGTTCCAGTATCATTAAAGAGCTTCGTCAGAAACCCAATTAAGGACCATTCGCAAATGTCCCAGATTTTTTTTTGGTAAAAACACTTGTCAACACAGGTTTTAGCTAGGGATACCATCCGTCCTGATTTAGCAGGACATGTCCTGATTTTGATACCCGTTTGGAGCGTCCGGATTTATTTTTAATATTTTAGCATTTGTCCTGATTTTTCTGAATGATGCTGGATGTTCAGAAATGTTGAAGATTGTTCAGTATTTTAACTTTGACTCTGGAAAGAAACGGACTCATTTTAATTGATTTTTTTTCTATGGTTGAATTTTGACGAAAGAAATTGTCTAGTCGTTGCAACCCTCAATTATCTGACTTTTGGATCCTAAAGCTATCCAGATTTTTATGTACCATAATGGAGGTCGCTATGATGCGTGTTCTTAATAAGGCAATCCACGAGACAGTTGCGATCAGCTGATTTCAGTATGTTTTCAAATTTTGACAGCTATAAGTATGTTCGATCGGTCGCAATTTGGATGCAATCCGGGTCGAAAAGCGTGAAAAACAAATGTTATCCGATCGGTAGCTCTAGTGTCGCAATTTCCAATCCTTCATACAAGAATAAAAATCACTTTTGATATCATTACCGACATTTGCAGCTGTAGATACAACAATAATAACAAACGTGCAAGCAGTGCGAACCTCTCTGCTAACGTCAGTTTTGGGATTTCTGAGAAATTTGCAACACACGGCAACAATTACAGGGACCCAATTTCAATTCAGGGATCCAATTTCAAAACCGAAAACATCGAGAGCGTCACAAAAATTATCCAATTTCAAACGTTTTAAACCCAGTCAGTTTCCAACCGATTTCTGTCATTTTTGCAGCAATGGATTGGAAAATCATTCAAGCACCCGTCCAAATGCAGAAAATTGTAATCTGATTGTTCAAACTATTGTATTATTGAAAATTGTTGAACATTGTCGAAACGCAAATGTCGACTTTTGATTGGTCGCTTGCTGTCTTTCCCTAAAAAGGACGACAGAATGGAGTACCTAGTTTCTCCGTTTCTCCCGTTTCTCTTCAAGCAAATCAGTTTACTAGCAGCAGCGGACATCAACACCGATGGCAGTAGGCGAAGTCAATCAGCAGCAGGCAACAGCGGCGGTGGTAGTGGTTAGCTGCAGTTCCCGCCTCTTTCAGTTCGGCTTCCCTTCGATCTGAGTTGGACCCCACCAGCGGTAATCCAATTCAGATATCGTTGGGTGAATACAATCCGAAACTGAAAGAGACTCGCACCGACAAGTGGTTTGATAAGCCACCATCGTCCAGCGTATGTATATATAGGATTTGTGCACATAACGTGTGTGAATATCTGTAGCGTGTGTCACTAATATATAAGGTGTGTGGCTTGCTATATAGCGTGTGTGGTTAGCGTGCGTGGCTTGCTATATAGCGTGTGTGGCTAGCTGTATAGCGTGTGTGTATGTTTATGGCGTGTAAGCATGTCTGTAGCGCGTGTGTGCATGTTTAAAGCGCGTGTGGCTTGCTATATAGCGTGTGCATGTCTAACGTGTCTGTGCATGTCGATAGCTTGTGTGGCTTGCTATATAGGGTGTGGCTAGCGTGTGGTTTTCTATAGCGCGTGTGGCTAGAGTGCGTGGCTAGCTGTATAGCGTGTGTGTACGTTTATAGCATGTATGCATGTCTGTAGCGCGTGTGTGCATGTTTATAGCGTGTGTGGCTTGCTATATAGCGTGTGGCTAGCGTGCGTGGCTTGCTATATAGCGTGCGTGGCTAGCTGTATAGCGTGTGTGCATGTTTATAGCCTGTATGCATGTCTGTAGCGCATGTGCCCATGTTTATATCGTGTGTGGCTTGCTAAATAGCGTGCGTGGTTTGCTCTATAGCGTGTGCATGTCTAGCGTGTCTGTGCATTTTTGTAGCATGTATGGCTTGCTATATAGCGTGTGTGGCCAGCAGTATAGCGATTGAAATTTTCATATATAATTGCTAATAAATCACCTCATGTAGAATTTAATTATCACTGGGAATCATTCGAAACTAAATAAAAATTTGCCATGTTGAAAAAAAATTATTCAGTTGTCAATAAATGGCATTGACAAACACAATTAACCTCAAAGTTTATCTGCAGAATTTCTGAGCTAGTGAACCTGAATCTCATAATTTTCGCGCAAGTCTTACTAATTGCAGCAATCAGTTGTAGAATTATCTACGCTATCGTAAAATGCAGAAAATTGTTATTTAAACTGTTATATCATAGATGGGGAATGCACTATTTGCCCTTGTCTATAGCCTCTTTGTAGCCGCTGCCTAAAATAAGATATCTTAGTGCAACTTGATACAAAAGGCCGCCTCAAAACAATTCAATTTCATTCTTGTTTTAGATACGGCAGCAAGTGAAACCGCGGTGCCGGCTACAGAGGTAAACTCCATCTGGAGCAAAGAGACTATTAAATTAATTAACCCCAATTGAGTGTATTCCCAAACCTATTCCATGAAATACATTGACATAAGACAGGCTGTCGTATTCTACGTTAACTCTGCGGTCGTGTCTTATAAACAACCTCTTCATCTATTTTTTTTCTTTTTTCTAGACAATTTTAACTTTTTTGTTTCTGATTCCTCCATGATCGGACAACCATTAATGTTTAGTTAATCTTTTGCAGTTTATATGAAAAATAGGTTAAAGAAGCTTCTTAAAATAACTAATATAAGTAATAAAAGTAAGATGTCCGAAAAATACTGATAGATGATTTTTAAAGAAAATAAATCAAGGAATCCAGAAACATTATCATTTTTGGCCGGAAGTGTTGCCAGATAGAGTACTTTTGTATTTTAAAACTAAATTTACATTTTTGGCAAATTCAGCCATTTTTATTTCGAATTTGATAATTTCACCGTGGTCCATGGGAATTTCACCTGAGAAACAACTATCACCCCGAGGTAATATGGGTCAATCCATTTTTTCTCAATATTATATTTAGTATGATTATTGGAAAGTGTCTAAGTAACAAAATAAATCATTTTTATGATTTTCTGGTTAATAGGCATTCCAAAAATTTCTTTTTTTGCCGCAGTTTTGCCAGATTTGTTTTAATTCCATTATGAGGAGAAAATTGAAATATTTGTTTTTAATTTATATTACCGTAGAATAAAACAATTTAAAACAAAATAGCGACGAAAGTGAAATAAAGAGAGAAAAAAGGAAGAGATGAGCCCATAACTTTAAATCGAAAAATTTAATTGTTGGGAAATAATTGAGAGAAAATGACAACACTGCTACAAAAAAAGAAAAAAATATATTATAATATAAGATTCTCTGATAGGCAGAAAAACCCTATAAATCATTTGTTGGCTCATTCGTTAGGTTAGAAAGTTAACAGATATTTCCAATGAATGAGATTTAATATGGTATGGAGAAATTCAAAACTGGTTCATTAAAAATGGCATATCGCCAGATTGACCCGTATTTCCTCGGGGAGATAGTTGTTTCTCATGTGAAATTTTTCTAGGAACACAATGACATTATCCAATTTAAAACTAAAATGGCTGAATTGGCCGAAAAATATAAATTTAGTTAAAAAAAATTTAATCTGGTCAAAAGTAAGTTGAAAAGCTATTAACAGAAAGTGGACGAAATTTGTCCCTTTTCATATGCTTATAAATCGGTTTGTTTTTCGATTCTGGTAATTTTCTCGACTCAGCACTGGGGCACGGTGTTCGTTGTACTTATCCTAAAACATGCAGAATGTGTCAAAAACAATATCCATAACAAATTCTCTCAACTTATATAGTTGATCGAGACCGCTATTAACCCCACAGGCTAGCTTGCGATGTTGTTGTTAGGTATTAATAATTGAATTTTCCGTCCCAATCGTGAACAAAGAAAAATGTACAATTTGAGCAGCGCTCAAACTTGATAACACTGTCTATGTGCGGTAATAAAACTTACCACTAGCTTATCCTTCACGATACCAGATGTGTACATGATGATGCGAATGGCTGGATCCGGGCACAGGTTATCCGCTCCTTCCCGCTTCCACACGCAGTCCTCTTTAGTGGTGTTGAACGCGTCCGGATCACCAAGGTACAGCGCCTGGGCGAGTAGATGTTGCGCTTGCACATCTATAAAATGGTCTTGGGTTTGTAAAGTACACTAGATCGGATCACATGCTTTTGGATTCTCCGGGATAACAGACAAGGCAAAAGGTGAACAAATAAAAAAACATAACGCTTCATGAGAGATCGATAAAGCAGCATTTACAAAAACAAAGGTAAGAATTAAGAAACAATTGGGAACGATTAGTATACAAATGAGTTGTGAATTACGGCAGTGTTATAGTGTTATACCAGAATTATCATGTTTGTTTGAATGTAAAGAACAGAAAACTTTGGTATGAAATGAAAAAACAGTATGAATAAAAAATCTTCTGCTCGGGGTCAAGCCTTTTCAGATCGATGATTGCGATGTAAGTTCTGCTGGGCAGGGCGTCGATAAGCTGCTTGGTTACGCAGTATGTCAGTGACTTTATCCAATTCCATGATCAGCTCCGAAAGGCTAGGTGTCTTGATTAGCTCCTCGATTTGCATGAAAGATTTTTTTAATACCGCAGAAATGTACACTTACAAATAATAAAACTGCTGCTAACGAACACAGATATTAGAAATATTTTTACTGTGAACGTCATTTTTATTTCTTTTTAGGAGGCGATAGCACTTGAACTTGAAACCACGGGGAAAAAATCAACTGCACGGCTCACTTTCAACTTCAATCTTTAGCTCCAATTACACTTCTCGGTTATTTTCTAATCACACACTTTTCCAGTCCGTCGAGTTCAACCTCTTGGCGGGTAATCGATGCTCGCGGAATGATGGTTATCTATTTTATCCGTCTTGTTTTGAAGCAACAGGTCGCGAAAACGTTCCGATCCACAATGAGTGGCCCCTAACTGCGAACTTCACTTCTAGCCTATAACGAGAGCCGGATTGGACTTACCTCGCTGCGTAACATCGGCATTCGCCAGTAATGTAAGTACTCTACCGGCTAGTGTGCAGACTGTTTTGATCGCTGGTGGTTAGTTAGAGGCTCTCTCAACGTATGCGCGCTCCGCTCGGCAAACCAGCGATCCTCGGTGTGACCAACGATCATTGCATGCCGTCAAAAAGAAGGACGGTTTAATTTATTTATGCTGGCGGCGATGGACGCGAACCGTTATTCGGAACTGATTGTTTCGACAGTGTATGCCTTTGCGCTTCTGATTTGCGAGTAGAAAATTGCCTCTTACCATGTGATATTGTTGTTAATTTTCTGTAAATTTCTGATTCGGCCATATTTTGTTATATGCGTTTCACAACATAAATCAATATATAGTGTTCACTTAACTGCCGTGAGATGACAAAGTAACGTAAGTGCCACTTTCTCGAATATGAGTTTGCCAATGTGTTTATTATTCGAAGACCTATCTTCTGGTATCTTCCTTTTCGTTGTTACTTATTCGTACGTTGCATAAAATCAAAAAAACAAAGTGACGTTGGCATACATTTCCATACAAAAGTGACGAAGAATTCTTTCGTTTTTGGGCCGTACTGAAAAACTGATCACTTGGATCTACGTCACAATGTCATCTCACGGCAGTTAAGTAAGTATTCTTGGAAATATCAACAAAAAACTGTTCAAAAGTGGGTTATCTCCGGTTAAACTTCACTAGCCTGATGGGCCAGGTTTACCACAGTAATCATGATTTGAATATTAATCAGGTAACAAACGTTGGAATGCCACGCCACAAACCAAACACGGAGGGAATCAGGCATTTTATTTCATGCGTTGGCATTGTTTTACGCTATTAAGTAAACTCCAACATGTATAACAATACCTTATAAACAATGTTTAAATCTGCACTGCTCAGTATATCAAATTTTGTAAGTGCGGATAAATTGTGTTTTTCAGGTTACTTCCTAATTCAAAACGGTTTCCTTGCTGAACGCTCACACAAGTCACTAGTAATGCACCGGTTTGACCGTTATTCTTTGAATAATTTTTTTTTCTCTGCATGAAAAAGTTATTCTTGTGAAGTGGTAAGTTGTTCATAAGTTATAGAACCGATCTTAGAGAAAAACATACTTTTATTCATTAACGATGATATGCTAAAAAATAACATTACGGTCATTGCCATTTTTTTTCGCTGGAAATAAGCTGCATTTTTATGGATGAATGAACCCAAGTAACACACGTTGCTATAGAACAGTTAAGATAACTCTTCTAACACAACCTTTGATTATAGATTTCAGTTGACATTACCTTTTCCATAACATTTCTATCACCAGAAAAGCGCAAAAATCGAAGGCTACTAGAACAAGTACTGGTGCTATATGAAGTATTATATAACTTCATGAAAGCAAGCCAACTTGCTAGACTGAAGCTGTAAAATGCATCTCGAGTACCAATGCGGTAAAAAAAAAACATGGAAAACAAGTTATTTTCAAGTTGTAATTATTAACTAATAAAAACATCGTTGACGCAAGCATAAAACTTTAAAATAGAAATATTGTAGAACAACGCTGCTTTATATTAGGAACTACAAAGGAAAAAAATAGTGATTATGGCGTATCGAATATTCACCAAAAATAAACAATAATTTTAGACCAACTATTTGACGCTTTTAATACAAAGTTCTACGTGCGCGTCAAATTTCATGGTGAAACATTACATTTTACTTCTGAAAAAATCATGCGCCATTCATTGGATACAGTTTTCTGTTTGTAAATCAGTGGAAAATAGATTATTCATTGCAGAATGGTTGCTGATTCATTTAATGGCGAAGAGTATCAATTTAGCCCAACACCGCATGAGCTTAGTACGTAAATAACTATCAGGCATCTTTTTCTTACTTGCCTAGTAAATCGCAAGGTCGTTTCTTTTTTCCTGGGTTGATCTGCACTGACCTAGTGGAATGAAAAAAACTCGCGCATTCGTGGGTCAGAGTTTGCCACACCAGCGCGCATGCGCAAATGTGTTGCTATGACAACATTTACCCAGCGCATGCGCAAATGTATTGTTACGCGCAGTGCAGCTAGATTGAAAATTGTGTTCGTCAGCCGCACTTTTAATTAATTATAAATTGATGATAAAAACAATGTTCAACCTTTCAAAATGAATCGTTTCTGTCACTTGAGTATTAAAATTGTTTTCGTATAGTTTTAACGTTATCTAGACATAAAATATAACAAAACTAGAAAACGTTGTTAGATATACGGTAACAAAAATTGGCGTGACATTGGTTGCACTGCAAGCGTTTTGTTTACATTTTCATGGCGCATTTCGATCCAACTCAAATAGTTTGAATAAAATCGTTTAAATAATTTAAATAACAATATGATCAAGTTATTCGCTGCTGAATACTAAGATCAACCAAAAGAAAAGCACTTTACAGGTACGTAAATTATTATTGGGTGTGTAATATTGAACTGGCGCCGCTGCGTCGGCTGGACATTATTACACAGTTGTTATAATAGGGAAAACATCTGGAAGACATCTTGAAGACAAGTGCTATTTATGTCAGTTTTTGTTTGCTGAACTCATGTTATTGAAAAACATCTCCAAAACCAGAAAAACGAGGTTGTTTTCGAAGTGTAGTGGAATTACTGATGAAGAACAACTTCTCACAAATGTTTTATTTTAAGTTGTTTTCTGTACTGTTTTGATAACATCATGAGCACAACTT
The DNA here is from genome assembly GCF_029784165.1 of Wyeomyia smithii. Classification (NCBI taxonomy): domain Eukaryota; kingdom Metazoa; phylum Arthropoda; class Insecta; order Diptera; family Culicidae; genus Wyeomyia; species Wyeomyia smithii. Next base: position 39,764,363 of record NC_073696.1, read on the forward strand.
AAAGACAAGCAAAGGCAGCTTATATTTATTAATCTATGAAATACACTCATGATATAAAATAATATCTCCAGAGCAAGAAAATAACAACACAAGTTTTCGAATGCGCTTATAGTACTCTTATATGACTACTGTCATTGAGAGTTATTTTCTAACATGTTTTGTGTGTTACTTGGGAAATGTTCCCCGGCTTGAAACTATGACACTAGGCCGACACAACATCATCCGCTAACGTCACTGTAAGGCGCTGGCTAAATATAAAATTCATGCCTTCTATTCACGCCGGGTAATCGCGGCAACACCGATGAATTCATTGTTACGATGCGTAACGATGGGAAGAAACCGTTTTCATCATGAATTCATTTCTGCGTTTGTATACATCCGCACATAACCAACCAAGTTTGTTAGAAGATTTCGTGCTGAATGCAGTTCGCAACCATGAACATGATTGCTCCATCCACGTACCTTCCGCACAAAGTTTTAAGACATGGTAACATTTTAAGAACTTTGCGTTGGTTGTAATGACAGAACAAAGTGTTGTACCCTGCTGTTGCTGTTGCTGTTGTACCCTGTTGTTGCTGGCATACTTTACCGTGCAACAAGGGAACTCTCATTATTCAGTGAAAACAGCACTTAGGGAAATTCAAGTTGTTTGCTTAGAATAATCGCTATCTCCGAAAGTACATCAAGCAAAGTCGTTCTTCATGGAGCGATGTGCGCTTATCCGATATTTCACATTTTACTGTACTATCCCTTGTCACAATTGCTGTATTCCAATATACAATCATTTTGTAAACATATTTTTATGCTCTCTAGTATTTTCACTGAAAGATGCTGTAATTCAAATGTCCGTCTCTGTCATCAATATAGAATGCTTCCAGAAGCAACTCCGACCTTACTTAAAATCAAACATTGTTTTCGCTTGAATCATACCGACTAATAAAATAAAATAAATATTCGCACATGCACTGGTTAGTAGAACTTTTATGAAACAAACTAAGTTTTGGTTCATTATCAAGTTAGAACTGAAAGATTCGAACCTATTCGAAATTCGGCATCCAATAAGCTCTGCAACATCCGAAAAATACATCCATTTTATTGCAAAATTCTAGCCTTATTATTTACTGAACGTTCAACTTAGCTACAATCCCATTTCTCGCACTACTTATATATATCACATTTTTACACTTTTTACATTCAGGTAACTGGTTTCTAGTGAACACTTTAGTTGAATGGACAATTCATAGCTTCTGGCATGTGGATGCAATACCCTCCGGATGCACTGAAAATAATTTGACCAGCGGTCAAGAAAGCGGTAATATATTTGAACCAATTCAACCTACTCGTCTGGTGTATCCTGTCCGATGTGGAAAAATCTTATCCTAATTCGGCTTCCCTTGGCGTACCGTACAGGCAGAAATGGTATTCGATTGTTTCGTACACAGCCGTTAGAGCACCGGAACGCCATTGTGGGTGCTCTAGTGAATATGGCATTCGCCAGGTAGCAAACGCTTAGGAAATGACTGCAGCGGGCTTGCCCTAAAAGAAGCATACGAACAACACATAAAGACAATCCTAGCTCTGTAACTCCGCTATCTACTCACTAATATTATCACCGCTACAGTACGGTTGCCGTTGGCCACCATTTATACAAAAATCTACATCTCCGGTGAATGCCGTTTGCCCTAGGAAACCTGCGTTTGTGTGGATAATCTGCACCACTTGGGCGTCATCCTGTGTCAAGCGAAATCGATTTGAAGCGTGCTTCTCAATTAGCGGTCGCGCTGGATCCAAACCTGCCAATGTTGAGATACATATATTACAAAGCTGCAGGTAAACCCACAATTTTCCCGTCACCCCGATGTTGGTTCGTTCCATTATGATCATAATTATCATGCCGTCTCACAATGAACGTTAAACATTGCCGTTAACATGGTTACATACCTATGATTTTATATTGACGCTTGGTCAAATGATGCGACATCATACCGCAGATATGGGCCCCAAGTGAATGACCCACGCACGTGATCTGCTTGCTGCGGCTACCGGCCAGGGTGAGGAAGGAGTACATCTGTAAATTGTGTATAAACAATTGATAATTGCCGGTTACGGTAAACTTCAATGCAGTCCACTGCCAACAACGCCCCCTACCTGTGCTGTGCACTGCGCGACTAGCTTCGTGTTTGATAGCGACGACAGGTAACAAGGGTACCGGGAAAGCCTCTCCCAATCCACGGCGAGCACGTTGAACTTGCGAGAGAGGTAAGCTTGAGGTGAATTATGGTGTGCGGGAGTAAAATGAAATCAATGAGCTTTGGTGGGGTGGTAGCTAACATAAAAGCTTCGGAAGCTCTCTACTACTGGCTAGGACGGTATGCATATATGTTACAATATATTTTCAAATAAATAAAATATCCATGAATCAATCGACGTTTTTGGTTTACTTGATAGTCATTAGCTTTTTGATAGAAATAATAACTGCTGTAAACATAGAAAACAGAAATAAATGCTATTTACCATCCTTCAGATACATGATGTGCCGGCTGGTTTGGGTGCCATTAAATCCGTGAATAATGATGGCTGTTTCCCGGTGGGGCTTGAAGCCGGCTTTGAAGAATGTCTTTGGTCTGTTCATATCCACCACTCTGCCTCGTTTGTTAGCACTGCAATCAATGGAACGGTAGAATGGAGATAACGTTAGTACAGTCAGCAATGCGAGTATAGTTTTTATTTCCATTAATTGTTTTGCTTTGAATTGAATGTAATTCCGGGTAACTTGTTGAATTACCACAAAAGATCAAAACAATGGTCGCAGTGGTCCAAATCTTACATATAAAAAAAAACTGGTTGAATGAGAAAGAAACTACCGTTCACATATCCTACATTAAAAACTTTTTAATGTGGCGCTACGAGCTTGTCCGTACGGTTCGTATTGTGCTGTGCACAGGACTGCTATAAAGATACTGATGCTATAGACCGGCAAAATAGAGGAAACGATCAAGGCAGTAGGGCATGAATGCGATTTGAACAAAAGGACAGTACGATTCGTTTTAATACGAGAGTTACAAAACAATTGTAATCACAATTCTATAAAGTCTAGGCGGGACGCTTTCGGCTGCTGATACACCTGCTGCTTTTCGAGCTAATTATCAGTCACCTTTTGAGTCGGTTAAATTGATAGTAATGTCTCGTGAATTGTTGGACGTTTTAACTGTTGCATGATCAGTATTAAGTGGAAATTTATTTCTATATATTACGGAACTGCTTAAGTGATTTACCCTTATTATTCGGAATTCACACTTTTATAGATCGCAATCTACAAAACTTGTGACCTATCGTTAAACAGAGCAAATAACACATTCTACGACAGGATGTGACAATGGGGCTACAATTTTACAATTGCTGTCATAGTGACATTCTTCTCTGATTGGTCGATTAGTGGGGACGGCAATAAAAAAATTGTGGATACGGCAAAAACAACCAGTTGATACATCTCGCCCTAGGTATAGATAACTACAAGAAAACAACACAATCATATCTGAAGTGCAGATTTCACTTTTGTAGTTTTCTGACCGATCCCCGTTGAGAGTAATATTTAATTTTTAAATTTTTGTTCGAATCGACTTATATTTGCAAATATTTACCACTAGAGCCAAGTTACTGTAATGCCACATACCCTGCTTACAATATCCAATTAGAAAAAAAAATTTGAATGGGAATTCTGATCAACTTGTTCCTGTTCGTAATACCGAATACAGTCGATTCATTGATTAAGTAAAAAAATATTTTTGTGGAAAATCTGAGGCAAGTGAAGATTTGAATCCTTTTTTAATTTGTTTTCACTTTGAATCATAATTCATGATTTTTTGCGTTAACACTTGCGTACCTGACCCCTCCAGAGCCGGAAAAATGAAAATTATTTTACCTGCTATTCCGCAAGATCTAAACCGAATTTGATCGAACCTTTTTCAAAAGATCACAAATTTATCATAGTTGTTGGAACAGTAGGGCGAATTTCGAAATTTTCCGTTGTTCCGGATTTATCGAGGGGAACTGTGGGGTAAGTATTTTCAGAGACACAGGCTAGATTGGAAACGGTAGCGAAACGTTGCTTGCGACATGTATTTGGCCACTACTAGCCGAGTTCCGGGAATGGTTCCGAAACCTAGCTTACGTCATATCAAAGAACTCGGACAGGAACGTCCATTAGTCGTCCAATTTATACCGTTTTTCTGTAGTGCTTTCACACTTTTCGGCTATTGTACACCGACCGAACTCTTATTTGTTCTCATTTTTGTACCGGGCAAGTGAAGTTTTGTGAGAATAATCGCTGCAAAGTGCTTTATTAAGTGAAACTTTCGACGTGCTAAGTGCAGTGTTTTTGTGTTTGCAATCAGCTTGCTTTCTCGCACTGTTGTCCTGCTCGATTTTTTTTTCAACAGCGCCATCTTTCTGTCAAATATACATTAAGCATATCTTCAAACTCCGATTGAGTCATCACAACGTATTGCGAAGATAATTTATTCCCTGACTGTCCACTTCACCGATAAAGTGCTGCTAGTGGTGGGTGTTGGAACTTTATATATTACTATGGCTAAAACGTGTGCAAAGTGTTCCGATGCTATTTCGGGCATTGATTTTGTTATCTGTCGTGGTTATTGCGGAGCGACATTCCACATGAGTACATGTGCTGGCGTGTCACACGCGCTGCTAGGGTACTTTACTTCGCACAAAAAGAACCTCTTCTTGATGTGTGGCAATTGTGCCGAGTTGTTCGAGAATTCTCATTTTCGCATGCTGTCATCCAATGCTGGTCCACTGCCACAGCTGAACTCGCTAACCAACGCGATTACTGAACTACGTGGCGAAATCAAACAACTACATACCAAACCGACTGCCCCATTCTCACCGTCACAACGCACAGTGCAACGTTCCATAGACAAAAATCAAAAAAGTGGATTTCTTATTGAACCAATTCTATATGCTGATATGTTTTATACATGTTTGAGACACACTGTAATGATATTATTAACCTCGTAAGTTCACCCATACGATTATGAAAAGCATCTACTGTGAAGTGGTTTCAACTGTTCAAGTGACACCTTATTTTAAAAAAAAATCTCACTTTCCAAATTAATTTTTCAATAAACTTTATATCTTTTTAAGTTAAAACCAAAATGGCAACGTTAGAGGTATGTAACTACTACATTTCAAATGTAACTATTAAGACCAGTGCTGATAAAAGTCATTTTCCCCAGCAAAATTCTTCGAAAATTACAGCCAATCATTTTCAATTTTCACTTCCAATGATCGCAGCACACTTTCAGATACACTAGATGTTCGTCCTAGTAACATGCTGTTATACTAATATGAAATAGATCGCGCGCATCGTTCACGGTTACGGAATAAAATTTGACGACAAATCCAACCAAATGATCTTCACTTCAAAGCGAAAAAGAGAGGCAAACAGTCCACTCAACCAAAATGAACTTCACCGAAACACTTTTTCACTGACACTGACCGATGTCTTGACAATCTTCGTTAACTGATAAACTGATTTTGTTGTCTTGCTTCCATCGCATGAAATATAATGAGGTGTTTTGACAGTTGACTTCCATGCAAAAAGCGGGAAAGGAGAACTCTGAAAGGATTGTAAAAAATAACGTTTATGGATGCTTTTTTTCACTTTCACTCAAGAGTGTCAACAAATATCAACCCTTGAGACATAACGTAGCGCATGTGGAAGTTAAAGGCTTCTTGGTGGTGCTTCTTTATGATAAGAGAAAAAAGACACTTTCGATTTTAAATCAATCGTCAAAAAAAGTACCCAAAAGTACATCTCTGAATTTCACTTTTCTCACTTATTTGGAATATCCTTCAATCTTTGGAAGCGATTGCCATTGCTCAAGTTTGCTCTTTCAACCGGAATTCGCATTTTCGAATGATACCTCTGCAACCAAAAGTGAGCAATTTATCGTACATCTGTTCCTTATTTTTATGTATAACACGTAATTTATGTGTTAAACACATCAAAAATGCCAGGATTAATGATGTCTAAAATTTTTGCAACAGTAAACCATATATAAAAATAATTGAAAGGGAATTAAATAAAAAATAATAGTAAAAACTAATTTTTATGGGGTTAAGGTCACTTTTTCATCGCTATATATTATTTGAATATGTTTTTCAAGCCTTTTATCTCAAAATGGATAATATTCTTGAAAAATTATCATTTTATGCTTCTGTACAAAAAAATGGCGTTTGAGACATATTTGCGATTATGAATTTGACATTCGTCAATTATGCAAATAGTAGCTCTCATCGGTACTAAACATTTTTCGTGTCACACCAATAGAAAAAAAATACTAGAATGACTGTTTTGATTTTTGTCCCGCGTACCCATACATTCAACGCACTGTGCGACGCAATCGTTGGCCTGCAGTAGATCAACATAGGGCTTTCAAGCGACCCCGTGAATCAGATGCGGCCCCACGATCCACGGACAACTGCACTGTCGGTAGTAAGCGGACTCTGAACAGCTTTGTTGTAGCACCCGCTACCAATAACATCGAAGATAAATTCTGGCTGTATATATCTAGGATTCGGCTTGATTTCTCTTCGGAATCTATGTCAACTATAGCGAAGGCCTATCTCGAGACCGACGACGACCCTGTCGTTGTCAAACTCGTCCCGAAGGACAAGGATATTAGCACCCTCACGCTCGTGTCCTTTAAAATTGGAGTTGATCCTTTCCTAAAGGCCAAGGCACTAGATCCAGAAACATGGCCGGAGGGTACTCTATTTCGCGAATTCGAGGATTTTAAAGCACCAAAATTTCGCGCACCGCTGAAAACCAAAAAACAACGACGCCGCTCTTGCTACCCCAAGTTTCGTCTCCAGCAACGCCCATGACGGATCTGTGCTAAACTCGGAACACTCCCTCACAACCGCTGTACCGAATGAGACAACAACAGATTACTCTGAAGGAACCACTGAATTCACCTATTCAACCCGCAGATGCCACAGGAACCGATCCACCATCTTCGATGTCCAGGTAACAACTTACTTGTATATACCGGGATGCACGCAACAAGGTTCAATGGAAGTCCCCTCTGACTCTGTTTCGGTTCTACCACCTCCAAGAATTGACAATCTCTCCGTTTTTCATCAAAGTTCCTGCCAACAAAGCCGTCCCGGTACCGAACTCAAAGGAATAGAGGGGGTCTTCCAGTCTGCTATCTCTGGCAAGTATTCGACACAAGCGTGTTTCGATTGCTTTTTGCTTTCCGATGTTATTTTAAATTACAGCGTTGAAACCGAGCCCTCTAATCTTGGAATGCAGCTGCAACCGGGACGCACTGTGGAAAGCAACATGGAAGCTCCGGTTCCTCTGCCCCAGTCGCGCCTATTGCAGCCAGCGCTCATCACAGTCGTCTCGGTCCTGACGGCAGACGTGGATTGGGGGTCTTCCAACCGACTTCAGCAGGCGAGTTTAACTTCGATTCATCCCACTCGATGCCTGATACCGCTTCGCATTCAAGCTGCACTCCCAGCACTTCGAGCTGCACATCAACAATACGATCCACAAGCTGCCTGCTCTCTACCCGCCACCAGGAGGTCAACGTGTGCTACCAGAATATCGGCGGTATGAACAGCGTTGTCGATGATTTCCGCGTTGCTGTCTCGGATCTTTGTTATGATATCATAGTTCTTACGGAGACTTGGCTGGATTCGCGCACACTTTCTCGTCAGGTGTTCGGAAATAACTACGAGGTTTTCCGTTGTGATAGGAACGCCGAAAATAGTTGTAAATCTACTGGTGGGGGCGTTCTCGTGGCTGTCAATTCTAAATTTCAAGCTAGAACATTAGAGGATGACGCCTCTTTGAGCCTTGAACAGGTTTGGACAGCGATCAAATTGGGCGATCGTAAGCTATTTCTCTGCGCTTTATACATACCTCCGGATCGAGTCCACGAGCGTGAATTGATTGTTGCCCATTGCCGTTCAGTCTTCTCAGTACTGGAAACCGCAAAAGCAACAGACGAAGTTATGGTGTTCGGCGATTTTAATCTTCCTCGGATTTCATGGAGAGAATATCGAGACGGGTTTTTCTTTCTGGACTTGGATCACTCGAGTATCCATCCAAACGCTGCTTTACTTTTGGATTGTTATAGCTCAGCCACACTCACTCAAATCAACCATATTACTAACCAGAACAACCGCATCTTAGACCTCTGCTTTGTGAGCGCCCAGGATACGGCCCCATATTTGTGCAAAGCCCCTGCTCCATTAGGGTCAGAATTCGTGAAACGGATCACTAAAAATCGCGATGTCTAATTTTTTCAAATAAGTATTAAAAACTTTAAGAGTTTCACTCGGGAAGTTGATTTTCCAATTTTTATTGAATATGAGTAAGTTTACAAGTTGTTATTGTCATTTGAAATTTAGGTCAAAATTGTTTTTAAACAGACATAGCTTTAAAAATATTGCATCGAATTTGATGAAATTTTCACAGCAGATGCATCCTGAGTTGTAGCTAACGAAAATATTTTTTTGGAGAAAAAAATATTTTTTCAATAGTAACTATTTAAAACAATATGTTGAAAATCTATGTTCTGGGGCACTGAAAAATCTGAAAAAAATCACAAGTATTTTTTACGAAATTTCGAAACTGCCCTGAAAATTTCGCGGTGGTGATATTTCTTGATCAAAAGATATGGGCCTTCGAAGTTGGTGCCAAGCGCATTTTCAAGCGAGAAGCGAGTGAGCAGTACTACTATTGACAATCCCAGTTTCAGTTATATGCAAAAATTCTGTAAGGTTTGTAAAATTAGTTTAATAGAAATGATTTTTAAACGCAAAATAGTCAAAATATGCTTAGTCTGTTACCCAACTTAATGATGGAGACAGTATATTTTATGTCCCTTACAACTCGCAAGCCTAACTACACATTTTACTAAAAAATAATGCAAAATTTAGCTAGGGGACAACCGTACAGAACGCATCAGCGGGTTAAGATCGCCCGTGATATAACTTTTAGCCATTATGGTGCACTTTTTGGTATGAGAACTGAAGAAAACTTGGTTTAGGAGCATTTCTCGCTTGAAAAATGCGTTGCGGCACCAACTTTGAAGGCCCATATCTTTTGGTAAAAAAATATCACCACCGCGAAATTTTCAGGGCAGTTTCGAAATTTTGTCAAAAATACTTGTGATTTTTTCAAATTTTTCAGTGCCCCAGAACATAGATTTTCAACATATTGTTTTAAATAGTTACTATTGAAAAAATATTTTTTTCTCCAAAAAAAAATATTTTCGCAAACTACAACTCAGGATGCATCTGCTGTGAAAATTTCATCAAATTCGATGCAATATTTTTAAAGCTATGTCTATTTAAAAACAATTTTGACCTAAATTTCAAATGACAATAACAACTTGTAAATTCACTCAAATTCAATAAAAATTGGAAAATCAACTTCCCGAGTGAAACTCTTGAAGTTTTAATACTTATTTGAAAAAATTAGACATCGCGATTTTTAGTGATCCGTTTCACGAATTCTGACCCATTAGTAAAAATAGTCCCCCACCACCCACCTTTATTAGTAACCATTAATGCCGATCTGAAACGTGATCTTGACACTGCATCCGCTACCGTTTCTTACGACTTCCGCAATGCCGACCACCAGAGTATCGCCGAGTTTTTCTCCGAGCTCGACTGGAGCTCTATTCTAGACTCCGTCAATGCCGAAGACGCCGCTCAAACTCTCTCCAACGTATTGGCCTATGCCATCGACCGATACGTTCCAAAGAAGATCCAACATCCTGCGCCCCGACAGCCGTGGCTAACGAGAGAACTTCGACAGCTGAAATCTGAGATGAGAGCTGCCTTGAAGAAAATCACTAAGCACCGTTCACTGTCCCTAAAACGCCATTATGTGAGAATCAACCACACATACAAAAGTGTTGCGAAACGATGCTTTCTTCGTTATCAACAAGATCTACAGAGGAAGCTCAAGTCTCATCCCAAGCAGTTTTGGAAGTTCGTCAATCAACAGCGACATGAAGGAGGAATATCATCCTCCATGACATTTAACGGTAAGGGAGCAACCACCTCGCAAGACATCTGTCAGCTTTTCTCAAAGAAATTCGCCAGTGTGTTCACATATGAGACACTAAGCGATCATCACGTTGAACGTGCCGCCAGTAATACCCCACGATCCGGTCAAGCTTCGAGCACCATTCATTCAGACGCTACAATGATTTCCAGAGCCTGCAGCAAACTTAAATCATCCCTAAACCCGGGTCCTGACGGGATTCCGTCGAAGTTTCTGAAAACGCAGATTGCTAACCTGGTTTCTCCGCTTCAGCATGTCTTCCAGCTATCTGTCACTTCCGGTATTTTCCCGCCTGCTGGTAATTGGCTTACATGTTTCCAGTACACAAGAAGGGAAACAAACACGATGTGAGCAATTATCGTGGCATCACCTCATTCTGGGCTGTCGCAAAACTGTTCGAACTTGTCATCATTGAGCCTTTGCTCGCTCACTGTAAACCTTCATAAGCACTGACCAACATGGATTCACAGCCTGTCGCTCCACCACTACTAATTTCCTTTGTCTCACTTCGTACATCAGTGACAGTATGGTGAAACGTGCTCAGACGGATGTCATTTACACTGACTTGACAGCTGCCTTCGATAAACTGAACCATCGCATAGCCGTCGCAAAACTTGACAATCTTGGAATCAACGGGAATCTGTTACTATGGTTCCAATCGTACCTTACCGGTCGCCGTCTAACCGTTGCTATTGGGGATTGCCAATCCTCTTATTTTGACGCTACGTCTGGAATACCACAGGGAAGTCACCTAAGACCACTTATCTTCCTGCTCTATTTTAATGACGTGAACCTAGTTATTAAAGGACCACGGTTGTCTTACGCGGATGATCTCAAACTCTATTTTCAAGTTCACACAATTGAAGACTGCCACTTCCTTCAACGTCAGCTAGATATTTTTGCCGATTGGTGCCATCAGAACCGTATGGACGTTAATCCATCTAAATGCTCGATTATATCATTTTCGAGGGAAAAACAGACCTTACATTACAAATACGCTTTGCTAGGAATTGAAATCGAGCGCGTAAACCAAGTTAAAGACTTGTTGGTTATTATGGATTCCCAGCTAACATTCAAGCCTCACATTTCGTTTACCATCGACAAAGCCTCTAGAGTTCTGGGATTCATCTTCAGGACCGCTAAGGAATTTACAGATATTTACTGCCTCAAATCGTTGTATTGCGCAATATCTCGCTCTATATTAGAGCACTGCTCGGTTGTCTGGACCCCTCATTACAACAATGGCGCGGAAAGAATAGAATCAGTGGACATGGACGGATCGTTTCCGCCTTCCAAGCTATGAAAGTCGCTGCTTACTAATACGTTTGGAGCCTTTGTCTGTCCGTAGAGACACGGCCAGGGTGTTGTTTACCACAGACCTTTTGCAAGGCCGCATAGACTGCCCCGCTCTTTTGGAACAAGTGAATATAAACGTGCAACCTCGTGCTCTGCGAAACAACTCGATGCTGCGATTACCTGGTCAACGAACTAACTACAGCATTTTTGGCGCAATAGTTGGTCTCCAAAGATTATTTAATAGAGTATCCGCTCTATTCGACTTCAATTTATCTCGTACGCTTCTTCGTCGGCGATATCGTTTATATTTTTTAATATCTGACTGGTTGTAATGTCAAATTGTTGTATTCCCGTTTCGTTATATGTATTGACTCTCTAAAGAAATTTTTTTTATTGTTAGCTATAAGTTACACCATTGGGGCACTTGCTCGCCTGTTGGTGAATAGACCAAATAAATAAACAAGTGGCAAAATACCGATCGCCAATAGTGTTGTTTTGCAAAAACTTAAAGTTTGATATGTCGTAAGCAAGGTGTCGCAACCATTCTTAACCCTCTAGTGCCCAGTGCCGCCTTCAGATACGCTTCAGTTGAACCTTCAAAAAGCTTCAATGAATACTCTAAAAATGTTAATAAAGATTCATATTGATTTTACCGAGGTCCGTCTGAAAAATAACTTGGGCACTAGAGGGTTAATCTAGCCTGTGTATCTGGAAGGGTACTTACCCCACGGTTCCCATCAATAAATCCTGAACAACGGAAAATTCAAAAATGTCCCCTACTGTTCCAAAAACTTTGATAAATTTGTGACCTTTTGGAGAAGGGTTGATCAAATTTGGTTTAGATCTTGCGGAATAGCAGGTAAAAGAATTTTCATATTTTCGGCTCTGGAGGGGTCAGGTACGCAAGTGTTAAACGTGAATCGATGTTTTTTTTGCCTCAAACGTATTGAAAATGCACTACTTATCATTGTGAAAGACGTAATTGAATATTTATCAAGAAAAATGCACACCGAAATAAAATGAACTCAAAAATTTTTAAGAAGCAAAATGTTAACCTTCTCCTGATTTTTTTATGAGACTAGCTGAGCACCCGATCTTGCTTGGGATTTGATATTACTTCTATAACCATTCTCTTATGTCAAAAACACCAGTGCAAAATTTGGTAGAGTCAGGCCTAACTGCTACGGAGTGGTTATGGATCATATATATTGATTTCAAAAGCATTTATCTTGTTTGATCGATGTTTTTGATTAAATTTCAATTCAATAGTAGCTTAACATCAGTAACTTTTTCTAACGTATTTTGGATTCCCTGCTGTCAAAAGATTATTATATCAAGTCGCGGCGTTCAAAAAATCGACAAAAGCGGACAAAACGTTTCAATAAAGTGATTTAAAAACCGCTGGAAATCACCCACTTTAGATATTATTAAAACATGTAATAGCTAAACAGCCAAAAATTATCGATAGAATCAACGGTGAATACCGTAGAATACCAGATATCGATTTACTATAAATAGAAACCTTTTCTTACAAAAAGTGTTCGGCACAAATGCTGTGTCAAATTTGTCTGCACTACCTCTATCAATCTTTTAGACATCATTTTTTATCCTCTAGGTGTCACCCTGCTTACGAAAACATCGATATTTGTTTTAAGCTTTCTGCAAACTGGAAGTCATCACCTCAGGCTTAAAAATGGAGAATTTCTGCTCATGGGCATAGTCTTGGTTCTAGAAATATGAACATCGGAAATTGTTTTACACAGTTCCGCAGAATCGAAATGGAGTCAAAGTCGTCAATTGGCTGCTTTTTTTTTTAACTTTTACCGAGCTTTTCAGACAGCATCACACAGACCTCTGAACGTCATCCCGTTTCGAAAAGGCCATATTAGGGGGTCTATGATCGACTTTCATGGATAAGTTTGATGGAAATCGCTTGAGGTATTCAAATTCTGACTTGTATAGAATTATAGATATCTTCTGAACATGAAATTTGAATGCATAAATTAACAATTTGAAGATAGGGCGACTATCATCCTCACCTTTTATTTCTTGTTTTGAATCACTTTCGATTTTTCGCCAATTTCCATAAACCTGAAGTCGCCATCTTGGAATTGGACGGGGGTCAACATCATGTTCCAGTCTCTGGACATCAACTTTTGGCATCCAGACATGACCGAGGGCTTAAGAATCAACGAATTCCATCAGCGTATCCTCATAATGCACGAAAAACCTTGACTTTTTTTATTAATTGGGATGTATGGGAAATAAAAACCAAACTTTTCTTAGTAGTTTTTAAAAAATACTAGATTTCTGCACTTTTCAAATTTTAATGATTTTAAATAATGTATACAGTTTTTTTTTAATTGAAAAGCTTATAAAGATTAATTTCGTAAATGTGTTCGTTTTCATGTTATGGTAAGTTGAGAAGATAAGGAAAAATAAACATTGAATCAATATGGGTCATTCCATACGAAGTGACCACGGAAAAGCACAAACTGAACACGACCATCTCAGATTTAGCTCAAAGTTGGGAGAATTGTTCATCTACTGTCACTTTAGAAAAATCCCAAATTTTGTGTCGATTGGAATACCCCTTGCTCTATGGGACCCCCTGTTTATTGCAAAGTCACGGATTTTTTGTTCAAAATTTCTTTTTTCTTTTTCTTACAATTCATAGACGTATGATATCCGAAAAATACTGATAGATGATTTTTGAAGAAAATAAACCAAGGAATCCAGAAAAAAATATAAGGTTTGACCGGAAGCGTTGCCAGATAAATTATTTTTGTATTTGAAACTTAAATTTACATTTTTCGGCAAATGCAGCCATTTTGATTTTAAATTTGATAATTTCATCGTGTTTCTTAGAAAATTCACATAAGAAACAACTATCATCTCGAGGTTATATGAGCCGACCTCGAGATATAACGGTTTTACGTAAAAAGTTGTAAACTTCGTAATTATTTTTTTTTACAGTTTATAGACGTAAGACACCCGAAAAATAGTGATGGGTGAATTTTGAAGAAAATAAACCAAGGAATCCAGAAAAAAAAATTTTTTTGACCGGAAGTGTTGCCAGATAGATTATTTTTGTATTTTAAAACTAAATTTGGATTTTTCGGCAAATGCAGCTAATTCTTTTTAATTTGATGATTTCATCGTATTTCTTGGAAAATTTTATGTAAGAAACACCTATCACTTAGTGGTAATATGAGTCAATCTCGAGATATAGCATTTTTACGAAAATAGTTCTGAACTTCGTAATTAATTTTTCGTAAAAATGTAATATGTTAAGATTGGCTCATATTACCAGGGGTTGGTAAGTCTTTCGTAAAATTTTACGGGAAACACGATGAAACCATCAAATCTATTTATATAAAAGAGAAGTTTTGTATGTATGTATGTATGTATGTTCCAGCATAACTCTCGAAGGCCTGAACCGATTTCAACCAAACTTGGCATACGTATTCTTTGTACAAAGGAAGTAGTCATAGTAATATTGAATAGGAGGAGGGGTCACCCTTAAAGAAGGAGGGGGTCGAAAGTAATAAATTTTCATACATAATGGGAACCTTTCATTGAAATTTGATGATTTTCGGGTTCTTGGTCATATTTAGAGGCCAGAAGTGGATGTCCAAAGACCGAAACATGATGTTCGATGCCATTTTCAATCCAAGATGGCGACTTCCGGTTTCTGGGAAGCCATTGAAAACTGTGGAAAACGCTCACAAACCCCCTAATGTTGGTATTTTCGGAGCAAAAATGACTCTTAATAACCGGTTATCGGTGTATGACGATACTTTGAAACTTGGGTTGCCGACTTCCGGTTTCTGGAAATCTGCGAAAATTAATAACTGAATTATAAACTTGGCATTATGAGTCGGCAATATGAGTTCGGAAGCGGAATGACATCGTCATACGAAAATCGATCATATATTCCCAAGCATTGGCCTTTCTTGAAACGTAGTGACGTCTGTTTGCAGCCGAAAATCGGCTTTCGAGCAAATGTTTCTAGAGAAGTGTTTCAAAACATCCAACCTGCTTTGATCCGTTTTTGAAACGATTTCTTGACATATTTCTTGCATAAATGATAACGGAGAGTCCAATCTAGCGTTTTGGATAAAAAATATGTTTGGAAAAGTTACTGAAGCTCAACTATTACCGAATTAAAATTTGGTTAAGAGCATCGATCGAATAAGATGAGAGATTCTAAATTCCAGCTATTTATTTAAAAATAAGTTTTGTATGTATGTATGTATGTTCCAGCATAACTTTCGAATGACTGTACCGATTTCAACCAAACTTGGCATACGTGTTCTTTGTACAGAGGAAGTGGTCATATAAATATTCGGAAGGGGAAGAAGCAACCCCCAAAGGAGGAGGGGGTCTTAATTGGTCGGAAAACCAAGTTTTTTCATGCATTATGGAACTTTCTAAATGAATACGATAGTTTTTAGGCCTTTGGTCATGTCTGGAGACCGGAAATTGATTTCCAGAGACCGGAACATGATGTCGAAATAAGAAAGGGGCAGCTATCAAAGAGGGAGGGGGTCTTAGTTTTTAGGAAAGTCAGGTTTTTTAGTGCTCTATGAGAATTGTTTGAAAAGGTACGATAACTTTCATGTCCTCGGTCGGTCATGGCCAGAAGTTTATGTCTAGGGACCGGAATATGATGTCCGATGTTTTTCTAAAACAAAGATGGCAACTTTTTGTTCTGGGAAATTGTATACAACTGTAGAAAACGTTTACAAACTTCCAACCATTGGTATTTCCGAAACCAGGATGACCTTTAGAAACCAGAAATGTAAGTCCAACGACATTTTTTAAATTCAATATGGCGACTTTCGGTTTCAGAATTTTGTGAAAAACGAATATATGCTCTGCAGTATACATATTTTTGATATCAAAATGACGTCCACATATTCATGTCCGGCGCAAATTTTTAAATTGTACTTGGCGGATTACATTTTCTGGAAAGGTTACTAGAATACAGAAGAAGGCTTGGACGTAATATTGAATCGTTGTTTTGAAATCAATTCCGCGATTCTGCAATTCTGCTTTCTGTCAAGCTGTGTAAAACTGAGTAAAATGGTTAAATAATGTCAATATTCCTAAAAAGAGAACTATGTTCAGAAAATAACAACGGGCGTATAACGCTATTTCAAAGTTCAAGAAGAAAAATATTCATATACTCCCTGATATTAGGTTCATAGGTCAGAGCCGACTCCCCAAAACCAAAAATTGGGGTCCGAACGTTTGGTATAGTGAGGGTGGTTTTTCTGCATTGAAAGTTATTCAAAACTTGAGGAAAATGTGGAGATAGTCCCGTATCTCCAAATTGTTAACTAATTCATGAAAACTAATGTTCAACTATAAGGATGATATTGATATTGTTTACACAAAAAAGGAAAACGAGAAGACATAAAAAGCAATAATTTTAACTATCAGTGGTGAGGTTAGGCTATTGATTATGTAATTTTAGTGTAATTTGAGTTTATTATAAGTTAATTGATACCGTCGAAGATGCTGTTAATCAACGAAAAGGGTGGTATATAAGCAAGTTTATACCTTAAATAGAAATATTATTTGAAATGATGGGTTGGAAAAAATATATGGAAATATAGAATATAGGGTGTCTTGCGTCTATAAATTATAAAATAAAATAATTACGAAGTTTACAACTTTTTTCGAAAAAATGTTATATCTCGAGATCGGCTCATATTACCTCGGGATGACAGTTGTTTCTTATGTGAAATTTTCCAAGGAACACGGTGAAATTATTAAAATTTAAATCAAAATGGCTGCATTTGCCGAAAAATGTAAATTTAGTTTTCACACACAAAAATAATTCATCCTGCAACACTTCCGGTCATAACTTATATTTTTTCTGGATTCCTTGGTTTATTTTCTTCAAAAATCATCTATCAGTATGTTTCGGACATCTTACGTCTATGAATAGTAAGAAAAAGAAAAAAGAGATTTTTGACAAAAATTGCGCGACTTTGTAATAAAGAGGGGGGTCCTAAAGAGCCCCCCGCTCTCCAATCGTATTCCAATCGACACCAAAATTGGGGTTTTTCCAAAGTGACAGTAGATGGATAATTCCCCCAACTTTGAACAAAATCTGTGATGGTCGTGTCCATTTGGCCTGTACACTTCGCATGGAATGACCCATATACGGATTAAATCTCCCCCTTTAACTAATTACTTTTAAAAATTCGTCATTTTTTCTGAACTTTTGATAGGAAGTTCTTGATGGAAAAATATTTAGCAAATTGAATTTTTCAATTTAAACGTCTTTGAGAATATCTATGACGTTGTGGTTGAAGAAGAGCAGAAGCATTGTCAAGATAGCTGGGCAATTATAGCAACCTGTGAGGGTTTCATGAACAGTCCTGGCCAGCATGTCCTTGCGACGCTCTTCAAGGGGTTTTATCCCAATCAGCAAGCAAAGGCTTTAGTATGGCGGCAGATGATCAGGGTTCCCCAATAGCAATCTGCGACAAATCCTCCAGACAAATAGCTTTCGAATGTGCTCGATTCGCAGTATCCAAATATCGTAGTACGGGTCCCAAACAACGCAGGCAGTTTCTAAAATTAGTGCTGTAGAATGTGTAAACTAGTAAATGTGTGGACCAGGATCATGAAACTTCCAATCCTGAATATTATACCAAGTTGACGTTGGCTTTGTTGATAATCGCAGAATAATGCTGCCTGAATGACATTTCAGTGTCCAACAAAACACCTAAATCCGTGAAAATGACGTTACGATGCGATGTAAAGAAGAGCAATAAGATAGTCAAACAACAACGGCTGTTTTTTGCGCTAGAAGCTGAACAAATCTGAATTGCTTGATTGGCTTAAATATATTTTTTTTTGACTACACTATAGCTCCAGGCCATATACCCCACCTCCAGCCGGCTAATAAATGAGCCGTTGCGGAACAGAGTGGTCTAAGGACCATTTTTTTTTCAAAAATGAATTTTTTACATAAACCGCATCTACTCAAGAAGCTAAAGTTAGGAGACTAGAAAAATTTCGAAAATCGAACTTTAAAGCTGATTTATATCATGTTGAAATTTCGTTCGAAACAGAATGGCCATTCTGTTTCGGAACAGAGTGGTCTATGTACATGAATCGAGGTAATACCATCATGTAACATGTGACATGTAACATATTACATATGTAACTTGTCACTTGTCCTGTAACACGTTACACGTGATTTGTAACATTTTACATGGAATGTAACACGAAAAATGTAGCATGTCAAATATCATGTAATATGTAACATGTTGTGTTACATGTAATGTTACACGTCACATGTTACATGTGACATGCCATGTACATTATATAACATGTGACACTAACCATTTTATACGAGTTAACGTCATTTATATTTATGTTTCTGTACATAGACCACTCTGTTCCGAAACGATACAAGGATTCCAGTGAATTGTATATAAAGTCAGAGTGGTCTATGTTCATTGGTAAGTTGAAATCACATGTTTCGCCAAAAAAATGGTAGTTTTTTGTATTCACATGTTAAATCAGTTTATAACCTTTATATTGAAACATTTGAATTGTTTGAAAGAATCCGTTGAACAGAATTTTATTCAGAGATTATTCGAAAATTGCTTCTCCTGACAAATTTGCTCGATGGCTCATAGAACACTCTGTTCCGCAACGGCTCAAATGTATTCCATTGATTTTGATTCTACTTCTGAGACTTCAAGTTAGGAGCATAGACTACTGTATTGAGCGTTTTGCCCCGGCACACTGAAAAGTCTGCGATATGGATTTTTTACCTTACAAAACAAAATAATTGCAATGCATTGTTTTTTTAATGAATATAACTAATATATCGACGTTTTTTATTAGGCGAGTTTTATACCTGTTCATCCTAGGTTTCGTTCGGACGATAAATATCGTGATTATTCTAATGACTACGGGATGTACTCCTTTCAAATGACTACTTACATCGAAATGTGTTTACTCTCTCGAGTTGGTAATACACAGAGTTCGCGGCCAACTGTTAGTGTACAGGACAATTTTAGGGGCAAGCGCTACGATCTTAGTGACACTAACAGTCTCTCAACATCAACTTATTTGATCAGCTGGGATAGCATAGCAGTTTAAGTAAATATAAAGTAAATGTAGTGAATATAAAGTAAATGAGTAAATTGAAAAGTTTATTTGAATTAAAGCGTCTTCACGCTAACTCGTTTTTAATGAAGATTAGTTTTTGAATGTCTACCATTGGTATAACAGGTGCTTTGTAGTGCGAAACTTATTGAATGTTAGAAAAAGTTGAAATTTTAATTAAACCACCTCTAACACTAGGTTCTCTTTCCTCGCGAAATTCATTGCATGCGGCGTCAAAACAAACAAAACATCTGTGTGAAAACTGACCTAACGTAGCACGAAACTTCAACACTTTCGTTGTTTTATTTCCTCACGCTGCAAACCTTTCCGCTGGAACTATTGGTTAAACCGCGGCAATTAAAGCTATGTTCGTTTTATAAAAACCGACATCGTATTCAGATATGTTCATCACCGTTTGCATCTTCAAGTGCGCTCTACCTGTATTTAATATCTCGTTCCGATCTGGCGCATCGAAGGTATGTCTGAATTGAGTAAAAATTACATTAGTGCATCGACATTATATTGTGACCGCTCATAACCGCTATATGCACTACTTCTGATCGTCACAGATAAAGCAAAGGACAGTTTATTGAGTTATTGTTTATATCGTTTTTTTGCGAACTAGGGAAAATTCCTAACGCTACCAGCGATCCGGTTGGGCTGTTTGATTCGAAGAAAAATAACTTTCCCATTTATTTTTCACATTGACAGTTCATGGACTGCAAAGCTGTCGTGCGAAGCATGTCTGTCTGATAGGCGAACATATTTTATTCATTTATCCAATCACAGTTGCAGTACGAAGCGTTTCGAGAAATGGCAGATTCCCAGTTTCACTATCCGTATACAATCCCGAAAGCGTAGGTTTGTTTATACGCCAGTGTGTTGAACAATGGGTACGGATGGGACGATCTTGTGTACCGGAAAAGTGGCACGTTTAACATAAGCACGGTGTCGTGCCAAAAAGGTACGTTGTTTTGATAGGTTACCCATGAAACACTATTGCAGTGGAAATGTCGTTACTTTCGCATGTGTATTAAATGATTATTCTAATATAACTATCTTTTCTCAAGTAGGTAGTTCATAATTGTACACACATGAGTAAAAACAGTCATTAGTGAGTACGTTTCGATAATTTGGAGCTGGATAGAAACATAAACTCAGTCGAATTATCGAATCTTTTTAGCCTTTAGCACCGGCTGTTTCTAAAAGAAAATAAAAATTCTACACATCGTGCTAACGGTAAAACCCTTTATCGCCACTGTGGCTCCTGTATATAAAAACAGAAATATAAACATCGATAATGGTGTAAACTACCGACAGACTCCGATCTATCCGATCGATAATGGCATTCGCAAAGCCTACCAACTGTTCGCTTCACCTGTTAGATTCCACAAAACAAGTAACTCCACCCGCCCGTTCCCCTATATTGACGATTATTATATAATCCGTGATTACCCTTCTTATAAGCCACTTCCATTCTCTCATTTTTTCCTATCCATTCATCTCGGCTCGCCGTCGAATCTCTTTCGAATTCATTTTCACTGGCTTTTTTCAAGTAGACAGATGGGTGGTAAAATTGCTTGAAGTCGGGTGGAAGTAAGCCTCGATCCGGTTACTGGAAGAAAAAAATGTACCGCACACCCAAGCAAGATGTGCTACACGCAATGAAATTGATTGTAATGCAAGCGCAGTAGAGCAGGAAAATTCACTTTCATCTCGACATTGATCTTGACTCGTGCTGCCGTAGCTGGATGTGGATCCTAGACAGACGGGTGCTCTCTTTTCATTGCGTGACATCATGAAATATAATCGGCATGTTAACGGCTGATTCCAAATGGTGCACAGCTTTTGCGGAGGGCATAATCGAGTTTTAAAATAATGACAACCCTTATGAATGCAAAATTCAAAGCTACCACAACTTAATCTAGTTTACCCGTGGAGAGTGTGATTTGCACAACACGGAAAGCGAATCGTGAAAAATGGCAAGAGGTGCCAATCGTTTGGATCGTAACGGCATCTAGCGTGCTTTTCTGGTTTTTTTTATAGAGAAAGACATTGGCCGCCGGGGAAAATCTGGTTTCGTGCAGTGGGTATAGAAACTGGTTGGAGAAGCCAGTACGAGAAGAAAGGTACATTAGATGGAAATTTTCCCAGCTGCACTTATTGCACCCGGGAGTCATTGGGCAGGTAGGATTTTTGGGTCACTGTGCTATTCATTCCTAGGACGGACAAAAGCGAATGTACTGCAATGATTGGAATGGGAAAATGGTAGAAATTATTTCGGTTCTTGGGCGGGATTTTCCTAATCTGTACAGGATACTTTGAAACTGCACATTGATAACAAATTTCTTAATTATTGGAACACATTTGCAAACTGCTGACAGCAAAACATCGGGCACCGAGAACGAATCTGATGAAAAGGAACTAATCAACAGCAATCTTTCAAGCATTCGAACAACTTGACGTGATTCATAAATAGTGTTTGGCAGATCAATTTTGCAAAACTATATTAAAACTTAAGTTGTATCGGGATTAAAAACTATCAAACAAATAAATTTTTATTGATCTTTTCCCTGCACAATAAACCATATCTCCAAGTAAAAATTAATATTTAGAAGCATATGTATAGATAAAAACTCAAATAGCTCAGTGAGTAAATTTAGTTTCGGTGAGTGCACTTCATAACAAACACACGGGGGTAAAAACTTCAAATTACTTTTTTAATAGGGCTGAATAATCATAGATAGGTATCATACTATGAGCAGTCTCACCCGGTTAGGGTAGGCTGAAACTATTGATATATCTCGTAACTATTAAGACCCATATAGTATTAATTATCATATACCGTTTGAATCGAGATGTGGTTACTTTATTCATTGCTTTTAGCTTTTGTAAACAACGATTTGTGAATCTGAATTAGCTGAATCTTAATTAGCTGAATCTTTTCATCATATGGGCTTTTCCTAGTGAAATATGAACTGAACATGTAGAATATACTAAAGTTGATTGCTGATCCTAAGTGTTGTGTAAAAATCAATAAAAAATGACAACTCGACTCTATTACTATGGAATAATAACAACAATGAAAAACATTTATTTTATTTATTTAGCTATTCCTTGTTTCTAGACTTCGAAAATTTGATTTACATGGAAATATTGAAAAGTCTAGAATTGATAAATTTTCGTACGATTCATTCGTAACCGTATCTAGATTGAGTGACATTCTAAATTCGTCCATTTCGACACTAAAAAACACACATAAGATATTTTCAAGTGAGCCAAAATGCTTTTTGAAAAGTTCAATTTAAGAAAATCTAGTAATAAATTTTGAAAATTTTGAGCACGCGGTAGGGCATTCCAAAATAACATATTCTCAGATAGTCTGGGTGCTCAAACGGAAAATGACTGGATTGAGTTTTATGAAAAAGATAAATTTTTTCACGTTTTTTTTTTATTTTAAACTTTTTAGAACCGAACCCAAATATTTTTTGCGCATCCCTTGGAGTTCAAACTAAAAGAAAAAAAAGTTACGCTTTGTTGTGGCTCAAATTCGTTGTTACAAATTTTTTAACTCTTCTGAAAATTCTTAATTTAGGTGTTTTCCGAAATTAAACCTTCCAAACGTACTAAACTTTACGCTAGCAACCACCCTATACTACTGAAAGGTGAGGAATTATATGAGAAAAATTAAAAAAAAAATCTTGAATCTTTGTTAAGCTATTCAAGTTTTATTATGGAAAGAATATTGTAAAATCTGATAATCCCATAACATGAAACTAAAATTTGTAACGGCCTTACTCGTGGTCATTGAATGAAAAAGGATAAAAGGGTTTCGCGCTAACTTGACCAAATGTTAGCAGCACCCTCTCAAAATTCAATGAAATTTTGTCGGTGTGTAGACTTTACTACTCTAAGCAACTTTACACCTTTTTTGAAAAATTTTCTGTACTAACATTTGAAAAAAGATAACTTTTTTTTTAATTTATGAATCTATATATCTGAATATGACAAGAGATAGAGAGCAGTTATCAAAGAGATGACTTTTAAAAAGGGTCTTTGTGTTGAAATGACTTTAGAAAACAAATCTGTCATATCAATTTTTCTCAAAAATGATTTATTTTGATAGATAATTTAGTTGCTTTAAATTTTCTTGAACTAACCAAAGTGGGCACTCTCATGAAAAAAAAGTTTTAGACAGTAAAATTGTACATTGAATTTTGAGAAATAAATTTGTCTATCTAAAAAAACTTATTTCAGAAAAAAATCAAGTTTTTGAAAGTGGTTTATTTTCAGTGTAGAATATCAACTTTAATTTGTCAATATCTTTCAATACAAGCTTAGACACTTTTCCAACAGTCATCTATTGACAACTTTTCTCTATATCTTGCTATTATTCAGATATCAGACCCAAATTTTACTATAATTCGGATATATATTTATAAAAAATACTTCAGCCCTTTTCAAATGTTAGTACAGATACATTTTCAAAAAGTTTATTCAAAGATGCTTAGGAAGAGACGGTTCAGGTCGCGTAATATCGAGTATAGCGAACACATTTTTAATTGACATCATAATTAGGGTTACCATTTGGTCTGAGTTAATAATCAGGACAATTATTTTTCCGTACAAATGTGATCTAAGATATTTTAATTTTTTGAGGAATCAATAATAAAAATACTTAATTTGAAATTTGCACTTCAAAATACGCCAAAACACTCATTTATTTATTCATCGTATTTCTCGGACGATCCAATTTTGCGATTTCGATTTATTAGGCGTTAGTGGATGCCTTAAAAATGCAACACACGTAAACTGTATGTAATTAAACTTAACAATTGTCAGATGTTTAAAGGTTTCAACGACTAGACAATTTGTCTCGTCAAGATTCAACCTAAGAAAAAAATCGTTCGAAATGGAAAGAACAATCTTCAACATTTCAGAATATCCGATAAAATATGAAAAATAAACCAGGACATGTCCTGCTAAATCAAGACGGATGGTATTCCTGATTATAATTCACATGTTTCACAAAATTCATACTGATTGCAACACTTATTCTGTACGAAAAGTACCACGCATGAGATTGTTTACTTTGCACACTTGAAGCCTTGATTTGCGTATCTGTATAACGCCGTCAGTAGCTTAGGGTAGTACGTTATGAGTTATTAGTTTATTTTATTCATCTAACATAAAGTCTTTATGAATGGGGTGGGTCATGCCATGGCAAGTTTCTTAGAGCAATTCGGACAACTCGTTTTTGAAGTCTTCTAATTCGTTGACTCCAGGTCAGTTGATGGTGGAAACTAAACTGGAGCATTCTCTAAGATGAGTAGCACCAAAGAGCAATTCAGAGCTTTCGAGCAATTCGGATCATAGCAGTCTTTTGCTATTATGGTTATATACCCCAAACGACGATCAGCCTTTGCAATGACGGCGGATCGATGAGTGGCAAGGAGAGTTTTTCATCCATTATCACACCCAAGTTATGCATCTCCTCAGTTAGTAGTTGAGCATTATAGGCTGCGAGTTCCGATGAAATGTCATTAAAGAGCATTTAGGGATGCTGACAATCAGCTTATTACAATAACACCATTCTACAAACATACCCAGTAACTATTGTAAACGGTGACAATCTTCTATGCATTTCATGACGAAATATATAGTTTCAGATCATCCGCATATGTAAGTTAACATCCATCCCCAAGCAAAATACTAACATCATTCAAAAATATTGTAAAAAGCAACGGTCCCAAGTTACTTCCTTGAGGTACACCACTCATGTTTACGAACGGAGTTGAGATGCACGCTCGCAATTTCACTAGAAGTGATCGATGTTTCCCTTGTTTCAAAGTGACAGTCAATGACAGCCCATTCTGGTTCATTTTCACACTTCTACAGCGTCGTATCCGTTTCTTCCTCTCAGGAATGAACTAAGCCATGCAACTAAACCAAGGCACCAAGCAGGTTAATTTTGCACAATAGTATACGATGATCAACTCTGTCAAAAGCCCTGTTTAGAATTCCAAGTGAAGTGAAAAACTCATTTTATTTTTTCACGTGCGTGAAAAATGCAATCTGCAAAAACTTCACTTCGCTTGAAACTGTTAACAAATTGGATCCAGCGAAATCGAAGGTTGTGGATCGCATCTTTTTCTCTTGGGCTTACTTTTTTCACGCATGTACACCCTCGTGAAAAAAAGAAGCTTCTAGCGGAAACTTGACATTTCAGTACTGTGGTGACCGGAAGCTGCCACTGTAGAAGTGTCAACCGGCCGACTCGCTTTTGGCAGTCTTCCTGATGCCTTCCTGATAGTCCGCTCCGTGTTGGTAGTCTGCTCCTTGTTGATAGTCCGCTCCAAGTACTTGTCGTCTCCAACATCTTCCGGAAACGATTGACAATAGTTTGTAGTTAGAGATTTGTAATTCTACGGTAGTTACAGATATAACTTTTATCTCCACTTTTAAACACTGGAACCAGAAATGATTGTTGCCATATTTTCGGGAATTTATGCTGTTCAAATGGGCTGTTAAAATTGAGCAGATAAGAAAACTAATGCGGCAATACATCGACGGAACACAACGACTGGAAACTCATCAGGTCCAGGGAGAAAAAGAATTTTTGGCTTATTGGTCGCAGCAGTAATCATCGATTGCGTGATCTCAAAGCATACACCCCAACAAAGTTTCATTGAATTTTGAGAAGGTGATGCCAGCCCCTCAGTCGAATGACGGGAAATTCTTCCTATATCAATAACGAAGTGTCTCGAAACCGACATCAAATAATTTCAATGCATGAATCGTTCGAAAAAACTGTTATAAAATGCTTCAAAACAAATAAAAAAATCAAATTCAAGGCTCAACACATACGAATTATATAGTGCAAGTAGAGGCTTGCATGCAACAAAGAATCGATTATACATCACTTCTCTTTCAAACTTTGTGTAACGCATTTACGATGCTTACGTAAGTTACCAAGGATTACAGTGACCGCAACAGATAAAGAAAATTTCCAGGGTCACTACGATAGAAGATATTTATTTATGTCCTGCATTGTAAATAAACTTAAAATGAGTCCAATTCGTTACTTCTGTAAATGCTCAAACACGTAGCTATAAGAATCAACCAAATTGACTGCTCGGAAATTTTCCGCAAATATATTTGAAAAATTAAAGCATATTAATTACAGGAATTATGTAGCAAAATACAGCACCGCAATTACAGGATATTATATTACACAGGGACTGGCGAGATAATTTTCTGGCGTAACGTACATCTGATTCTGCATCGTTCACTTCATCTTGAGACAAAATGATGACAAATGAGACACTTCTACAATGCTGTTCTATTCAACATAAGATAAGAAAAAACTGACTATGTAACTTTGACTAATGAATGGTAGCTGAAAGACTTTCCTTCTCTATGCAATTCACCGACAAAAAAAGAATATTGTGGGGTTCTCGAATCTACAATACAATCGATCTGTAGTGTGGTTAAAAGCCAAACATAAAAAAATAGAATAATGCGCAAATCACCAATTAACACAAATAAAGAAAACAGCGAAAGCAATAAATTACATTCACAGCGCAAGAGTTACGGTATCTTCTGCAACTAGCTTTGAAATACTGCTAAAAATCGAACCGACTCAATTCACCCAATTTCCAATCACAACAGCAAAGTTTTCGGGGTTCTTATGTACAACGCGATCACCAGGCGATTCGTACGGATTTTCCTAACCTACAATGCGTAAGGTCCGCCGGTTCATCCACTAGGAAAAATGTATCCTTCCTGTGTTCTGAAGCTAATTGCGAGCACACACACAGTTTAGATGTTGTTAAAAAAGAAATTGTGCTAATTACATTGCACTTTCCGTTAAGTGGGTTCTATATCATTCTTTTTAATAATTTGTTGGAGGTTTCACAAGCAAAAAAGTATCGATTTATAATGTTCAGAAGGAGATGAAATTGTAAACTAAATCATGTGCTTAATACAATTTCATTGTCGAAACCGAAGTCTTGTGCTAGCTAAAGAAAAAAACTGACTTTGCTTCACAAGCTTCTTGCTCGTGAACTTTTGATCCTTAAACCAACGCGAGCTTCTAATTATGTTTCACTCTAGGGCAAGATCGGTACTTACGTTGTGTAGAGGAAAAATCGTATGTCCTCATGAGGGCAGTCATAGTCTTTTTTCCACATGCACTTCAAGAAGTTTAAATCAAAAATACTACCAGACAACAGGCACCACGTCTCTGAAATAAAAAATATACGCACACACTTTTTTATTGGCCCTTATTTTGCGCACATGATCCGTGGAAAATAGCATTAGTTTTCATTTCATTATCTTTTATTTTCCTCACTATGAAAAAATGATACACTTTCCACCGCGGGAAACACTTTCCATTTCATCACTACTCAAACCGAGACTTGTCTCGGTATGTTGATTTCGCATTACAAACTATTAGTACACTTTGTTAAACCGCTAATTCAACTCTGGAAAATTACCTGCTAACAGCGATAGGATCAATAAAAGGCGCACCAACATATTCATAATAACTTCACGATACGATCCCTGGTTCTAAAAACGTCAACTCAACTTAGCATAAACCTAATTGTTATAAATATATATGACCACAGTCTCAGGATTCGGCTGCTGTTATCCAAATCTTGCTATCCACTGTATTTACATCAGCAGCATGTTTTAGTCTTAGCGCGCCAGCAACTGATTCCACCGAAGGCCCGAAGAAAGTACCACCTCATCGTTACGAAAGCGCGGATAGAACTGAAAACGCTCTGCTATCTGGAGTTCCACCAGATAGGCTACTCGGCCAACCGCCAGAGCCCGCGATCCGACGATGATTGAACGGGTTATTGAGTGGACGAGAGGATCGCGTGGCAGGAGGAGTGATTTTTCTTCCGATGAGTGACTATATACAAGGCACGGACGACGCGACGCCGAGCCGGAGCTTGTTTTCCCGGCAACATCGTTTTCTGCGTATAGGCGCTTTTTACACACGCTGAAGAAAAAAAAGCATGAAACAATGCGCTCATAAGCTGGTTTGAGATTTGTTTGAATTTTTGCTGATATATTTTGTCTGCTTTTTACTAGCAAGTAGTTAGCGGTCGTTTAACTATTGCAAAAAAAATGCCTCCTGTCTTTTATCAGAGGTTAATGTTAATAATATGGAAGGGTCGGTTAACTTATATCGGGCAATGAATTTTGCTCTAAATGTTTATATCTCAAGAATAACATAACGGGTAACGAAAAGTATCCTATATATTTTTGAGTAGAAGACAGAAATGTTTGAAGTCAGGTAGAAACTCATAATATCCGTTAGGTCTCATTCTCGTCGTTCTTATTTTAAGTTGAATTGAAGACATTAATTTCAACACCACTTACAGAACACGGATGTAATTTTTCACATGTTTGTTTTATTTATTTGTACTGCTGGTTTCTATATAGAAAAAAAATCCTGGAAAATCTCTTTAAGGCGGCATTGTATATTATTTTAAGATATTTATTGGATTCGTGATAAATTTCATTTCGAAGTTGCCTTTCTCATGATTTATTATATAAATATATAATGGATGTAAAAGACATTGCGCAGCTGCGCAAAGCAGAAATTATTATTTTACGATTCAATTTCGTATAATAGCCAGGTAAATGTTCCAACATAATACTCTCATACATACCTATGCGTATCACTAATGTTTCCATACTCCCGTTTGAATAATTATTTTGCTCATTCAAGGAAAAAAAGAAACATACTTCCCCAATGAACTATATAAAAATGCGTGAATCAGATCTCAAACAATGTGCGGTTCGCACCGATTTTGCCGCGCGCAGTTATCGCGACGCGTCAACAACGGCTGCACATGGAAAATGCTGGGGAACTTAAGTCGGATGACTTTACTTTCTCACGACTTTCCACGCGATAAATATTTCTTCCTGCAATTGCGCACCGTCTGTTAGTCAGATTTTAGTTGATGGCTTTTCGAGTTGGAAGGTTGCATTTTAGTGCCTTCTTCTGAGTTGCTCTGACTGCTTACACAGAAACGGTAGCAGAACAATAACAATATGCTGTGGGATGGCAGAAAATTGTTACTCACGCGCGCCGCCCCGGTGTGAAGCGGGTTTCGCGTATGTGGCTCTGATGCACGTGGGTATAATTGATATAAATCAGAAGCAGATGCTTCCCTTTTCCGCACAACCTGAGGATGTGGCGATTAGGTGATGTACTGCAACGATATGGGGCTACTGGTTTTGCGGTTGTTCACCACTTTAAGGTAGTAAGGAAGAAAACAGTTTATCCATTGAAATCTGAGCTTCTGATGAAAATTGGTGTAGCGGCTCAGATGTCTGATATGGGTTTGAAGTTTAATTGTTCTCAACAATCTCATAAGTATCTTGCAGCTTGGATAGAATCTAATTATTGACAAAAAGGCAATCACTTACATTCGAAACATCTGTTGTTTTAAATTACGTTATGAGCGCAAGTAATTTGGGAGATGCTTCGAGTTTAAGTCTAGGATGCAAGGGGAAAGACAAACACTTACAGTAAACTGCTTTTTGATGATTCCGTGCTTAATTTGGGATCGTTTTCTATTGTGGTCTTTTCAAGTTGAAAATAGTACAATTGCACTTTTCGGTGATTTTCAGTTTTGTTTCTTTTTCTATTTTGGCCTTTTTAAACCATTAGAAGAACTTTTCGGCGCTTCTGAGCTCAATTTGGGATCATTTTTATTTTGACCTTTTCTGGTCTTGAGAATCCCTTTGCGGGGACCTTCAGCTCAATTTTTGTTTTTTTTATGGCTTTTAGTAGCTTTTAGTGATTCTAAGTTAAAATAACGATCATTCTCTTTTTTGGCCTTTGGCGTAGGTGGACATGGCCTGCGGTCCTGAGGAGTTGTGCCTACCTTTGGAAACGCTGTAAACCTTTCAAACATGGAAAAGCTGCGCGGATGTGAAAGCGTGGAGAAGAATAATAGGGTAGGGTAGGGAACATATTCTAAGGGGTAGGGTAGGGAACATATTATAAGGGGTAGGGTAGGGAACATATTCAAAGTAGCTTTAGGAACCGCCTGTGTATTGAGATGAAATACTCAAAATGTGTTGGGTGAAATTCAAACAGAAGTATATCAATCAGTTCTCTATCTTTTTCTATGTCAGAACTTGTTTTCAGATTGTAAAACTAAGTTAGCAAACTTTAACAATAATCAATT
Organism: Wyeomyia smithii; assembly: GCF_029784165.1. Lineage (NCBI taxonomy): Eukaryota > Metazoa > Arthropoda > Insecta > Diptera > Culicidae > Wyeomyia > Wyeomyia smithii. The sequence goes on from NC_073696.1 coordinate 39,795,128, forward strand.
AAAGTTACCAATCGAGGGACACTATTCCAATCACTCCGAACCTATTTTTAACCAGTTTCCATCTGTTTTGCAGGCGTTTCTTTCAACACCCGAAGTGGCTTCTGAATGGCTGCAATATAGGTCGATTTGTTACTAATGGTGATTTGTGTGTGATTTCTTTGTGATTAACGGTATTTCTTATATTCGTAAGACAGCTAGACAATCAAAGTTTTCGTTTCCTTAATTGAAATTGTCGATATTGATCAAAATCCAGGATTTTAAGGCCTGCTTTCTTCGACTGATTAAAATAGGCGCCACTGCTTAAGCCGTTCCCTACCCTATAACATATTGAAACAGCAAAAGAAGCATCGATTCAGAAAACGTTCCAAGGCGATGGACTGATACAGCGTTTTGAACTGTTGGATAAGTTGACGTCGGAAAAGTTGGAGGAAAACGTTGACGACTACGTCAACGAGTTGGTAACAGCATCTCCAAGCCTAAGCGAAATTAGATTCGAGGTAAAAGATCAGTGGTTGACGTCGTTATTCTTGAAAGAGCATCCGGCGCACTACAATCCAATGATCGTGGGATCGCAAGCTTCTGGGATCGAGCTGACGGCAGACACCGTGTAAGGTAAAATACTTCAAGACGTGAACAACTGGAACAAAGGGTGCGTTGTACACCAAGCAGAACCCAAAACTAGAACACGCCAAGACTGAGAAGAAGACCGGAAACTACTTTAATTGCATCAAATCTGAATATATCGCAAAATCAATCAACAATGAACAATAATAAGGCGCTCTGTGCGATGTTGGCTCTGTGTAGAAGGAAAGAAGATGAATGGTACTTCGATTCAGCTGCGAGTAATCATATGACCAGAAGTGACGAGGGTGTTTAGAGGCAAGAAGTTCCGGTGAATCCAATCAACACGGTGAACAGTCAGTTTATGAAATCAGTTGCTAAAGTGTTCGCCGAGCTAGATCTCGAGGAAGGCAGCAATAAAGGCCAGGATGTGTGATGTTATTGCATCAGGAACGGACAATTCGTTTTCGACGGTCGATAAATCCGAAAACAATCAGACAAGAAGATCCAAAGGATGCTGGAGAGGAAAACCGAGGTAAAAGTGGTTACATCACTTCGTGCGCTTGACCGGGAGGTCGGTGCAACCGGCCAAACAGTGTAAAAGTTCCTGGCGAACATGGACATATATGCCAAGAAGCGGCAGTCCAAGTCGAATTTCCCGGTGCATCGCGACTTGGCGGCGGTAATGGACGACGAGACCTGTCCCACCCTGGATGGCAACGACTGGCAGGGCATATTTCACTTCCCCCACGAAGGAAGTGAGCACCGAGGTGAAGTTCATTTCACACATCAAGTTCCCTAAGAAAGTGCTGCTGTTGCTGACAACCAGCGAGAAGGGGATGTCAAAGCTGCTCTTCTTTCGCTCCGGATCGGCGTTGAATAAGAAAACTTATAGTACGAAGCGCCTGCCGGAAATTGCGTTGCTCATCAAGAAATAATATAAGCACGTAAAAGCGGTGTTTTGGCCGGATCTGGCGTCGGCCTATTACTCGAAGCGATCGTTGGAAGAGATAGAGTGGTTGAATATCGATGTGGTACCCAAACTGGCAAACCCGCCCAACGTCCTCAAAGTGAGTTTCATCGAAAATTTCTGGGCAAACCTAAAGCGTCAGATCTGCTCCAACAGTTTTGTCGTGAAGACTAAGGAGAAATTGATTGATAAATAAAACGAAGAAAGAATTCCAAAACATGCCTATACGCATGTTTTCGTCCGCCATGGCGAATGTTCCGGTTAACAGCCGGAAGGCCATTCGCAAACCTTCTAAGAGAAATTTACCAAACTCAATTATCTGTCTTAGTTATTTTAACTACCATCTAAAAAAGTCCATTTATATCACTGAAAACGTTAAGGCGATGCAAGAAGAAACTGAATCACCACGTGAACGAAAAGCAATCCGCAACAAATGGGTTCTTAAGACCAAACGAGGTGCTGATGGTGAAATCGAAAGGTACAAGGCGTGGCTACTCATAAAATGACGTTCCAAGGGAGCTGGCATCGATTACAATGAAGTATAATCCCCGGTGCTACGGTACTCCACAGTTCGTTTTTCGATGGCGAGTGCTGTTCAGTATGATCTCGACATCGAACAGCCTGATGCAGTTACAGCATTCCTGCAAGAAAAACTAAAGGGCATATATATGGAATGACCTGAAGGCTACATCAAAGATTTCATGAAGGTGTGCAATTGTACAGGACGGACTGAAACAATCAAGTAGGGTATGAAACATCCGACTAGATGAAGCACTCAAGGGATTTTGCCTGGTTCGTTCCAGTATAGATCCATACTTGTAGTCTATCATGAAGGATGGAAAAATGTTTTTCAGAACTGAAAAATAAACTAAAATCGTACCTGAATTACCCGTTCAAAATGAAGAGTCTTGGAGAGGCGAAGTATTGTCTCGGACTGCAGATAACTCGTGATCGAGAAAACGGACGAACAAAACTGTATCCAAGACGTTCTCAAGAAATTTCATATGGAGAATTCCAAGCCTGTTGCAACTCCTATGGACCCCGAGTGAAGCTTGATAAGTCAATGTGTCCCACGGGAGGAATAGAGGAGATTAAAAATGTCCCGTTCAAAAAGGCTGTTGAATTATTACGGTAACGGTGTCAACTTGATGAGTCAATTCCCACCGAATACTGGAAGACGACATTGGGAGACAGTCAAGCGTATCATGCGTTATTTACGTGCACGTGTGGTGCAAAGCTGACGTACACGAGGAATAGCGATTCATAGCTGACCGGGTATACAGAAGCGGATTTGGGAGGAGTTTCTGATACGCGAAACTCTATCACTGGGTATCTATTTAAGAAGATGGGGGGAGCCATTTCGTGGAGCGTTAAACGGCAGTTCTGCGATCCTCGGACTAAACATAGGTCCACCCGTTACCAGTTTGTGAAAAACGTAGTAGGAAAAGGCGACATTCAGCTCCAATACATTACAACACACGAACAACCTGCTGATGGGTTCACAAAAGCTTTAGCAAAGCAGAAGCACATTCAATTTAAGATGTTGACTGGGATCATAGGTTAAGGAAGAGTGTTGGATAGTAACCTCCAATCGTAGTAACTCTCAACCATTACCGCGGTTATCCTAGCCTTAATATCAACTTTTCGTTGATTCTGACAAACTATGTTATTGTACATTATTGGATCCATTAAACGTTGAACTCAAGGCGAAACCACCGCATATAGCAAAAAAGTGCTCTTTCACCAAGACAACGATTTCGCTTATTCGACTCGTGACACGACCATCAAATTGATGGAATTGCGCTGCGCACGTAAGCGATTCCACTCTAATGAAGACTTGAAAACAGAAACAAACAACTGTTTTGAAGGACTGCAAAACTAGTATCGAATTGTTAGAGGATTGCTACAATAAGTGCATTTCTTTCTATAGATACTATGTCGAAGAATAAAACAGCTTATTAAAAATTTGTCGATTTTTATCTGTAATGGGCCAAAGACATTCTAGCCTTTCGACATTTTTTATTTATTTCTCTACGACAAAATTTTAGCGGCTTTTTTTCACAATATTCCACATCAAATTCATATGCTGATTTTTTTTTCAAGTATGATTTATGCGTAGGCGATATATACGTTTGCAATTTGCCTCTATCTCGAATCATTTACAGTTTTAAACTTGAGAAGTTGACGATAGAGGTTAATTTGTAATTGTTTTTTTTTCGGATTGCTTTGCATTTTTCACAATAAATTTATATAGGGTATCGAATGTCTTCGGCAGTGGATTTCTTTAACAGGTTTTTGATAGTACTGCTGCAGAAAATCTGCCGAAGAAAACCACTGTTCGATACCCTATTGACTTTGATTTTATGATGTACGATTATTACAAAATCTTACTGAATTTTCGATGATGCCCGAGTAAATCGGAAGATTTCGTTTAGTCTTCCGGACAAACAGGCAATATATAATGGTATAAAACCTCTGCAATTGTGAATACATTCTGGAACACCAATTGTCATGCAATTGTGATAGAATAAAATGATGGTGGTCAAGTTTATTGCAATCGAGAAAATGCGCCTGGATATTCTGCTACATGCGTGCATTAATGAGGTGCGTTTCCAATGCATGTCAGTTAAAATAAAATTAGATGAGCTGTTTGCCTCATGGATTAAGTTGAGAGGCGCGAAACAGTCAATTTAGTCATTTCCTATGTAGAATCGGGTGAAAGAACTAATTGACCTAATATATTATTTGATATTCTAGGCAAAGATAACCTTTGTCCAAAAACGAAGTCAAGCGAATTGAGATCGAGTATAAAATTGTTCTCTGTAGAACAGTGCTTAAAATAAATGTGTGTTATATCATAAGGCTACGAAGTTAAATGTTAGATGCTCTAATCAATTCTCAAAATATCACACAAAATAAAAAGCATAAGCTATAAATTATAGCAGATCCAATAATCAAGCGTAACAAAAATTTATTTATCTTCAATTATAATGCACGGACTGAAACTCAAAAAATACACATAGCCTGCTTCGTCAATGTTAAGTGCACTAAAAGCATATTCTAACAGACTGCAAATTTGGAGATTATCAGAAAGGATATAACGTGCGAATCTTCTATATTACAGACACACCCGAAAATTCGTATACTGTTTCCCAGAGTAATATCAATAGAAGAACAGCGATCCTTGCGAACTAATCTAAATAATCTCGCATGCTTTGGGTTCCCGGGAATATTTTAAGTATGATATCGAATTCAATAAATTTTGTACTATACTTAATGCTAAGACTGGTAACGGCGACTGCTGCAAACCCACTGTTATTCATATTTGGCGCCCGCAACACCTCTTGAATAGGGTGGGTTTCCATTCGTCTGCAGGTAGTAGTCCCCTTTGGCACTGAAATAAAAAAAAAAATACAAGTTTAGGCAAAACAATTCAGCTGTGAGTTGGTATAGCCACTTACTCAGCACTGCAGTCGATTCCCATGTGTGCAATCTGTGCGGACCGGTCTACTTTGCCCTCTTTGAAGTCTCCCCAGGACTTACATCGAACCGAGTGGAAGCTGGCCGTTGGTCGCTCGGCAACACTTTCCGCCCAAAACCACCAGGACCGTCGATGGCTGCAGAGATCTGGGAGGGAGATCGAATTTTGTTAGATAGTAACGACGTAACAGACTTTTGACAGAATGTAACATGTACAATATTAATTTAGACCTAATCAAAATAGGGTGTACACACATGCGTAGCGACAGGCATGAGCTTCGGGTGAGTCCAGCTTGAATGGCACTACTGCGGGAGAATGGGTATTGGGTTATAGGAAGCGGGTAATCCATGCAAAAACGTAAACGTAGAAAATGAAGAATAAACAAAAAATATAAGCAAGCAAGAACAATTCAATATACCATTACAGAAAATAAACAGGCTTTAGAATATGTTTACCATTATCTGTCAGTGGTTTATAGTTTCTTTTGGGACAACCTGGCTGAAGTGTTTTGCCGTTGTTAGGCCAAAAGTCAGCCGTCCCTGTGCTAACTGGTGCTCCGTATAGCCAGGCGTCTGTGTGAATGACGTCCACAAAATGTGCGTCTTTTTCGCTCAGATGCGTCACAAACACACCGGGGTAGAATGGTGGGAATGCTGGATCCAGTGCTGAAATTCTGAACGAAACGGGATTAAATAATAAAAAAGATTAATAACTAACCACAATACGCCAAAGCTAATCCGGGTACCTTTTCAGCTTAATCTTTTTATCGGATTTAGATAACACGGTTCGACCGGCGTAACCTGCCAGCTGAGCACCTAGTGAATGTCCAACTAAGTGTAGCTTATCAACGTCTAAGCCGGCGTCAACCATCGCCAGTATAACCGATCCAAGTTTGTGTCCTAACTGTAATATGAGTTAACTTTGAAATAGTTTACTTAAAATAGCATTAGAGAGGACCTTTCGGCAATTGGGGACGGCTTCCAACAAGTAGTTTCCATCGGCCAACTGAGTCCAGTCGAGAATAATAAGGTTATGGTCATTTCGCTTCTGATATGCATCGACGATCACGTGCACGCTTTCCACTTCCGGTGATTCGATGTACCCGTGGAAGTACATGACCGTACGTTTGTTACGGTCGAACTTGGGGTGGCGCACGATTTTATCAGCTTGGTCAAGTTCAAACACTTCATGGTCATCGAACTGCGTTCTGAAAGCAAATAGAAAGTTGGTATTGTTTTGTTGGTTAAGCAGCAGCAAAAATAAATTGTTCTTACATACCCATGGAAAAACATAAACTTTGCCGTTTCCAGCTGTGCCTTAATTGGTCGCAAACCGATCCATAGCCCTGCGAGACGGACGAGAAAACGTTGGTTAACAATTAATTCTGAGTGGCAGTCGAAAGCGCTGTACGTACAGTGAATGCACCGGGAGTACAGAGATAAATAGAACCAATTTATATATTTGATTGCCTGTTATATGATTTTTAGTATCCCGTCAGGCGGGTGTTGGTATAAACAATTTGGTTAGTAAGTGCAAAGGGCAGACTGAATTTTCAATATTTATTGGTGTCAAAGTGATCATAATTTTCTCATTGGTAAGAACGAAGAATCATAGTGAAAATACTGTTAACGGTTTTTTTTTTTTTTCTTCACTCTGTTAACGGTTTGTTTGATTTGAATACAATTTTGGTTCCCATTATTTTCATTATGAGTATTCTTTAGTAAAAGCAATGAACCGTATCATATATCGCTATTAGCTTGGATGCATGTAACGGTATGTGTGCAAAATATCGCGACTTTCTCATATTTGTTTGTCTGATAACGACTATCTTGTGAATACGTGAGACTGTATCCATCTAATGTTATGCCGTGCTACAGTTTTGGAGAGGCTTCTCTGGTTTCCTGAAATCGAGTGCTAGTTCCGCTGTTATCAATTTTATTGATTATATTCTCAGCACACGTAAAAGTTAGCATTGAATAATGAAAAACATTGTTGTACGAGAAATTGAAAACAGCTCTGTAAAGATCTTTCCTCTCAACTATCAGTCTGGAACATTTGATATATTGGTTGGGGGACTGTTAGTTAACCATTAAACTATTCTATAGGAACAAAAATGCTCTAATCCAAAATCCCTAGCGGAGCCTAGCAAAGCCGCAATCTAGCGAAAACGCTACAAAATGGTCCAGTCTTTGGAAGAGTGTTGTTAACGTGCGTTAGTACAAATTCTAAAATTGAAAAAAAAAAATTGCATGAAGTCTAGATATAGTAAGCATACGTTGTCATATGAAAATCAAAAGCTGACAAAAGCAATGAATTTGCTTTCTGGCACGTGTTGTAAATAAAGCGCAAAGTAAACAGTAAATATTGGATGACATCTAGACATACATTACACTATTCCACAGCGTGTTTTCCTATATTATATAGCAGAAACGTTTTTTTGTGTATAGCGGTAACCAAAACACGATTTAACGAATTGACATAACACGCTCCTCATATTGTCAAAAAGCTTCTGAGTGCAATTTGTGGGGTGTATGATCATTATTTTCAATATAAACAGGCGTAAATAATATTTTTTAAGTGGTGCTCCTCCCTGTGCTATACCCACATTCTATTTATAGTTTAAATATGCATGAAGTGAGAAAACTGCACTGATTGTCAAGCAGCATACTTCTGACGTCAAAATGGTCACACCCTAGATAGAGGTCAGTAATCTAGGTTTCATCTAAATTACGGAATTACGAATCAAAATTATGCAGTTTGGCAATTTATTTGTACAATGAGTACTTAGTTTATATTTTTGTAATAATAAAACCCAAACAAAAATCTACAATAAGGAATGAATCAAAACGCAAACAGATAATGTCAAAATTAACTAGAAGCGTTTGCAAACACGTACTCGATCTTCAACATATGCTATAGGTACACAACTCACTGTTTGTTTACTATCGATGACACCTTAGAAACGACACTTCGAGCTTAGTCATAAAAGTCGTCGCTTGAATCACATGCGGTGCTCACAGTTTGTTACTTATTGTGGTATCAGGTTTGTTACCCTGGTACAGGGTTAATTTATGTCACAACGTTGCCTAACTGACAAGTTTCGAGTGGAGATACTAGCTTCCTAGAACATTATTAAACGAAAAAAGGCAAAGCGTTGAAGTCTTTTGGTTGAATAAGTTTAGAAGGCTAATGCTACAGCATGTGATAAAATTAACTGTTAAACTAACGCTAGCTCATGTAACGCAACAGAAAGCAATACGGTAAATGAATAAAATATATTTTGCCTTTTATAGTTGTCATCTTTCCGCCTACTGATGGACAAGGAAACATGCCTTACATTCACCTCTATGAACTCGATACCTATAGCAAACTGCTGGTATTTGCTTAACTTGTCAAGCTACCAGTTAATGAAATGTGGTCAAGAAGGAAGGCAGATCGTACAGCGAGCATGAGGCATGAATCGATATTATTGCTTTTCTCTAGTGGATTACCTTGAGAGGTTTCCGCGTGGACTTGTCGATTCCAAACACGGAAACTCAGGTTAAGGGTTACTAGATTCAAACACACAAAGGGCGTGAATTAACGTCACATTCACACATTGGGTTTATTGATTTACCCTGTTGAATAATAAAACATGCAAATAAGGAAGTCACTGACAAATTGAAATACATAATTGGCTATTGATGTGGATTCCTTTCGAAAACAGAGCAGTGTGGAATTTATCGAAAATAACGGTAAGCAAATTTATATGGGATCATGGATAACTATGTTGAATACAATGGAAAAGTCACCGGCCCGTAAAATGTTCACCCAAAAGCTGAAGCCTCACTGCTTCATTATGGATTTTGAAACCTACGTCAAGGCGAGGTTCCAGCAGCTTCCAGGGCTACTATTCTTCACTGCCCAGCACAAGTTTGATGTTCTGGAGGAAGTTAGTAAGCAGAAAAGTTTGCCAAAAAATATCTGATTTGGCAAGCGATCTGCTCATGTGGCAAAAAAGATGAGCAAAAGGAATGTCTGCAGAAGCATCTGCTTTCTCTGTTGAAGGGACCTACGATCTTATGGACGAATCGAGCTTCCTGCCACAATTCAAATTATATTCTGGGGTTGTCCGAAGCCAACGTGGTCGCTTTTGCACCCAAGGACATGAACTTGGGGGGCACCGGAACCTGAAAAAAGCCTATCAAATATACTGGGCGATTATGAAGCAGGCGCTACGAAATTATCGCAAAGAAGTCAAGGAGGGCATAAAAAATGGGTTTGCATACAGAAAAAGCTGCAGCCAGATGTTGTGCAAAACCTAATGAGTGGAGTTAACTGTTAGGTACGAGCGTACGGTTATGGCAAATTATACCAAAAGCTTACTAGGTAATGGATTTTATTTTATTGTCTAAAAGTTTCAAAAGGATCGGTCAACTAGGTAGTTTTCTACAGCGTTTTTTACGTGATGTAATTTGATGTCGGATACCGGATACCGTTCAAGCGAGGTGAAAATTTACGGGAACTGTCAGAATGTAAACGCGCAGGAAAGTTAACGAAAGCTACTATTTTTACGTAGAACTGGGGTGAAAAATGAAAATCTGAAGGACCTGCAAGCGCTCGGAGTTTTCAAACGATGGATGCTCAGAACCATTTTTGGCGGTGTGCAGAAGAACGGAGTGTAGAGAGGAAGAACGAACCATGAGCTCGCGTAACTCTACGGTGAACCCAGCATCCAGAAAGTGGCCAAATCTGGAGGGATACGTTGGACGAGGCACGTGGCGAGAACAACGGACAATTACCCTGCAAAATTGGCTCTCACCTCGAATCCGGTTGGTACGAGATAAAGAGGAGCACAAAGAGCAAGGTGGTTGGACCAGGTGGAGCATGATCTGGCAAGTACGGAGTGCCCGCGGGATTGGGGGTGGGCAGTCATGGACCGATCAATTTGACGGAATTATGTTGTGCGAGCGATGTCTTAGGACGTACGGCCATTTAAGTAAGTAAGTAACATGTATAAGAATCCGCTTTCGGTTTAAAGAAATATCCCAATCTGCATGAGAGTCACAAATTTTAATTTATTTTCTTAATTAACAACCCCCCAAATATTTTACAAATAATGTGGAAACAGTGTTTGTAATCGAGTAGCCATTACTTTTTATGGAAAAACTTGTGTGAATTTACTAACGAAACACACTAGAACTGTAATTAAAAACATAAATTTTCCTTTTTTTGTCTCTGTAACAATAGAATAGCATTAGAATAACATGTTTTTTTTTTTTAAAAGAGTCACAAATCGAATTATTTTACTTCCGCAACAAGAGTAATAATTTTTTTTATCAAGCAGTCACGGCGATAATTTTAAGTATATTTTGTTATAGAATAGTCACCAAGTCATAGAGAAGAATGGTCAAATTTTCCTGATGAATTTATGGAGACATTTTGTAGAAGTTGTTTCCCCAGTTAGTCACTGTGACTTTCGTAAGAAAATATATTGCAAAAGATTTATTCAAGAGGATATATGACCTTTTTATAAAAAAACTCAAAAAAAAATGTTGATAACATTGTCATAGTGATTTTGCTATTTATCTCTTTTTGTTTGAACAAATATCAGGAGAAGTAAACACTGGGATTTAACCGACCTCTATTTAGTCACCGTGACTTTTGTTAGGAAATAAATACCAAATGTTGTTTCAAAAGAATACTTGATCTTTTTAAAAATTATATATTATTAAAATTATATATTATTGTCACCGGAATTTTAGTAATTATAAATGATCTATTTGCTCAAAAAGAGGAATAAATTTATTTTTTGGTGTTTCTGAAATATTCAGAATTTTCAGAATACTATACAAAACCTAATTTTTCTGAAGGCGCAAGAAAGATTTAAGAGGTAGGCAGTATACGGTTACCATAAAATTGGAATTGCCTTTGTAAATAGCTTTTGGCATTTGTCGCAATTTCAACTTGTTTTATGATATTACTTTATATGTTTACGATCAAACGATTATAAGAAACGGGTAACACAAATATATCTGAACTTGATAGAAATAACAAAGCCTGTAATATTCTTGATATGCCAGAATGATAAAAAGTACAGAATTATATTAAATTCTGTTATGATACACTTGAATGTTTAAAAGTGTTATAATTATAGTGCTATAATTCGTAACAATCAGTAAGTAATTTTGATAGGAGTTTTGATATTTTCACTATTAACGAGACCAAGTTTAGAACACAAGTTGATACAAAAAGTTCGTAACAAAATATCAAGATTTGTTATAATCCTGATATTTTTGACTGATCGGGTACACATGCAATCATTTCTAAATTCCGTCGATGAAATGAAAAAAATAAAAAAAAGTAATGTTCGGGAGTAGGTTCCAAAACCAATTTTTTTTGCTTTGTCACGAAAAATATTGAAAAATGTGCTGAGGGGCCATCCACATACCACGTGGACAGATTTTTTACGATTTTGACCCCCCCCCCCCCCCGTGGACAAATGCCCATTTAAATTCTAGAAATTTTGCTAGGACCGTGGACATTATACCCTCCCCCCCAAGCTGTTCATGTGGAAACACGATTCGCGGTGACAATTAGAAAACGATTAGAACACAGCCATTTTGAAATTCAAAATTGTAACTCCCTAGTAGATAGCAAAAATGGTCAAATACCGCTCAATAAGAGTTTTCCGGAACCGGGGTGATACCCAGAGGCCCGGAATCGACTCCAGATGGCATTTTTAAAACCAAAGTCATAACTTCTGGTATCTGGAAATAGAAAATATTTCCGGACCCGAGATGACATTCTGAGGCTGTAAATCACCTCAGTTGCAATCTTGATTCCTTCTTCAGGGCCACCACATTATTCCCAGAGAGTTGTTTTATTGACGTTGGATAGGAGTTATTAACATCAATCAGTGTTGATAAGTCATTTTCCCCAGCAAAATTCTTCGAAAATTACAGCCAATCATTTTCAATTTTCACTTCCATTGATCGCAGCACTCTTTCAGATACACTAGGTTTCGTCCTAGTAACGTGCAGTTATACTCAGATGAAATAGATCGCGCGCATCGTTCACGGTTACGGAATAAAATTTAACGACAAATCCAACCAAATGATCTTCACTTCAAAGCGAAAAAGAAAAACAAACAGTCCACTCAACCAAAATGAACCTCACCGAAACACTTTTTCACTGACACTGACCGATGTCTTGACAATCTTCGTTAACTGATAAACTGATTTTGTTGTCTTGCTTCCATCGCATGGAATATAATGAGGTGTTTTGACAGTTCACTTCCATGCAAAAAGCGGGAAGGGAGAACTTTGAAAGGATTGTAAAAAAATAACGTTTATGGATGCTTTTTTTCACTTTCACTCAAGAGTTTCAACAAATATCAACCTTGACATCAATATTAGATAGTCTATCGTGGGCTTGGTGTCTATCATTCAAAGTAGAGGTGTCCGAAAATTCCGTCCGAGGGAGTTTTGTTGAAAAAAAAAATTGAATTTCAAGAGTATTGAAGGGAGAAACAGGTTGAGAAACAGGGAGTAACCTAAATCAATTACTATCATGTTACAAAATGACATTAGAAAAACAGTGGTTTGGCGCGCTCAAGTCACTTACTTTCAATACGGGTTGCGTTTTAGTAGAGAAATGAGTGCGAGAGAACAGGAGAGAACAACTTAGAAAATGGAGTGTTTCTCTGCTGTCTTTAGGGATACCGCTTAACGTGCAACGCACGTACTGCCTAAAATAACCGTTGCGTAGTTCAGTCAACGATCAATTCAAAAACAATATTCAAAAACAACTTTTGGAATTTCGTTTAGCTGTTAGTCCGAAAAGTTTTGCTTTCTCGAAAAAAGCCCCAAGCGAAATTCCAACTCAATCATGCAGCAGCCTCTTTCCCAATAAGTAGACAACAAAAAAAGAATAGCGATAAAATTCAAGAAGGACCGCCGGAAAATTTGGAAACGAACGGTTGCAGTAGAATTTATTCATTGAAATTATTCTGGCAACATTTCTGAATCCGGGTGGTCTTCGTTTTCTCCGCACGCACGGAGAATTCTGTTTTACAAGTCGCTGGCAAAGGACTAAAACATTAACTTAGCCTTTGCAATCGACTTTCGGAACTAAAATTCCCCCGTAAGCAAACAGAGAAGCGACGAACGCGGTGAGCAATTATTCTGCTTTGTTTTGACGCACGTTCGAGCTCGCAAAGGCCATCGAATTTCACAGGAACAGTTGAAAAGCAATAATCTTTCTTTTTTTTCTAGTTTAATATTTTGCATTTGCCTACCAGTGCACAATGGTCCAGAAACCGAATTCAAGAAAAAAATTGAATCTAAAGCTCGATAGCAATATTCTAGAGAAAAATTTCGTCTACAAAGTTGTTATACGGTATCGATTGTCTTCGTAAGTGGTTTTCTTCGGCATTTTTTATGCCGCAATCTTATGCAAAAGGGGGCCGAAGGAAACCACTGACGAAGACGTTCGATACCCTATATGACAAAGCGCTTTTTTAAAAATTATCAAAATTTAGGGTGACCCAAATTGCCGAGGAAATCAGAAGTCTAACTTTTTTATCTTTGTAGATAGAAAAAAAGGTTCTACAATATTGTAGTCTTAATGTAGTGTAATGTAGTCTAATGTCTTAATGATTTTGAGCAACTTTGCAGAAAAAAAGGTTTTTTTTATCTTTCAGAATAACCGCAATGCTGACATTGTAAATTTCTCAATTCTACTCAAAGTAATTGATGTTTTTCTTCAAGAAGTATGCCTTTTCATTTGTTTGTCGTTCTATTTGGGGCAAACATAAAAAAATATCCCATGGTATCAACTTGAAGTGCACATTTGATTCTACATATGTAGAAATTTTCGAAAATAAGTTTTTTTATATTGAGTAAATTCAATTTGAAAACATGATTAAAATTATAATAATATTATATTTTTCGCAATAAAAACAGACAAACTATTTTATTTCTAGGCATTTTTCTCTTAAACTAAAAATAATTACCTTTAATTCGATCCAAAAAAATCAAATGTTGATCAACTGGTTCAAAAGTTATAAAATTTGGAAAATAAAATAAAAAAATAAAACTCTTTTTTTGGACACCCAATTTCGAAATTGGTCACCTAAAGTGCTCGAAATGGCAGGTATTAATAAAATAACTAATATTTCCAAAATTTCATAACTTCTGATCTAGTAGATTTTGAACATTCATTTTGCGAATAAAAAAAAGGTTTTTAAGGAAAGTTTTAGAATGAGTTAGAAAGGGTGAGAAAGAAAACCCAGAAAAATTCTAAAGTAATAATCAATAAAAAAATTACACAATCAGCAAGTTTATGATTACGTGAATTGAAATCAACCATTTGATAAATACCAAACTTTATTCAGCATTGGCATAGTTCACTTCACTTTTCGTCACATGGTTGTTTAATAATAATCGGTTATCACTAGGTTCAAGAAATTATCTCTGCTCACTGGTTCGGCAATGTTAAGAATTTCTAGAATGCTGCATTTTATCGTAACTGCGATCATAGCACCACCTAGTTATTAGTGTTGCAGCTGTTGATCGAAATTGTCGTAGTTTTCTCTTGGGGTCGTAACCCTGATTAAGGTCTTGCACGCTCGCACGACAAACAATAATTAATGTGAATACCCAACAGCTAATAGACACAACAAAGTTTATCTATCTTAGTTTTTTACGGATGTTAATTTTATTCGAAAAACATGGGTTCTGAATTACATTTGATGCTAGCAATTAAAGAAAGCTTGAACAGAACTATTTTAGCCAGTTTAGTTGCGAAAGTTTTTAGTTTTTTTTAGTTTAGTTTTTAGAGAAGAAAGATACGAAATCAATCCGATATGTTTATGATCTTACTTGGATTTTTAACTCTTTTCATCTTCAGTGACGCACGCACTACGCACGGTAATGTCCAATATTCACTATTCGTACCACTTAACAGCTGCTACTGCTGGCGGGGAGATTCACAGAACACGACGGCGCTCTTCCCGACCTGCTTGTTTCATCACCGATTTGATACTGATCACTTCTCCAGCGACTTCAATAAAACGTTCACTTTAATTGCAAGCTCGCACACTCGTACACCGCTAGAACAGTAGGAAACGGAGCTGCCAAGAACGTCGGCGATCCCCTCCCCGTGCCGATCAGCCCCGTGCGCAACCCGTGCTAAACCATTTGACGCCACCTAAGCAGCCGCCACACTGCTGGCTGATCACCTTCTCGAAGTCTTTTCGCATCGCTTTGGCTTGGCTATTTATCGCCAGCAGCAGTCAATAACCCGTTTCAAAGAGTTCATTACTAGCGTACCTCTTACTCACCTTCAACGAACAGAATTGGAACAGAAGTTTTGCAATCGAAAGTCAGCAATTAGTCTGCCAATGAACCGCAAAACCAGAAAGTTCTAGGTGCGTTCGGGTTGTCCCAGCGAAATAGAAACCAACAAGCTTCGATAAAATGTGGGCCCCTTTTATGAAAACAGGCTTTAGCCTGCTTGTGACCGGGTGGCAGTTCACAATCAGGTTCCGTTTTTCCGTACCGTTGGACGAATGGATAGAGCGGGGTGGAATGCCGGGTCTAGAGCCGCTCATAACACGAGTGGCCTTGCTAGGTTAAAACTGGTGTAAATGCGGCGGGATTATTTCCCAACCAATTGCACTGCACATACGTATGTGCGGCTCGAAAAAGTGGTTCATAGGTGCTTGGTCTTGAATGCAGAGAAGACGCGCGACTGGGACACGCGATGGTTGGCATTAGCCGTGGAAAGCAGACTCAGAAGCGGCGCGTCGATTGGTTGGGGGAGGTTGGAAAATAATCCGAAGTTGCTTTAAATCTCATCTGATTGGAGGAGTGATTTTGGCGGAATGCTTGCACATATTTTTTTTTGCAAATTCATTGGCGAAAATTCTGTGCGCTGAAGGTTAAAGTAATTTTCGGGTGGGATCTCATCATGCGGAGTCATTCACCGAGTCAGACCGGCAATCGAAATATTCTACCGTGGCAAGAAATATTGTGTAAACTTAAGCTTTGCGGTAGCTACTGGTTTACCATCTGTAAACTGTTATGTCGCAGTTATTTTTGTTCAACAGATTGTTTACAAATGGTAGCCGATTACAAATTCGAGGCCAACTGCTTGTTGGTTCGTTCAAGTATGAGACTAATCAAAGTTCTTAGTATTTTTCACAAGAGTTTGTTACATATTGGCCTCTCTGTTCGATTCAAAAATGTTTAAAATTTAACGATTTTTCGCATTTCTTTTGCACAGCTCGTTGTTGTTGGATACAAGTCTTATTCAAATAAATTTTCATACGTGCCCCACCATTGACTTCGTTGGACAACAACAACTACCAACCTACGACCAAGTATTCTGTGTACATATAGCAATTTTTCGCATTCACAGAATATTTTAAAGCAAACGCACACCGATGTTTGCTCTAATTATGCGCTGAGAGAGTCGTTCTCACGCGAATGCATGAACTCAACTGTAGTACTTGCACTCAACAAGCGGCTTATTAGATCAAACCGGATTTAGGAACTATCATTACAAAGTGCAGTGAGCAAAGTCCGATTGAACTTACTCCTTCAAAGCACTTGAAAGTTCAACCAAGAAATACTATCCAGAGACGAATCAAAAAATTACCATGCACAAATTTTGGTCCCATCTTGCGTTACGTGGAACCAGCTGAATCGTTTCCGGTTTGGGTCATCAATTTTGAAAGCGCGCAACTCGTACGCACCCGTTTCACGAAAATGGCGAAAAGGGAATGAAACCGGTGAGCAATTCTAATGCGAAATGAGTTCGTGGTCAGCGATGAGGTGGCTACTTGAAAATGGCAATAGTGCCCAATAACAACGAACAAGTAATTCGTACTGTATATACACTTTTTTACTCGATTCAAATGCACATTTGGGCGAGCCACGAGATGATCGCTGGTAAAGCGTGTAGCGAAACGGGGGGAGACAAACGCACTACTGATCGGGGCAACGCGATCTAATGAACTAAACTGATGTAAGCTGTAGAGTGTAGAGCGACTAGGTAGAGGCTAGAGGTACTTCTCGCTCAAAAGTGCCACTCTAGCGCAGGTTAATTCGAACGGCCTTGAAACTGAGCGACGCATACCTGCTTCTCTCCGCGGGGCAATCGCGAATTATCACACAGAGCTGTAACACGAGTGAGAATGGCTGTGTACAGCAGTGGGGCGGTTTTTTGGCTTTCCAATAGACCGGCTTATACCTTTTTTGTACTGTTATAAACCTGAATGTTTGGAATATGTTATTTGGATTTAGTTTCAGACTTTTTCATAGGGGCAGGTCTAAAAATAAACTAAAATACTTTAAAAAATACACAACATATTTTAATCCTTTTCGAAAGGCTTCCTTATACAAACGAAATATTAAAGTCAGTGTGACAGCATGAATGTTTTCATTAAACATTCCAACGCTTTTCCATCGGAAACTGCTCTAATTTGCCTAATTAAAAATAGATGCAACGGAAGTGATGATAAAACGATTGGTTAGCTTGGTAAAGTGCCAGGCAATTTGTGTATACACACACACACGTGCTGTTCATTAATTGGTGATGGTGTACAAACAGAATGATTGCTACATTTGTGAGGTTAGAGCACATCATTTGTGACGTTTATGGTAACCCCAAATTTTAATGATTCTGAGGGTTTTCATTTAACTTTAATTCTTAAGAAGTCAGACCCTTTCATGCTTTGTTTCTGTTATGGTTTTAATGTGTCAGGTATTTTATCTAAAATAGATGTTTTCGAGTTTTAAATCTTTTTAGCATCATTGAAAAAAAAGAGTCGGAAAATTTAAATAGTTTTCAGATGTAATTTTTAATAAATAAAAAAACCTAATAAATATCGAACCCGACCTTTTCTAATAGAAGTGAATCTTTGCACACGGCTTACAAGCAGTGTTATTCTCATCCGCAAATCGAGCTGAAAATCAGGCAAAAATTAAAAGCGACCTGAATCAGTGTATATTTTGATATATTTTTTTTCAAATTGTAGATTTATTACATATTCAACTAAGCTTATTTTCTAACAAATATTTAAA
This sequence comes from Wyeomyia smithii, assembly GCF_029784165.1. NCBI lineage: Eukaryota > Metazoa > Arthropoda > Insecta > Diptera > Culicidae > Wyeomyia > Wyeomyia smithii. The sequence goes on from NC_073696.1 coordinate 39,813,210, forward strand.
TAGTGATCAAAATGTTTTACAAAATATTTCCTATTTGCCCATCGAATTTCTCGGATGCTCCTGTGGTAACAAAATAGACTACCAGTTTTTAACATCGTTATCGTTATCGATCGTTGTTATTAAGGGGTCCGCATAATATCTCATCAACACTGGAAAAGTTCACATTCAACCTTTCCCTTAATGTTTTTCCGGCCAAGCACGAATTTCTTTAGTTCCGGTGCATACTACCACCCGATGCAAATTTGTGTCTGGTTGCTTACATTCCTTACAATTTCCATCTACGAGCCTTTCAATGTTGTTTGCTATTAATTTTTCTTTATTAGAAATAACATCTTATTCATTTTTAAACTTTCTCCTATTGTTTGCGAAAGTCAAATTTAAAATACACTGTTGATGAATTGGTTAACAAAACGCATTATCTACAGGGTGTCACCATGAAAATGATACAATTTTATTTATGCCATAGAATTAAAACAGATAGATATTTCTTCACTGGTTCTTTTTAATTATGCTGATAAATCGCGGTAAATTTTCGTTGCACCACTTATGAACAACCAATAACTGATGCGCTGACCCTGAATCTTATTGAAGGCAGAAAGTTCCTTCTCCAAATAATACCTTGGCACAAGGCAGCCAATGGTTTTTTATGGGAACATCCATAAATGACGTAGCTTTTTTTTAGGTTTTTTTGACCCCCTCCTCCCCCATCGTAGCATTTCGTCACAAAGTCAGGACCCTCCTCTAGATAATTACGTAGCTTTATAATAACCCCTCCCCCCCACATAATTTTTTTTTGCAAATTTTATTATCCAGAACATACCTTGAGTCATTAATGAACAAGAAAAAACAAGGAAGGAATAAAAATGGCCCTAAGCAGACAAAACAGTGATAAAAAAAAACAATTAGAAAAAATCCAATTTTTTTTTCTTAGTTTCATGTTTGCTACGTAGCTTGGTTTGAACCCCCACCCTCCCCCTCGTCACATTTCGTCACAAAACTGCAAACCCCCCCCCCTCCCCCCTCAAATGCTACGTCATTTATGAATGTTCCCTATGGCGTGTTGTAGATAGTTCTTTATTAATATTCACACGACTGTCGATGAAAAGCAATGGCAACATTCCTCTGTTGGCTAATCATCACAGCTCCCCAAACCATCACAGCTGAAGCATTCTGGAATCGTTCTACTCCTCTTTTATCGGCTGGAATATCCCGAAGACATTATGTTGTGAGCAGCGTGTTTTCAGTAGCAATCAAGATCTGGCAACCCTGTCGGACACATTTCTCTGAGATAATCCGTAATTCTTTTGTTTCCTGGATACAGATCCAAGGTCGCTTTTGATTATTTTATGCAAAGTGTTATGACTCATGTTGATTTCATGAGCTCCGATCATCGCTGCAGTCCGCGCACTCCGTCTTTTACCCGACTTTTGCTTTCTGATAGTAGTAAAAACTACGTGATGAGCGTATTGCTGCATTCAAGTTTTTTGACTGTTTATTTTTCGATCGCGTACAACTATCGAAAACAGTTGAGAAATATTTTATTTCCTATGCTATTCTGTAGCTTTGGAAGCTCAGTCTACACTGAGAGTTTCCTACGAAAGCACAGTGTTCCCTTGTTCCGAAAATATCCGTATTGGATGGTATTAGGCCATGTTTTGTGTTATGAAATCTCTGTTCAATACATGCTTCAATTTTCAACAGTATAAAAGATTGCAGAAAAATCACAATTATTCAAGAAAATCGGTCAAACACTTAGAAGCGTTTGAATTTGTGCAATTTACGAGACGCTCTCGATGTTTTAGGTATTTCAATTTGCACTCCTGTCCAAAAACGCTATTGTTAGATGTAATTCTACGTCAGAAACGCGTAAATTCTGAAATTCGTTCAAAAATAACCGCTTAATAAACGACATTAATGTTTAGAACTGGATAAGAAGTTGAAGACACAAAAAAATACACTGGGATCTTGTTTTTTTAACAAAAATATGAAAAATTAATCTAAATAGTGTATGAAAAAACTGTCTGAAAACGAGTTGTAGGGAACTAACAACGCTTTGTAAAAAAATATAAACTCAAAAATTTATTTTGAACAATCTAAAACCAATTGAGAATAAGCACCAAATTTTGAATTTGGGAAGAGGATTCAAATTTTTCTTTATATTTTTTGTTAAGTCTTGAAATTATTTCGAAACATTTGATCAAAAGTTTAGGATGGAGGAAGTAATCCAATTTTTATCTAGAAAGTTAACCTTAAGAAAAACGCTGGTCAGCAAAAGCGGAAAAAAGTTGTCATAAAGCTCAATCCAGTTGCCCTAATAAGATTATAACTTTTTTATCATTTGTATGAGTTTTGGTGCCTCTAGTTTGGTTAGTAGTGCGTCAAAAACCGCAGAGTAAATGCTCGCCGAGTTCGTCGCTTCTTCGTTTGCTTACGAGAAAACTCATTTAAGTCTCTTAAAGCTAAAAGCCACAACGTGGCCGAATTTTCAAAGGCACAAGACTCGGAAATAGTTAATGCGTTACCTGTGGAAACTCTATTTTATGTTTCAATCACCATAACAGACATGAGGATATGTTTTCACAAGTGACGCATTAACTATTACCAAGTGGTATATGAAAATTCGAAATCGACCACGTGGTGGCTCGAAGTCGACCATTTGTGGCCTCAACACACTTCTAACTTAAAAAGCTATATTCTTCCATTTTTTCCATTTTGAGCACTAGAGTAAAACCTGTGTTTACCAGTGTAAACGTATTCTAATGATGCAGAGTGGACTTTAAATTGACTAATATTGCAAGGCAATGCAACTCTTAATGGAATTCTTACTTCGAAACAACTAATTGCCGATACTTGCTGTTGGATATTTCTGGTGCAGGACCACATTTTTGTTTTTTCATTTTGCAGTTGAGAAAAACAAGACTTCGACTGTGTCTCCGATGATTTTATAGCAATCATTTCAAAAGAACCGGCGAGTTCCAGTGTACAAAGAAAAAAATTTTACAACCTCTATTCCTTTTTATGCATACATTCTGGATCGCAGGAAGAATTTTTCGCGTTTCTCTTATCTATTTATATCATTCCTCTCTTTCCTCTACTACCATTTTTCTCTTATTTTATATATTTATACCTTTATTCTTCAGCAATACAAAAACTAAAAATGATAAATTTGTATAGTCTTATAATATTCTATATTTGATTGAGAATGACTGCATGACTGATGGCTGCGTAAAAATATATGCAAATTAAAGACGTATTGCGTTGCACTCAATATCGAAATTCCTCTCGCTGGAATCATTAGCAATAAAAAAATCTTTCTTTGTGACTTTCTTGCAAGACTGAGGTTGAAGCACGAAAAAACTCATGCACTATCGAAGTAACTGAAAGTTAGCTACAGTTTGACGCGTTTTGAACTATAGTAGAGACGAAACACATCAGTATTATCTTCTAGTGATTAGAATTTTTAATGAACAGCTTATCATGCACATTTATCATTTTCGCCTAATTAATCTGTAACATGTTCTGTCGCACATATACGAACCTAGTGTCAGAATCAGCGCCGACGACACAGTCACCATAGTTTTTGTAGTGCCCATTATCGCCGAACAAGAGTACAAAACTTGAGAAAGAATCGAAAGTTACAAACTAAACAACCGGTTTGTTTTAATGCAGTAGCACCACACTTCAAAGTCCATCGAGCACTTGCAGAGGATCGCACGCGACCGCGCCGAATCGAAAATATCTCGCGCCGGACCGCCGAAATCTCAACTGAGCCGCACTCTGGCGAACGCTCTACAGTGAATGCAACGTCAGAGACGAGTCAAGCGTTATCATCTGGCTCGTTAAAAAAGCGACAGCGAAAAAATAATCACCGACTAAATCCACCTACAGGCGGCTTTAGCTTCCGGATTTCGGTTATTCTCACAAGCTTATTTAATAATTTGCATCAGGTAGGCTAATGTTGGTCTCTTAATCAGGACTGTTCATTTGATTTCAATTCGATAAAACAATGAAGATACAATACTACGTAAAAGTTACGTCACACGCCAACATGAAAGAGTAGCGTGATACTACTCACTATGTAGTGAGTTCAAAGTTACAATTTAAGACGCTCTCTCAACGCAAAATCGCAACTATACAATAGAGCACTTTCATATATACACCGTTTATTTAACAGCAACGGTAAGTGCTCCTAGTTTTGCTTTGCCACGTTTAACCAGTCGGCGGCTGAATTGGCGTAATTCAATGATTTATGCGATTAGGCATTGTGGTTTAATTGACTCACACGACTTACACTCAAAGTTGGAGTACTTTCCGTGTCTGCTAATTTATTCGATAACCTACAAAAGTACTCAATTGTTTTGCTTTGCCGACTGGCACTTGTTAATCAGCTAAGTAGCAAATTGGGAATCGTTTGCAGTGATAGCACGCTTAGTATGCCATAATTCGATGACAAAGAAGCCCACGGAAATGCGTTTCAATTCTTGCGAATGATAGAATGTTTTTTGCAAATACACTAAGGTCGCTTTTTACGCGGGTTTTTTTTACGCTGATTCCGGAATTTACGCGGTTTTTTTTACCAGGATTCCGGAATTTACGCGGTTCTTTTTACGCGGATTCCGGAATTTACGCGGATTCCGGAATTTACGCGTTATTTTTTTTTGCCCGGATTTCGGTTCCCCTTCACTCGGAATGCAAAATTAACGATGGTTTTTTTTACGCGGATTACGCGGTTTTTTACGCGAATTCCGGAATTTACGAGGTTTTTTTTTTACGCGGCACGTATCCCCCGCGTAAAAAGCGACTTTAGTGTATATGCTTGTTTTAGTAGAAAATATTCTCAAATTTTACCAAGTAACAAATGCACACTTACCTGGCTGTTTGTTTGAAATTTGTTGCATATCCTACCATTTAACTGCAGAACAGTTTCTGGTTTATGGGTCTACACCACTCTTCGTTTTTCTTTTGCATTCTGCCCTTTGTAATATCTGTCATTCAAAATGGGCAAACACGTTCGTGGTTATCCACACGAAATCCTGTTGACGTTTCTCAATAAAAACTCCTTGCATTTTCCCGTCCTCTCGATGATTAGAAAACTCCTACCTTTTAACACAATCTTGACTTTTTTCCTTCAAATAAAAACTTTTAACGCAACGCATATGTATTCCGAGTAGGACTTTTATTGAATGTTAAATTATCTTACGTTGAGTGTGTTCATCACTAACTTTAAACTTAGGTTACTGCAACTGGATATATGTACTTGTTTTGTTTTTTTTTTTCTCTTTTCATATTCTTGCTACACTTTTAGCTTCTGATCAAAAGATAAAACTCAAAAAATAACTTTGAAGTCAAAATGCGTCACTGTCTCTATTTATTCAGGATGAGGTGCGTCCGAGTCAAGTTTTATAAAAAAAAGGACATAAACGACATGTGGCCGTCGGTATGCAGTTCGTCGCGGATGATAGCGTTTTGTCGATGTTAAACAATAAGCATATTTATTTTTCAATACGTTTTACCTTTTTTTTTAAATGTTTCGCATAATCGTGCTGCTCGTTGGCTGGTTCACCAGGACCGAAGGAAATAAATAATTAATTAGTATTTGAATGAGAATGCCTGCTGCGTGTGACAGTGAAGTTGTTGCACGCTATCGCTATCGAGTGAGCTCAATCATCAGATAAGTAGTGATTTTTTAAACATTAGTGTGTTTATTTCCTTCCACCTTACCGTTAACAATGCATACAAAATGTTTCGACAGCGATTAGGCGGCTGTGGATAACAAACGATCGATTTAGAATCAGATGAGTAGAGAGCAATCACACACATCTTACCTGCAATTCCTACCATCGCTTCCGAAGCGAAATACTTAACATCGACATCTGCATCTGTGTTCAATTTTTCCAGAATCGGTTTCACGTGCTCGTCGATTGCTGCTTGGTCCAGGAAAGGGGACAATTTCTGAAGACTTTTTGCAACGTTGAATCGCACATTCGCTACCGGGTCTGTCGCAAGAACTTTAATGGTTGGTAGAAATAGACGCTTAATAATGTCTGCCCCGACTACATCGGCGAGGGCATTGATACAGAAAAGACAGGTCATTCCTGTGGAGATAAAACATATGTTAATAAATCTACTTCTAAAACATTCATAAACAAAATTACTTACGGTGTAAATAGTTGCTGTTTTTATACATAACGAGAATTTGATTAATGATATTAGTTTCAGCCCATTGCGTTCCGAAGGTTTGGACGATCTTTTTCATGTTCAATGTTGCTGCCTCGCGAATAGCGTACACATGATCATTGAGCCAGTTGAAGCAAAGGTCGCGCAACTTCTGGTTGAAATATTCCTGGCCAAGTTGGCCGGCCAGTAGTGGCATGTACTCGATAATAGCCAATCGCACGCGCCATTTCGAATCTTCGGCAAGTTCAACGATAGCCGGAAGCAAAGACTGCGACAGTTGTTGAATTCCAATGACATCGTTGATGCAATCCAGCGTCGAAATTATGTTCAAGCGTACCTCGGGCCATTCGTCCTTAAGTTGTAATAGAAACAGTTGGAGCAAATGTTCGATGGTGTTCTGACGACCTAAAATGGGGCTGAGACCCATAATAACCGATGCCAAAGCGGATTTCACATGTTGATTTGGATCCGTAACCAGTTCTTTCACGTATGGCAGAATCGAGGTCATGATAATTTGCTCTTGGCTACTCTTTTCTAAATTCGAACAAAACTCGGTTACTTTCGTGGCAGCTGAAGCGCGTACCTCTGCCTCAGTGTCCTTTAGAAGATATTGAAACGCGGGTACCAAATCAGTTTTAGTGATTTCTGGCCCGACAGCTTTCTGCAGATCGGTAAACTTTTCTGCAACCATATAGCGTACACGCCAGGAAGAATCATTCACGCACTGACGTAACGTGGGCATGACGTTCTAAAAGTGAAGAATGTTGCAATAAGAACCAGTATGAAATTGATAAATAGTAATACTTACGTGCTCCACATCGTCCTGCTGCAACAGCTGAGCAATGCTAACACAGGCTTCCACGGCTAGCAATCTGACCGAATCTTGGTCATCCTGAGCCATCTGGACGAACATCGAAATCAAATCAGACTTGAGATATTCTACCTCGACTACTTTAGCGAATTCTCCCAACTTTCCGGCGGCTGCTCTTCGCACCATCGGTGTTTCATCCTGACATAACTGCCGGAAGTTATTCCGCAGTTCAGCCTTTACTGCGGCTGACACTCTTGGATAGCAAACGGAAAATAATCCGCAAGCAGATGTACGGGATGTAAACCAATCACCAGAAACTAACCGCTGCAAGGTGGGTACAACGTGAACTTCCAAATCCTGAGCACTGTGTTGGGCTGCAACGATGCGCAACGATTCGACGGCTTTATCGCGAACGACAGTTTCCTCAACTGTTGCAAGCGATTCCAGTGGCGGAATTAGGTACATCGCATAGTCCGGGCCACCAACTAGGGCGGTAAAGTTACCCAACTGCTCGGCCAGTGCCAGCAAAACTTCATCTTCATCATAGATAGTCTCCGTTAAGAACGGAATCAGCTCCGTTCGGGTGCGTTCCTCACCGAGCGCTAGCGCAATCGTTGAAAGTTTTTTGATCGAGTTCAAGCGAAGCTGGGGATAAGAGAAACAAAATTTATCTCATCAATAGTTTTTAAAATATATTAAAAATATGGACTATTCCAAACTACAGTAAGGTCAGATTAGACATAATCAACGAGATGTAGAAGTATTTGCGTTTTAGTTATACAAATGTTTTAAGCAGTTTGAATGGTTTTTCGTTAATCTACTTATTGAGAAAGTTACTTTTTGAACACACCATTGAGCGTTTATAAATAAATCACTATTTCCGTGAACTAGACGAGTGCTGTTCATTACGGCGAATCGATCGCACGCACCTTGACCTAATGTGACCTCATGTCGTTTGTCGTCCGGTCAGATCATATCGAAAGTAACCGCGATCATTCACAGCAATTTTTTTTTTTCGTACTAACCTGAATATCTTCATTTTTCAGTTCATCTATCAACACAGCAATTGGATAAAGTGAATCGTCTGCCGCTTTATCGCCACTGGTACTGGCAGCCATGTTTTGTGTTGTTCTGAAACAGATTAGAAAGATTATTCACCGTCTAGATACCGCAACTTTTCTCAGAAAACCGTGACTTCTTTGGCACTGTTTCGGTGAAATAAATCTCTCAATAGTATAGTTTCATGTTCACTCTTGTTACTTACCCGTAAAGGATAGGTTTTACTAACTTTTCTCAAGCAATTCCGATGGTTTCCGGAAGAATTCTGTACTTGATGATAAAACTTTCTTCACTTGTTCGCACGTTCAGCACAATCAAATGCGTTCAGTGCTAGGAGGCGATTTGAATGGAAATGTCATTTTCCTACGGCTGCAAACGAAGAATTTACGCACACACGCAAACAGAACAGTTTTGAGTTGTTTGGTTGGCACTTGCCAAAACTGACAGTACTTGGGGTTTGGTTGAATATTACGTAATACTTTTCACCATCTTGTACAATCAATTTCCTGAAGGGCGAATGTCACGATTGCCAATAGTCGTGGGATCACGCTCGTAAATAATAACTCATAAACTGAGCAACTCTGACTTATTTTAGAACGATGTTCGTGGACGTCAAAAAATGAGTACAAGTCCTTTTGGATTTTGAGTAACTTTCACTCTCTCTTTTGGTTCTTTAATTTACCTTTTTTGTGAGTAACGTCGCATATAACGACGCCCGTTTTGGATGTGATTCTGATGAGCTTCAGTTTGTAGCATTTTTTTTTAAATCGTGTACGGCACAGGAGGCATTATAATTGTTAAGTTTTACCACCAGGTAGAGTTATTGATGATTATGTGGAGTCGTTCATTGGTCATGGCTGATTATGTTCAGTAATGAAACTGAGCTGTACCCAGAAAATGAGTAATATCGTCCGTAAATTTTGAGTAATATTCACTCTTTTATTTAGACGCCTAGTGTTACTCAGTTTTGAGTATTTGTGAAGTTTCAGTTTTTTACACCCTTTTGACGAAAATGCGTCAAATGTTACTCATTTTAGAGTTATTATTTACGAGCGTAAGATTTCGCCTTTAAAAAACACTTTACATTATTTTTATCCTGTGTAAATGTTGGTTTAAATATCAAACTTTTATTAATTTATTCATAGTGTTTTCTGCAAGGGCCAAAACAAATATAATATGATGTGAATTAATTTGTGAATTTAATATAAAATAAATTACGCAATATAGTCATGAATTAAGAAATGTTATATTTTATATTGAAACAATGATATGTGTTGATTGGTCGTAGCAAAAAAATATATTTAAAAAAAAGTCGTCACATGACAGAAAATTATTCAGCTTTTCATTCGCCATAATGGCGAAAGCTATAATGCAAATTTCGTAATAAATTACCTACCCTTTTGACAACTTTGCCTACTTTAGTTTAGAGTTTACATCGGAGGTAAGACAATGAGTAAATTTGATTTTTTTTTTTCAAATTTTTTGAGAAAATCTGAAAAATGAAGAGCAAATCTGAGTAACTCTCGCGTCTCTGAATGTCCATCCTTAAACTTTTCTCTCACCGCAAATATACACATGAATGTTGCTAACCGTTCATTTATATTTCTTGTTCTCAAGGTAATCAAAGATGTGAATTACCGGCAAAATTCGAAGTAATATTGAGTAAATTAGAGTTACTTCCGAGCAAAAGAGTAACTCAAATGAAAGTGAGTAAATTTGAGTTTCTCCGAGTTTTTCTAAGGAAACCTGGAAAATAAAGAGCAAATCTAAGTAACTCTCGTGTCTCTGAATATCCATCTATAAACTTTTTCTCCGTCGCGAATATATACATGAATTTTGCTCGGTCTCACCGTTCATATTTTTTTTTTGTTTTCTAGGTAGTCAAAGATGTGAATCATCTGAAAATTTCGGAGTATTCTTGAGTAAATTAGATTAACTCCAAAGCATTAGAGTAACTCAAAAAAAGATGTCTTGCCCCTCGGTTTTCATGTAAAATCGCCGTTCGATAACTGCAAGACTTTTAACTGCAACGCTTTTTAACTGCAAGACCGATAACTGCAACAACGTTGCAGTCATCGCACCGCCATCCGTCAAATCTGATATCAAAGTCATATTTGACATTGAAGTGACAGATCTCGCGGGGGGATTCTAAATGCATTCGAAAATAAAACTTGTTGAATCTCCAGAAACATTCTAAAAGGACTCTTTCATTTCTCTCGATTTTTTCGATTTTGTTCACTTGTTGTCTCTTCATTCTAGATGGGAAATTATAGATCTCCACTATACATCAATGAAGCAAAATCATCATGTTATGTGGTTCACTTTCCGTAGCTAACATAAGAGAAAAAAAATCCCTTGCACGGTGCCCCCACAGACCGTTATTATAAAAAAAAACGCACCAAAGAATCTGAGTACGCCACTCGATTCGTTATGACGTCCAGAATCTCTGGTCAAAATTTCAAAATCATCGTACGGTACATGTTTGAGTAATGCCCTTTTGAAGGTCGTCAACATTTTGAGTCCTAGTTAAAAACGAAATAATATTTATATAAACGGATACTTCTATACAGTAACTCTAAATAATGTTTGTAAGTGAAAAAAGTAAGAAGGTAGTTCGGTCGGTCGTCTCAAAATTGGTTATTTAAAAGTGTCGAATAGTTAATTTTCGTAAATTTTATCTCAAGTGAGCGTCGTCATTACATGCTACATAATAATATAACATTAAAAACTCGTTTGTTTATATTTTGCGACTTACGCCGATATGAAAAATTTCGCGAGATTTATGTTGTCAATTTTTCAAAATTTCTGGGGCCATTCACATACCACGTGGATAGCTTGGGGGGGAGGGAGAGGGTGTGTTCGTTATGTGTAATGTCCACGGTTCATACAAAATTTTTAGAATTTATATGAGCAGTTGTCCACGGAGGGGATGGTCTAAATCGTTGAAAATCTGTCCACGTGGTATGTGGATGGCCCCCAACTCTGACGTAAGTACAAGTTCGCGTCGTTCGTGTATGATGAACTTGCACTAAAGCGATCGCCATTATTGTGCTTAAAAATGTCGAGAACAAAAAGTTCAGCACTCTCATTTTTATCATAAGTATTCTGGGAATTTTGGTTTTAACGATGGGTATTTCGTATCTTTAATGTAAATTGTTTTAAATTTTTATTTTTGAAAATCGTTTAGAATGTTCTTTTGAAAAAATAAATACATGAAACAAACATTCATTGCAGTTCATCGAATGATTGTGATTTTTATGGCAGCACTGAACATGATTACAGAACGTTCGGAACGGTCAAAACGTGCAAATCCATATCAATCACAAAACATGCGCTCATCGTCAAACAATGAAAAAGAAAACAAAGCGTTGGCGCAATGTTGTTCTCCTAAAGTAACATAAATAATTTTAACCATAAACAGAAAGCATTTATTAGCATAAATAAAATGGAAGGGTGAGTACTCCGGTATCATTCATGAAAATATATATAATATACATGAACTCTCTTCGTCTAGCAGAATCAGTTTCGATTCCTTGTCTTACCTTCCGGACGATTCATTTGTGATAGAGTGTAATGATGATTTTGGTGGAATCTGTGAAGACATCGTCTGTCTGGCCAACGCGACTCACCTGGTGGATCAGCTGGACCCTTCAAAACTGGCTTCTGGAAATGAGAGCCCTCCGAGTAGTAGCTACTACTCTTCTGCTAGGTGTTTTGACAAAGAAATTCCTTCGCTATTTTCCGAGATGGAATACCTAACCGAAGTTTCACCTGACACGGAAATGGCTATCGTTCCTGCGCACATCCTGCCCGTCGCCGTCGATCCAAGTGAGTTTGCTTGGTCACGTAGAGAAGAGGTTACAAATGAAATAAATGGACACGACCAGCAATTCTATCCTCACACCGACAGTTCGACAAACACTTCCTCGTGCAATCAGTATCCCATCTCGACAAACTATAGAACAATCTTGCAGAATTATATCCAGAAAGGAAAGCGAAAACTAGAGCAAAGTACCTACTCGAAAATGAAAGCCATATGTGTGAAAAGTAACAACAATTCTACCTCCCTTGTCGAAACCGTTACTAGTACTTCCTACGGAAACCCGCCAAACATAACTGCCACCAAGATGAATCCACCACGCGAACCCAGTGAAGGAGTGCCTTCAGATTCAGCTCTTGTACCAAATTTCCGATGTAGAGATTGTAACTGTTGCTTCCTATCTGTCGAACGGCTCAAGAAACACCCTTGCATTATTGCGGTGCAGTACCAGTGCCAGCTGTGCCGGCGCGAGTTCCGCAAAAAGAAAACCCTTGAGCAACATATCAAGACCCACAATAAGGTTTTCTCGACCGACGCCGATCTGCGGAAATGGTGAATCGTTTCCGCGTGGGGAAATCTATTAATATTTGTGTGCGTGTGTGTTCGTTTGATTCCTGACTTATAAATGTTACTTAAACATGATGCTAGCAGCTTGTTCGATTGAATTATCAATCCGAAAACCGAGATGGTTGATAAGTGTGTTAGTATTCAGAACTTTAGTTCTAAATACTTATAGATACTTGAGTTCCAGTAACATTTGCTGAACAAAAAAACACTAATCTTGAAATGGTTCGAAAATAATCATTAATAACTCCCCTTAACCGCCTCATTCCATACCCGCTTCTAGCAGGCCTACAAATGGCCGACTTCGAACCACCACGTGGTCGACTTCAAATTATTGAATGCTTACCACTCGGTAATAGTTAATACGTCACTTGTGAGAACATGTAATCATGTTTATTATGGTGACGAAAACATAAGATACCTAGTGTTTTCATACATAACGTATTAACTATTCCCGAGTCTTGTGGCACTGAAAATTCGTAGTCGACCACGTGGTGACCTACACACTACCACCTTAAACTATCTAAAACTCTTCGGAACATTTCAAATAGAGCACTCTTAAAGAGAAAAAAACTTATCTAACAAAAACTTCTCTGTTTGAAAATCTCAAACTTGTTCAAAACGCAAACATCCAATTCTGTTCAATTTTCAATTGATTTTGTCAATGTAGTCATTTTATCAATATTCAAATGGTTTTTCAGGTACAAACGTGAACAAAGGTATCACCGCAGAACAGAGGTGCCATGAAATTGCTTTTCGTGGATCAAAATAACAGTCAATTCAAATGAGTTTCAGTTAAGCGGAATTTGGCCACAAGACTGGGACACGGTTATATGAAAAAAAAAGCGATGGTGTTATTTTTTCGCTCCCATGCACTTTTCGTATTCCTTGTGGGTCCTATAACAATTGTGTAACTTTTCAGATCGATCGGTGAAACGCCCGAATTTTAAAGCTTCCATACGGTTTTATATGGGAAGAACCACTTCTTCAAAACTTTTTCTTTAGAGATGTCCAGTTGGCTCCTAAAAATATAGCAATACATGATATTTGTAGGAAATTTCCCTCGGAAAGACCCTTCTGAAGACCGCAAATCGCTACCTTGCTTGTGGAAAAAGATATTCACCCCAGACTGATCGAATATCTGACGAACGGCTCACCATTGAATTTTACTAGCAATACTGTTGCAGTTGCAAATTCAACCATGTGATGAGAAATGATATCGCTTAAATTTATCTTGGAGGCTTCTCCGAAGATACTATGAGCAAAAATCACACTGGTGCTTATTACGGGAGTCACTTCACGGTGAAATCAGAGTGAAATGAACAAAATCCTATTACGGGACTCACGTCAGTGAGAAAAACGTCGCGAAGTGACATCTGCCGTGGAATCTGGGTTATTATGAGTGTTATATCAGTGAAGTGAGAACGAAAAAAACGACGTTTCGCGTGGAATTATTTCACGATCATTTTGAACGGTGAAATCATTCCACGAAGCTGCCATAAGTCTTAAAGTTGATTGATTTGTGATCTAATGGTAAATATTGGATTTATTCTTCAGTAACGAAACGAATCAGAATTTGATCCGTGCCTTAACCCTTAAATGCGCACGATGTTAAAAAATCATCTAAAAACATAAAATCTTTGTTCAACAGGTTAACTGCTCTAAAACTATACAATATGCATAAAAAAATTGAAAGATTTACTTTTTAATGTGCACATAGTACCATGTTGTTTTTAAACAACACTGTGACTTTATCGCAGAATAAAGTCGAAACAATTACTTTTGTTAATAGTAACTTAAAAATTGACCTTTTGTTAGTATAATTACTGATAATTCAAACATTTTCACTAACCACTAACCTTATTTTAAAATTTATTTTCAAAGACAGTCAGCACCAGTCAGGAATCTCGCCATGTTTGTTTTCGTTTCCGAGATTTTGACACCAAAAATAAAAACAAAACATTCAAATACAGTACTTCCAGCTGTTGAGTTTTAGAGTCTAGAGAGTTGTTCTAATGGATTTTATTTCTAAAAAATACTAAAATACGTATATTTTAAAACGTTTTTAGTAGTGTTGTTTTAAACAACATTGCGCATTTAAGGGTTAAAGCGGTCAAATTTTCATTTTTTTGCCCGATGAAAAAAATGCAAACTAGTTCAGGAAATTTTCGATGCCGAAAAAAACATTTTTTTTTGATGCCGAATGTTTTAAAAATGCAGAACACGTCAAGATCTGGTGTTATCTGAAAAAACTGAAAAAACGACTTTCTGGGACTTAGAGATTTTTGAGCTGGGAAACAATCTCATTTCACTTGTCCTATTCTCAATTTCACTTCACTGTCAATCTCACTCCACGGAGGTGATTTTTGTCACCTCACTTGAGGTGGAATCGGAAATAGGTCTAAAAAAGTGAAGTGAGCGTGAGAGTGAAATATATTTCACCGTGAAGTGACTCCCGTAATAAGCACCATGAAAATTAATTCCACGCGAATCTATTTCTCATACTTGAAACGGGACGTGGTCGCGATCAACTCGAATTTTGCAATCTAATTTTTTCTTAATTTATGAAGACTACGTACATGAAATTTTGATCAATTGTTTTCACAAATCTCGCGATTCTTTTTATTTTCTAACTACAACATAGCTCGTCCTTTTCAACTATTTTTAACATGATTCTTTGAAGACTTTAGTAAAACTTTCTATGAATTGCAACTGAGAAAGATTATTAACTACTGATAGAATGTTCCTGGTAATGTACAGTATGTCTTTCAGTACTTTTCAAACCTTTTAATCCACATTTTTAATCCCATCATTCAATTCTCACTTCTAATATCTATCTTTTATCTTACTGGTACGTTACACGTCATAATCATACTTCTCTAATAGAGAAAAGTAGAGAAAAAATCAGTGTTACGAACGTTTTGCACTTATAAATATGATATTTTAAACATTTTTTTTCAGCATCATTTCTAAACATTGGTGCAGTAAGGGTTTCAACTTATGATGAACTTTATGTTTTTTTTTTGCAAATTTAGCTTCTGAAGTTCATGTTCAAAAGTTGTTGACCAAAAAATAAAAACTCAAATGTCCTGTATTTTAGACTAAATCGAAGTGCCTTGACCCCCCCCCCAATTGTGACGCCTATGGACTTAATATGTTCAAATGAGCTATACATTTGCGTGGGAAAAAAATAAAGTCAGTTTTAAAGCCCTATTACAAAAATGTACATTTTTAGAATAGATCGGTGGAACTAGTTTCCATACGATTTTTTATGGGAAAATCCACTTGTCCAAACTTATTCTCTAGAGATGTCCAGTAGGCTCTTATACATGACATGATATTTTCAGGTAATTTTCTCTCCTGAGGACTGTAAAGCCTGTAGTACACTCTTTGTCTAATGGTCAAATATTTGACCTTCTGACATAATGGTCAAATTTATTTGACATCATGGTTGTTGTTTGCCCGTGTTTGCCCCATGTTAAAATTGGAGAGTGACAAACAATTGTCTTTGACCAAATTTTTATCTGTCAAAAAGTGACAAATATTTGACGCTTGGTCAAAGAGTGTAATACAGGCTTAAGGCGCTACGATGCTTGCAGAGAATGATATTCATCGTAAACTGAATGAATATCTGACGACTGGTAATAGAATTGGAACAAACATGTAATTTTTCTAGCAATACTGCTGTTGCAAACTTGCTTACGAATGAGAAACAATTTCGCGTAGAATTGAGATTGGAAGGTTCTCCGAAGACACCTTGCTTTTACTACAAGCATCGTAGCGCCTTACGGTCTTCAGAAGAGCTTTTACTAGGAAAATTTCTTGAAAATATGTATCAATATAATTTTAGGAACGAACTGAACATCTCTGAAGAATAAGTTTAGATTTGTGTCCTTGGTTTCAATCTCAGCAATTCGGGTTATTCGCGTTGAAAGAGATTTTAAAGGCTGTTCGCACCTACGTGAACACTCATATGTAATTGTCAAAATGTGCGTGATGACAAAAGCAAAAATATTTCCTTCCTTCTTTTTCGCATGCAAAAACCAAACAAATATCAGCAACACCGTCAACGCGAATTACTTCCTCATTCCAGCAAAATCCTTTTTCCCTGGAGCATCCTTTTGAGATTAGCAAAGAGCCAGTAGTTGCTGGGGGCTAAATAGGGAGAGTATGGTGGGTGAGGAAGAACCAACAGGATGTAGCAATCTCAGAAACTTTTATTTTGCGTTCATCCATCACGATTTTCAAAACATGCTTTATACTTTCCGAAGTTACTGCTTCATTTGGCCTACCCGAACGTTCTGCATCACTTGTATCAGTTCTACCGCGTTTGAAATCTGCATACCACCGACAAATCGTTGTTTTAGATGGAGCAGAGTTCGGATAACACTTTTCAAGCCATTGCTGAGCATGAGCAACGCACGAAATGCAAATGGAGTGTCACTTTCACCACATTAGTTTTGTTAGGTTTTGTTGTTTATGGTTCGATTGACGTGAAAGTTGGACACATGTCACTTGAAGGTTGGTACTTTCGAAAAGTGAGGTTGATTTGATATTAGTAATGCATCATCTCTGAGTTAGTCCCGAGACTTATTGAACGACGTGTTATTTTAGTACCAATGGAACCGATAGAGGTATTTCTCGGAAGTAACAGGATCTTCTGCTTTTATTTTGGTTGATATTCAACAACTTTTTACTTGTACATTGAATTTATTGTTGTAGGTTTAGACTGTGAAATGCTAAACTTCTCAATAATAGTAAACTTATTATTTTATTGATTATCTGCAACTCGGATGTCTATTTTATCGTACATAGTGATTCCGTCGTAATCTAGTATATCGCTACCAGTGGGACTCAGTTCCAGAATTTTAAGTTTGTCCACAATTGTTTTCAACTGGAAGGCGATTCCGTCCGCATACTCCTCGGCTGCGATTACAGTGCTAACGTATGGTTGTAATGATGTATTGGCTGAAAGATATGCCTGTACGCGTTCCAGTAGATTCGACGGACCGGCGGCATTTGAAACTTGCAGGAAAAGATAATTCGATACGATTCCTTCGGCGCAGCGGTTCGACAGGCTGGTGATAATGCGTTCCAAAAGCTCGATTTCTGCGCTCGGTTCAGTGTCACGAACACTCGACAATGGAACCGGAGGAGACCCGCATGCACACCGGCCCTGACGCTTGATTATGTGATCTAAAAGAAAAGAGAGTTAATATTATTTTATAAATTAGAATAATGTAACTTTAGCAACGCTTGGCGGAGAGGTAATTTTTTCGAAAAATATGCAGTGTTTAAATTCGTGGCAGCTAAAATTCAATACGCAGCGATTGTTACAAGAGTTGAGACTTGAAAACATGCTGTGCGTTCGTATCAATTCGAGATTAGCTTTTCAGAGTGAGTTTACGAATTTCACTTACCGCTAACGACCAACTTTTTCCGTTTATGTCTCTGAACTGTCTTTCCGTTATCTGTAATCGCTACATATTCCAGAACGTCACCCTTTTTGACGAGCACGTTATCGTCCCTTATGAAGAACTTGCCATCGGTCACCTCGGTAATGTTCTTGCACAGATTGCACGGTTCCTTTGTTCCAGTTGGATTGATGTAAAGTTCGATACCGAACATTTTTGTGTCCGGTTTATGAACGGTCCAAAGCTTAAGGCCTTGGGGTTCCATCACTTCAAAATCCACTTTACAAATACGGTGACCTTTGTTGGCACTGCTCCGAAACCAGTCCAGAAAACCAGCATGAGCTACACTCGCGCAAAGCGTCACCACTGATAGCAGTAAGAAAATTCGCGCCATTTTCGTGCACACTTCTGACTAGATCAGCTCAATCCAGTCGGGCAACTGAATCGAAGCGGTGGGATTATTCCCATTTTTATTGAATTCATAATCATGACAGGTCATCACTATCGGTGGGATTCTCAGTGAGCAGCACAACAATTGTTCTCTCTGCAATTTGCTGCTGAGGTAGACGATCGCAGGCGAGGGATTTCCCTCCGTTGCAGTTGAAGGTTGTCTCAAATATTCCCAGGTATTGAAACTAGTGCGACCGAGTGTCGTACGTTTAAGATCGTACGTAAATCGGATACCTGCTGGACGTTCACATAGCGGTATGACGTGCAATGAATGACTCAGACATAACGGATAAAATTATCTTTGTCAAAATACTTTGTCAAAGCACGGACAGTAAGTTTCACGCGTAAATTGGGAAGAAAATTCGATAAACATCTTATAACATTATAAAATTAAAACAAAATTATTGATGGAATGTTGAAATCTTCTTCACGTGCATAAATGAATCATTACATCCAACCAAATTTTCATGAATAAGGTGAACAAATATTGGCGATTTGCAAGAAAAAAATCGCTCACTTATTTTATAGTTGTTTTCATTTCATACACTAAGTCAAATTATTTATTATCTACTGGCGTGTCTGACTGTGCGCATAAAATTTGTTTGTTTGTTTGAAACCGGCAAATCAGTTGCTAGCCTTAAGGGCTATACCCACTGCTTCCGTTCCGGGACCGGGCCGGGCCCGGGCTCGTCCGGGACTTTTCATGCATTCACACTGCGCCGTGTTTGAACCGTGCCTGCGCTGCGCTCTGGCTGAGAAATGTTGATGTGTGTATGTGAGAGAACGTCTTTCTCTTTTTTTCATACCGCAGCTCACTCCGCGCGAAATATGTCACTACAACATACACGCATCCACCCGAGTGCCTTCCGTGCACTCTCCGGCCAACACAAAGTATCGTCGGCAACGATAGTTTTTCTCTCGCACTGCGGCAGCACGACGGCAAATCAACGCTGCCCCGGTCTGGGCACGGCGCGTCGGTGTGAATGCGTTCATAAGAACGCATGCAATCAATCTCTAACAAGCCCGGACGACACGCGGAACAGCCACGGCCCGGTCCCGGCCCGGTCCCGGAACGGAAGCAGTGGAAATAGCCCTTTAAAGCGCTCACCCCGGTAGCGCTTCAGTTCTCAGCACAACCAGCGTTGCCAGGTATCCAGATTTATCTGGATTATCCAGATTTTTGAACATGTATCCAGGTAGACAGCTTTGATGTCCAATTATTCAGATTTTTCATGGATGATCCAGATTTTATCCAGATTTTATTTTCTCTGTTCCGCAAAAAGGTCATCACTTCAAATTTGGCGCAAAATTTTGCAATTTTGTCACCTCAAATTTTGCGTACCCCAAGACTTTTATTCGAAAAATTTACCTTTCACCCCACAAAATGACTGCCAGATTTTTTCCAGATTTTTTTTTTGCCTTTTCCAGATTTTTTAAAAAATGACCTGGCAACGCTGAGCAAAACTATGAACACGAAAGCTGCGTTCGTCTTAGTTATTTCGTCATTCCTTGTCAGTTACTCAACAGCATGAGAATATTGAATCCGTGCCCGTGTTTTGTCAGCTACCAAAATTGAACATATCACGCGAAATACAGTTCTAAATTAAACGAAAACAAAAATTTCAGGTTTGGTTTGGGAGTTGCGCTGATCGTAGATCAAATCTACGAACTTGGCACTGGCTGTCAGATTGTTCTTTAAGCAGCCGCTCTACGTGCGAAAAGATTGTTTCGACCGTATCGGTTATCAACTTTATTTACCTAGGTACCTCGGAAATCACCGAATTTGAACCCCTTTGATCATCTATGATGGGAAATCGAAAAAGGTTGGGCAGTGATAATAAATCTGGTCAAATTGATAGTTAAGCGTTGAGCTATGAAAGTATGCCATGAACAATATTAGATTAAATAGAAGTTTTACTTTACGTTTATCCTTCAACCTGATCAGTCGACTTTTACTCTGCTATCAGGTATTGGCTCAGGCGTAAAAAACACAACAAGTTATAAGAAAATTTTCATTTTGAGATGTTCCGAAATCAAATGAGCCGTCCCAAGGGCGGAAACGGCAGGCGTTCCGAAGGTGGAAACGGGAACCAGACCCTACAAACTAAACTTTTTCGTTGAAATTCAGTAAACTTTCACTGAATTTTGCCACGCTGAAACTTCAGTAATCCATTCAGCAATGAAAAATTACTGAACGTTTCAGCAATGTAAAATGTCATTCTGTTTGACGGGACTTTATTGAATTTTCAGCAATATGAAATGTCATCCATGTTTAACAGACTTTTACTGAATTTCCAGCATTATTCAAAGCGTTACCAAACATTCAGCAATGTCGGCCGCCGCATATTTTGACAGTACTTTGCTGATAGAATTCAGCAAAGGTTCGTCAGATTACTGAAATATCAGTTGAGTGGGCATTCTTTATATGGGTTTGAAAACACGTTTAAAATTGTTTTTTTCTTAATATTTATTTCATATTACCCTTATTGTACAAATATGAGCATTTTTATTATAAAATGTGCCGCCGAAATCCATCCGATGGCCGAGGAACATATGCCAATGCCCTCTACCGTACAGCGTACTGAAAATAAGAGAATAATTAACTATTCTACCCACCAAGCAGATTCTCCATGGCGCAAAGGTCGACTTTTAGGTTCTGGAGCACTACCTCGAGCTCAGGACCCATTTTTAAAGTTAATTTCTTCCCGACTAATCGACGCGCATTAAACAAATTGACAACAAACTATTTTTTTCTAAATTTTGACAGCCGCAGTACGAAGCAGTCGATTACAGATTAGGGATGTAACGGATATCCGCATCCGCATCCGCAAATGCGGAGCATCCGCATGAAAATTGACATCCGCATCAACATCTGTATCCGTAATCACATATCCGCATCCGCATCCGCATTATACCGTGGGGATATTGAAAAAAAAAAAACATCGCTTCATAAAAGAATGCAGAAAAATCTTCCTTGGTGTATTCACTGCTCGCCCAAATAACTTATGCACTGGGGAGGGGCATGGTTATGTGAAAAAAAAACAAAATATAGCACAAAGGAATGCTACGGATATCCGCATCCGCATCCGCGAATGCGGAACATCCGCATGTAAATTGACATTCGCATCAACATCTGCATCCGTAATCACATATCCGCATCCGCATCCGCATCTGCAGATGTCTGAAAATTCACATCCGTAACATCCCTGTTACAGATACCGAATATTTGGCAATTGAAGTAAAGATTGCTGAATGTCACTAAAGCAAAAGGAGTTGCTGAGTTTTCAGTACACTGTTAGATTGCTGAAATTTCAGTATATGGTTTTGATTGTTGAATTTCAGTGAAAATTACTGAAATTGGTTTTCGGAAATTTGGTGTGTACATTGCGAAGGATGTAACAGAGAAAGGAATCCAACAGAAAACAGAAACACTGAGATTGGAATATTGAACGGAAGCGGAAATTGAGTTGTAAGCGATAGCGGTAAAGGTGGTGGAGTTCCATCCGTGCCTCGCGCAGTGTACCAGACCATATATCAGTCATGCGGTCAGTATTGTTAGCAGCTTCTGTAGCAACCCAAGAACTGCTCATTGGACTGCGACCAAGAGGATTCTTCGATACTTGAAGGGTGCAAAGCACGAGAAACTCACGTACAGACGGAATAAAGACGCGAATTTTCGAGCTACAGCGATGCAGATTAGGGGGAGGATCCAAACACTCCCCGGTCCGTTAGTGGTTACATTTTTATGCAGACCGGTGCACAGTGGTTTAAAACGCGGAAAACGTGATCGTTAGCCTTTTGAGTATAAAAATGCCATTTAAATGCTACAGTGTATTCGACAAGGTTTTTGTAGATGTTAAGGGGCATCTTTTGATATAAATGAATTTTCGATTAATTCACCTAAAAGTGAGATAATAATTTTATTTTTATATTTACTTATCAAATCAAAACGAAGTCTTCAGCAAAGTTGTAGACAATCTTATGTAGAAAAACTTTGCTGAAGACACTTTGGTTCTATCTCTTGAAAATCGACCACATACAGGTAGTTTCATACACAGACATCCTTAAAGTTTCTAAAAATCGAAAAATACCAAATAACTTTTTCTGAAGTGATTTTAGAGGCCTACTGTGTTCTAGACATTTTTTTATATTTAAAAAATACATCATTCGGCCGAACATACCTTGGAAAAATTTTCGACTTTTTCATTGGGCTTAGGACATTTCAGATAAAAAAATGCACTTTTTCAAAATAAAATTTCTCGAGAAGCTGCAAAAAGCTGCAAAAACAAGAGTCTTCACTTGGAAGACGGAGATTAGTACTAGCTATCCCAGGTGGTTTCACTAGGTTCTTGCAGTCTCTTAAAGACTTGGGCGTGGGTGAAAAAAATATTTTTTTTTGTTTTTCGGCGTTTTTCATGTTTTTTTCTTAAAAGATGTACAAAATCGAAACGATTTTTGATTTTTCATTGAAAAGTACGAATAGCATGTATATTTACGGCTCCGTGCATTATTTGGAAAACATAATATAAAAAAAAATTGATATTTTCCGTAAATAATTGTTATGTCACTAGTGTATGTAAATGCCATGTTTTTTTTTTAACAAAATTAGTAACATTCTTTGACGTTTTTCCAATGCTTGAATTCTGAAAAGGAAATGTCAGCTCAGAAACAGATACCCTTATTTATTTTTTTAATTTGGACACACGGAGGTATTTTGGTATGGATTAGGTACTTCCGTATGGACAAAATTAAAAAAAAAAATAAGGATATCTATCTCTGAGCTGACATTTTCTTTTCAGAATTCACGCATTGGAAAAACGTCAAAGAATGTTGCTAATTTTGTTAAAAAAAACTTGGCATTTGCATACACTAGTGACATAACAATTATTTTCGGAAAATAACAATTTTTTCTGTATATTTTATGTTTTCCAAATAATGCACGGTGCCGTAAATATAAATGCTATTCGTACTTTTTTATCAAAAATCGTTTCGATTTTGTACATCTTTTGAGAAAAAAACTTGAAAAAATGCCGAAAAACAACAAAAAAACTAATTTTTTCACCCACGCCCAAGTCTTTAAGAGACTGCAAGAACCTAGTGAAACCACCTGGGGAAGCTAGTACTAATCCTCGTCTTCCAAGTGAAGACTGTTGTTGTAAATAAAAAAATAAAATTTTTATCTCACTTTTAGGTGAATCAATCGAAAATTCATTTATATAAAAAGATGCCCCTTAACATCTACAAAAACTTTGTCGAATACACTGTAGCATTTAAATGGCATTTTTATACTCGAAAGGCTGACGATCACGTTTTTCGCGTTTTAAACCACTGTGCGGTGGAGCAGTAAACTGGAACTCAAAAAGGCAATCTACTGTTGCACTTTCGACTACCGCAGCGGAGTACACCAGCAAACCAAGAGGCTATGTGGTGGAGAGAAGTTTTGTTCGAGCAACAAGAAATGAATCAAGCTCTGATGCTCAAATGCGACAGCCAAAGCGCTATTAACCGGGCGGAGCGTGAAGTTGGCTACTCTGCACGAAGCAAGGAAATTGACATCAGGCGTAACTACATCCGTAAACGAGTTTAACAAAAATTAAATCTTCTTGAATATGTTGCATCCGATCATCAAGTGGCGGACATTCTAACCAAATCTATACCGAAGCAAAACGATAGGAAGAAACTTGGCATAGTATAGCTTCCTACTTAAGGGAGGATGATAAAAGTAAGCGTTGTGGAATGAAAGTATGTCATGAACAATATAAGATCAAATATGAAAAGCATTACTTTACGTTTGTTCTTCAATTTGTTATTTGTTAACAGTTTCAAATTGATAATAAATTTTGTATTTTTAAGCAAAAGTATAGAGCTGTGCTTTTGATTTTGCCATTTATTTTTTTTAAGTTAACATGAAACCGATTTTATATTTTCTTTTGACAACATAGAAGTAAGAGGGATCGATTCTATGAAAAACAAGAGTTACTTAAAATTATTTACTTTTTAATTTGAAGTTTTTACTTTTTATCAAATAACCCAAGGTGTTCGTTCAATTCCGCGATCGACTGTATGTAGTCTCTAGTCATGGATGATCCATTCAAAAGCTCAGAAGCTTAAGGTTTCGAATTTGTAGGCTTTGCGAATGATATTATCATTATACCTAGTAAGAGAAAGGTTTGACAATGTTGTTTCGGAAAGAAAGCCAACAGATTTGGTGTTAAAAGGTGGATTGAAGTAATTCGTTAATTCGTCGAATATTTAATTATTAGGAAAATGAAAAATTCCCATTCCCTGGTAGCATGAAGTTCTGACTATATTTTTGTTGATATTCATTAATCTCTTATTTGTACATTGAGTATATTGTTTCAGTTGTGTAAGTTGAAAACGGAACTTTAATATACTAAACTTCCCAGAAACAGGTACTTCTCATTAACACTACGAATATAGTATGCACCAATTTAACTTTCTACTTTCAGTAACATTGCACTCTTTTTCTCAAAATCCGTTCTCGGTTTTTAATAACCTAGTTTTGAAGTTGGTAATTCATCGATGTGGCGGTACCGTAACAACCACTCATAAATAACACTGGTCAACACAGGTGCACTCCGAAAGCTCAAACCGGAAAAATGAAAGTTTATAGCTATTCAACCATTTCTGTGAATTTGGTGTCCCTAGCCACTAACTTTTTGTCAGAGACTTAAATGAGGTTTCTCGTAATCATAACTATGTGAAATCTCACGTAAGTTGGCGCGTTTTGGTAATGGTCAGGACTCAGGGGCACCAAAATTCATGGGAATAGTTGAATAGCTATGATCTTTTATTTTTTTCTGGTTTGAGTTTTTGGAGTGCACTTTTTTTTATTTTGTGTTATCTATCCTGAATTAATCATCTGAAATTAGCATGTCTACCCTATCGGTCGTAGTAATTCCGTCGAAGTCCACTATATCGCTACCGGTGTGACTCAGCTCCAGAATTTTGAGTTTGTCCACAATCGTTTGCACCTGGAAGGCGATTCCATCCGCATACTCCCCGGCCGTTATTACAGTGCTGGCGTAAGGTTGTAATGTTGTGTTGGCTGGAAGATATTCCTGTACGCGTTCCAGTAGATTCGAGGGACCGGCGGCAGTTGATACTTGCAGCAAAAGATAATTAGATACAGCTCCTTCGGCACAGCGAACCGATAGGCTGGTGATAATGCGTTCCAAAAGTTCGATTTCCTTGTTCGATTCGGTGTTATGAACACTTGACAATCGAGTCGAAGGAAACCCGTATGCACATCGGCTCTGGGATTTGATCATATAATCTAATAGAAAAAGTGTTTATATTATATTAGCTGAATTCATAGGAGTAGGAGGTTGATAAATTAAAAAAAAAACAAGTTTTTTTCAAATTTCTGGAATGTTTGGTGAAGAGACATATTTGAACTGCTGACAGCGTACAACTCATGCCTAATGAATATCCCAGAAATCAAGTCAAAAATTTGCATTTAAATGTTACTCACCCTTCACGACCAACTTCTCCCGCTTATGCCTTTTGGCTGTCTTTCCGTTGTCTGTTATAACTACATATTCCAAAACATCACCCCTTTTGACAACCACGTTATCATCGCTAATTAGGAACTTGCCATGCGTCACCTCTGTAATGTTCTTGCACAGATAGCACTGATCATTTTTTCCGGTTGGATTGATATACAGTTCGATACCGAACAATTTCGTGTTCGGTTTTCGAGCGGTCCAAAGCATAAGGCCTTGAGGCTCCATCACTTCAAAATCCACATTTATACTACAGCTCCAAGGCCAACCCCAAGTATGAGATTCACTCGCGTAAAGCGTCACCACTGATAGTAGCCTGAAAATTCGCATAATTTTCGAAAACACTGTTGTCCGGACACGCTCAATCCAGTCGGGTAACTGAAACAGAGTGGTAAAAATATTCTGATTTTTATTGAAAATCACTATCATCACAGGTCATAGTGGGATTTCCAGTAAGCAGTAGCTGGAATTTGCTGCTGAAGTAGGCGATCGCAGGCAAGGGTTTTTGCTGTGTTGCAGTTCAAAGCTGATTTAGCATCATGGTCTAAGGATGCTACTCGGTCACTTACATCCTGGGAAAACACTGAATTCATTGCGATGGATGAAAAGAATATTCCACGTCCAGAGCTGTTCCATGCGGGTTTTCCCCTTTAGTGCAATTTTTACTCATAGAGAGTCGAAATAGTGGTATAAGCACAAAAAGCAGGAAAATCATCAACCGTTCTAACGTTGACTGACATGCATAATGGACGTTATACGCATGATGAGTGGAACATGGTGTAACGATTTGACCAAAAAGTAGGCGCGGGGTGAGGAAGCGTTTTTTCACTTGGAGACGAAGCATTACTATGCAACAGCGAATAACTTTTTCGTGTTTGTTGATATATCATTACTAACTAGGCAATTTAATACCGCAAATTCAGGTGTTTTAAGTTGGAAATTGTTTCTTAAATTAATCAATATTGGTAGCAAGGTATGTAGCATTGCTATATTTGTAATTTAAATGCATCCAAATGAAATATTATGAGATGCGATAATTTTTATGCCCTAGTTGTTTATAAATAGGCATACAGACGCGAGGCCTAATGGATGTGAGGCATACTGCCACTAGGCATGACGAACGCAAGGCCGAATGGACGTAAGGCCGAATGGACGCGAGGCCGAATGAATCCAAATGACACTCTGAAGCGAAATACATGTTGATGAAAGAGGGCTGTAAGGATGAATACGATAATAACGTATTCCGTCTCACTTTCTATCGGCCTTGTGTCCATTCGGGTTTGCGTTCATTCGGCCTCGGGCCCTTTCGGCCTCGTGTCCATATGTCTCGTGTCCGTATTCCTCGCGTCTGTATGCTTACCGGGGTGTCATCGTCAATTTCAACTTTATCCTTAATTTTCGTTTTGGTGACACGCAGCTTAAAAAAATTGTCAACGTCTACTTTGATTCACTAAACCGATGGGCAAAAAGGATAAACGAAACGTCAACACTGGTATTTCACCTCGGAGCTCACTTCTTTCGTTGGGGAAGTGAAATACGAAGTACCCTGCCAGTCGTTGCCATGCAAGGTGAGATAGGTCTCGTCGTCCATCACCACTGCCACGTCGCGATTCGCCGGGAAAATCGACTTGACCATCTTATTCAACTGCTGTCGCTGCGTCATTGCCTGCAACTCCGAGACCAGTGGACGGGACTGCCGCTTCCTGACATGTATGTCCATGTTCTCCAGATACTTTTCCACTGTTTTACCGCATGCACCAACCTCCCGGCCAAGTGCTCGTAGCGATTTAGCCACTTTTCCCTCGGTCTTCCTCTTCAGCTTCAGCGCTTTCGAATGGATTGTCGCTCAGGGTCGTTGGCCGTCCGGAACCGGGCTTTCTTTCGATGCTCTGATCGTTGTCCAATAGTGTCAAGATGTTGTAGATGCCGGAACGGGCATACCCGGCGTCCACAAAGTGCCGCACGATGTCCGTTTTTGACGCGGCAGGGTACCGTTCTTTGAACGCGCACACTTCAGAACGGAGTAGCTTCACTTTTTTCGCCATCACAGTTAGAGTTTGACTGATAGAGCTGTCAGTTTTTTTTGCTATCTCATGGGTTACTATGATTGATGATGAATGAGTAGTTTTGTCAGTGCGATTAAAGGTAAACCCATGAAAAATTGACCATTTTTGTTCATTTTTTTACCGCAAACAATAGCAGGATCGAGTAACGAGTGGTGTCATATTTGAGGTTCCAAGAACTGCGGAATATATAAAAATGGATGATAAAAACGAAACTTGAATACTGAGATGAACAATAGGTTATAGCCAATAGCAATGAAAAATAAATCTGTAACTTACCAGTCAAAAAGTGTAAAAATCACTAAAAAGAACTTGGAGCTTAATATGAGGGTAAAACTAATAACTGGTCGGGTTCAGATTTTTATGGCAAGCAAAATTTCAAGCAAAATTTCGTTGCATGTTATTATGCAGTTGTGGTGGGTTGTATACATGCAGAACAAAGTTTTTCAATAATGGTAGCTTACAACCTAAAACCTGCCCAACCTAATCCAAAGAATATTTATTGGTTGATTGCATTACTCACATACAGAAAATTGGGTATAGGTACAATGAAAGTTCTGATCAATGAACAGTAGGAATTAGCCCTTATACAGAAAAAATGGCTGTCTCAAATATTCTGAGGTATTCCAGTGCTTGTTTACCGTTTGTGTAAAAAATCTGGGATATACTTTTAAAATAAAGTTTTCAAGTGACTTTATTATTAATTACCTCCTATCGCAGATTTTTTTGAAGAAATAAACAAATATATTGCCGAATCTCAGGAAAAATCTTTTCCCCTTCTATACACTAATTCAAATGAATAATAATCTAACACCGAGGAACTTATCATCGACTGGCGTGTCTGACTGTGCTCACATAATTTGTTTGCTTGTCTGAAATTGACAAATCAGTTGCTCGCCTTTAAGCATTCACCCCAGCCGCGGCTCAGTTCACAGCACAACTATGCGCACGAAAGCTGCGTTCGTCTTAGTAATTCTGTCATTCCTCGCTGGTTCGACGTACACTCAACAGCAAGAGAATATTGCGCCCGTGCCCGAATGGATCGTATTCTATCATCAAACAAAGGTGAACATACAGGTTCTGGAACCACGCGGGATACAGTTCTGGATCAAAAGAAAGCCAAACATTTTGGGTTTTGGAGTTGAGCTGATAATAAATCCTACCTACGAATCTGGTGCTGGCTGCGATTTGTGTAGAAACGTTAGTTCTCCTATAGATGGGAAGTATTTCGTTCAAGATGATAACGTGCTTGTCAGGATCGGCGATACGATTCAGTACCGAGGTTTGGAGGTCGAAAGCCATGAGGCTAAATGGTCAGAATGGAGAACTGTGTTTGTAGATAGTAAATATGCTTACCAATTGGTTCTAAACATTTCTTACTAAAACAATTTTCTGTTGTAGAATCATTATTCACACAAGCGAGAGAGCATTGCTCTGGTGAATGTAATCGTCAAAAAGGTTATGCCAAGGTTCGTTTCCTGGAAGGTTATATCGAAAAAATGTTGGCGAACTGTGAGATAGAGGAATTATCGGAAAACTTATTCTTCCCGTTGGATCACGCCAACCATCTGGTCAGCGACCCAGTTAAATTTGTGAAAACTCGCCTTTACACAGTGGAATCACTAAGACCGTTGGTAGATAATGTGAAAAATGTTTACGTCGCACAGGACGGTGTAGGTTTTAGCATGGAAACCATTCTCGAGAAACTAAAGGTGCTAGAGGTGGGTCGCGATCGGCTTAAACTGTTAGATTACGATGAGTACTTGATTGTTCCCAGGGCGAGTGATACAAAGTAATAAACAACAATTTTACTCTACTAAATGATGAATGTATGTTTCCCTTACAAATCCCTATTTCAAATTCTATCTGGCTATGCTTAGTACAGTATGCTAAAAAGTTAGATCACCACTCAAAGATGGGTATCTCTCCAAGACGGGTATCTGTTAGTAGACAATTTCTCAGACGTATAGGCACTACGATATGAATATTCCAGCTTGCACGTTAGGCCTTTTCATTTATGGTTTCGACGCTATAATAAATGTTCGTTATATTTCACCCAACCCGTTGACAGCTTTCTGAGCAGATTCGCTCAGTTCATGAAATAGAAGTGTATTGGTTTCGAATCTCATTGAAACTCGCTACTTTCTTGTGGTTGTCTTGGGATTTGCAAAACATACTTCGATATAACCAACGTGTCCCTAAATAATTGATTTGGTTTCTAACGTTTGCACTAAAAATGCATGGTGAAAACAAAAAAAAATCAGACAGATAATTGAGTTTGATAAATTTCCCATGGAAGGTAATTATATTAGTTTATTTGCGAGAAAATTCTACGCCATGGTCTTCCAGCAGTTAACCATTCGCTATGGCGCCCGAAAACAAGCGGGTAGGCATGTTTCTGAGTTCTTTCATCGTTCGGTTTTCGAGACAAAATTGTTAGAGTAGATCTTATGCTTCCGGTTTGCCCAGAAATTCTCGATGGGATGCATCTGGGGGATTTTGGGAGGGTTCGCCAACTGGGGTACCACGTTGATATTCAGCCGTTCCATCTCCTCCAACGATCGCTTCGAGTAGTGGGTCAACAAATTTTCCCGTTCACAGACATTCCGGAGCGAAAGAATAGCGGGTTTGACATCCACTTCTCGCCGATTGTAGCCACTGCAGCGCCTTCTTGGGGAACTTGGTGTGTGAAATGAACTTCACCTCGGAGCTCACTTACGTTGTGGGGGAAGTGAGGTACGAAGTGCCCTGCCACTCATTGCCATCCAGGGTGAGATAGGTCTCGTCGTCTATCCCCACCGCCAAGTCGCGATTCGCCGTGAAAACCGACTCTTGAAAGCCTGAACCGATTTCCACCAAACTTGGCACACGAGGAAAGGAGTAAAGGAGTTGGTCATAGACGTAGTGCAAACGAGGAGGAGTACCCCTGTCTCAATTGATAAAAAGGCAAGATTGTTCGCGCATATTGGAGTTACACTTATTGGATTCGGTCATTGAATGTATCTCAGCAGCAGTGCTCACTGCGGTAGACTTTTGTGTATTCTTAGTAGAGTGATTCCACACTCTTGTTTCGATCAGCTGTAGTGTAAGCAACAAGTGCGCTATTTTTCCTGCGAGCGGCAGAAACACAATACAAAGAAGAAGGAAAATGTGTTGTGCAAACAATTGCTACACGCAGCGCGCAAGTTGGACAAGAAGTGAGCAGTGAATATTCACTCTGCTCTTTCCACATATTACAAAGAATTCCAAGACTGTCTGTTGGCCGTACGTTGATATCCAGAGACCGGAACATGATGTTTGACAGAACCCCTCAACGACGTTTAGAAATAGGAAATTGGTGCCCGGTGCTACATTTACAAGATGGCGAGTTTTGGTTGTGGAATTCTGCAAAAATTCGATATTCTACGAGAATCGGGATGACGTCCAAGGACAAAAATGGTCGACACCGTTTTTTGATTCGAGTTGATTATTCCGGTATCTGGAGAGTTAAGTAACATGTTCAAATACTTCTTGATATTTCTAAAACTAGGGCCACCCTTAGAAACCGTAAATAGGTGTCTGACAACATTTTAATCCTAAAATGTGCAATGTTGTTTTAAAACAAAACTGTTAATATCGTTTCAAAATATATGTATTTAGGTTTGTTTATGAAATATAATTCATTAGAACAGCTCTCTAGTAGGCTGTCCCAAAAAAAATCGATGTTGAAAAAGTCAAGGTGCTCAGCCCTAAATTAAAAGATAATGTTATTTATAGCATTTTTGTAGAACATTTTGACTTTCTAAAAGGTCGTTTTCAGGTTGCCCAAACGTGATTTTTGAAAAAACGACTTTTTCAACCTACAAAACCACTCTTTTACACTTTTTTCAAATCTGTTCGATCCCTAAATTTTTCCATATATTTTTTCATTTTTGTGGGGTTATTTTTGAATATTTTGCATAGTTTGGTTCAGCATCGCATTCAATTATTCGACTCACAGAGCCCACTGAACATCACAAAAAAGTGAATTTTCCTTATAATTTTCAGTAAAACACTTCAAAACACATTTAAAAAATTTTTTTGATCAAGAACTGAAATGTTTACTGCAAAGCGGAATTCAAGACAAAAATTTACATGAAAAAAGATCCTTGATATCTTATCGGGGGGCTGAGATATCGGCGTTCTTACATGTGATGGAAAACTATGCATTTTGTCAAAAATGTCACTTAAACTCAATATCTCCATTGCACAGTGTTTTATTTTGCCGTTTGTGCGTATAACTTCCTAAATAGTGATTCAAATGTTGATTATAGCCATGAGGTATGTTCGGAGAAGTTTCAGGATATTCAAAAATGCATCTTTTAATGTAGAAAGAAGGGTGATCAATCCACCAATAAGTGAGATAAAAAATTTACTTTTTAATCAAAATAAGATAGACGCAAGGTGTCTTCGACAAAGTTTTAGGTTACCTTAAAACAAGAAACTTAACCGAAGACATCATGTTTCTATCTCTTACATATTACGAGCAACATTGAGTTTTCTATAAGAAGGCACGAAGAATCATAATTTTCGTTCTAACTTTTTTCACAGATTTTTTCAAATTTCGAAACATTCTACTAAGTTATCAGCCATCCAATAATGCATTCGTTTTCTGAACTTTGTTATACTTTATCTCCTAAAATAAAACAGTTATTTAACATATTTGTTAACCCTTTCTCGCTCATGGTGACTCTAAAGCACCAAGAATTATAATCATCATATCTTGACATGAAATAGTTTGTTGTGCTTACGATTGTTCCATAAACTTTTATATGCTGCCTCAGAGTATCACTGGGAATTTTCTATACTACAGTTGACTATACAGTAATACTACAGTTGACTATACTACAGTTGACAGTAATTTACTACAGTTACACAGTTGACAGTAATTTTAGTTAGTCTACAAAGTGTTCAGCTTGAATTTTCTTGTGAAGCTATAAATTTTAATGATAAACCTTGTTAGCGGGAGAGGGTTAAAATGCATAGTTTCCATCACATAAAAAATGCCACTATCTCAGCTCCCCGATAAGATATCAAGTATCTTTTTTCATGTAAATTTTCGTGATGAATTCCGCTTTGCAATGAAAATTTAAGTACTTGGTCAAAAATTTTTTTTATTTGTGCTTTGATGGGTTTTATCTAAAAATTATTAGAAAGATTAATTTTTTTGGGATGTTTAATGGGCTCTGGGAGTCAAAAAACTGAATACAATACTGAACCAAACCATGAAAAATATTCAAATACAACCCCACAAAAATAAAAAAATTTACAAAAAAAAAGTAAGGAATCGAACAGAATTTAAAAAAGTGCCAAAAAGTGGGTTTGCAGCTTAAAAAAGTAATTTTTTCATAAATCACGTTTGGGCAACCTGAAAACAATTTTTTAGAAAGTCGAAATGTTTTACAAAAATGCTATAAATAACATTATCCTTGACCTTGATTTTTTCAACATCGATTTTTTTGGGACACCCTTCTCTCTAGGCTCTAACGAAGAAAACTTAACAGCTGAAAGTACTGTAGTTGAATGTTTTGTTTTTATTTTTATTGTCAAAACACCGGAAACGAAAAAAACAGTGCAAGATTTCCTACTGTTGCTGGTAAAAGAAAAAGTCTAGTAGTATTTTTTTAATCAACAATAATAGTATATTTGACACGGCACGATACAATATTTGTTGACCTGAGCCAGATACAGTTTCAATTAAAATTAGATTAGAAAGGAAAAGGAGGGAGGCACTTTTCTATTTCTCACGGTCGACTACGAGCTAGTGGGGATTAAAGGTAAGAGGAGGGGAATGTCTAGTGGTAAATGAAATAGCCCCGCAATTGTCCTGTACGCTAAACAGTTGGCTGCGAAGTCTGTGTATAACAAACAGAAGGTCAAGTTTCGAATCGGAATGTAGCACCAAGGCTATGTTTTCTAATAGAAAATTGTGTTTAAGATGCCTAATAAACATTAAAATGATTTACATGTGGTTTGGTAAATCATTTTTATGTTA
Source organism: Wyeomyia smithii (assembly GCF_029784165.1). Classification (NCBI taxonomy): domain Eukaryota; kingdom Metazoa; phylum Arthropoda; class Insecta; order Diptera; family Culicidae; genus Wyeomyia; species Wyeomyia smithii. The sequence continues at coordinate 39,847,107 of NC_073696.1, forward strand.
ATTAGGCATTTTGAATTAGATTTTTTATTAGGGAGGTGCATTTTCGAGGGTCAATACATCAAAATTTTGAACACTTTGAGCTACCACTAAATCATGTTCGATTGAGCTGAAATTTCACACAGATATTTTTTTTATGAAACAAAATGTACATGGTCAGTGTTCGGTTTTTTGGGTACACTAAATTACGCTCGATTGGGTAAAGTCTGGAGTAAAACGGTGTAAAACGGTCAGAGATTGTCATATGAAGCTACACATTGTATAAATAGAAATTATGCGGCTTCGATCCAAATTTGGATTTCTGAATATCGTCTCTGTAAAATGTTGGAAAATCTGTAATAAGGATTCTATCGATTTTAAGCTAATCACTGTTTCAATGCGCTGATTCGCTAAATAGTCATTTGATTTTTTGTGCTGCTTTGAAATCGTCGTAAATGTTAGTTGAACAAAAACTAGGAATATTTTGTTGGATGGGATAAAATTTTAGCTGTGAGCTGGTTATGTTTTGGTTATCGCATTATCAAAGGAATTTAAAGGATATTTTTGCAGATCATTGTTGAATTATAATTATCAATAGCTGTATTAACACTGTTAATTAACACTCAACTAAGTTAGGTAGTGCAATTTAAAATTTCCATTGTCTTTTTCTTTGCTTTCAGACTGTTTTGTAGTAGAGTACAAGCTTTTGGCTGGGAACAAAACACACGACTATCTGCTCGCTTTATATGTGATGATGACCGATGCTCGCTTTTTATTGTAATTGATTTCACTTTGCTTGCATCTTTCGTGGAATGAGCTCCTGATACTGAATATTTTCTGATCAAACAAGCTAGATCACGTAATGTGTGGTTCTGCCACATTGTTGAAGCATACACTATATGCTTGGAAATGGGCCGTTTTCGTTGTTTACGGCATGCCAATTAAACATGGTTTCGAATTTGTCCTTAATATAAAAGAATCAGCCAGCACTGTGTTTTCATATAGTACCGTTTATCAGTTGCATCCCGCTGCATAGTGTTTTATTATTAGCCCCCAAAGATGAAATTTCTGGTGTTAGTTTTATTAGGAGTAGTTTCCGTAGCTGCTTATCGAATCAACTGGCGGCACAAAGGTATCTCTCATGAGGGCTGGCATCCACATGGATATCAGAGACCGTTAGAAAGACATAAATGGCGATCCCACGTGCCATGGGTGAACATTGAAATTTTCGAGCCGAAGGGATTGAAGGTTTCAATGGTGCACAAGAAACAAATCGACACAATGTTTGGTGTTGAGTTGTTTATTAACACGGATCCTCGGTTGAACGACAGCGAGTGCGATTTGTGTCAAAATACGACAACCATCACGTACGGAAAGTTCATCATTGAGGACCGGAATGTGATCATCAAAAAGAAAGATCAGCTGATATATTTTGTGCTGGTTGGAAACAGTACAAAAGTTACCCGGTTTCCAATGCGAAAACTGACGGTCACAGGTATGTTTCGAAAACGATGAATTGTCTGATTGTTCTATAACAATTATTTCGTTTATCGTTTTTAGGTTCACTCATAAAAAAATGTGATTACGACTTATCGATAGAACAAGAAAACTTAATATCTAATAGTATCAATAAACTTCACTAAGAAATGAAGGTCATAATCTCATTACTTCTTGGGATGACAGACTCATAATAACATGCTTTAAGGATGTTTTACTTATTATTCCCCGTTGGAATTTCCTGCTGCGACATACATACCATTAGCATATGGGGATTTTTCTAGTTAATTGATTGTTTTTTCATCATAAGTTAAGTATTTTGTTTTGATTCCAAAATATTATTCTTAGTTGGTTTATTGTTCACACTAAAAACTGTAACAGTTTAGCTTAGTCAATAGGGTTAGTAAAGCATTATTTAACGGCAGCCAAATTTTGTCGTGCTCATGTAAATATTGTTGATTGAATTCGTCACAACAGAACTGATAACTCTTCGCATCCGTTACTTACACATAAAAAGGTTCTTTCAATTGGTTGTGCGTGGCATTCGTTATTCAGTGATCGGTGGCAGCAGGAATCAGTTGAACGTTTAATTTGTCAGAATGAAGCATCGTCTGTTTGTACTTTTCGGCTGTGTTCTGATTGCTAGTATGATTACTGGTCATCGGCACCATCATCACCACCCTGATCAGGGAGGATATTTTCAACACCAGCATCATCATCATCACCACCACGGGTGGCCCCACCATCACGATTGGCATCACCGAAGGCATCACGGGCTGCATCATTCTTTTCTAAACTTTGAAGTACGTGAACCGAAAGGATTGGAAGTTTCTATGATTCAGAAAGGACCCGAAGATACCTTTTTCGGCATCGAGCTTTATGTGAATCAGGATCCTGGGGAAGCTAATGCGTTATGTGATGTGTGCTATAATACTACCGAAATAGTAAATAGAAAGTTTATGATCGAGGATCCAACGGTCGTGATTAGGAAGGGGGACATTTTGAGATTCTATGTACTGTCAGGAAATGACAGTGATGTCGTACGTCATCATTTGCAACAATTATGGGTGACAGGTAAGTGCGAAATTGGGAATTTGTTCGTACCTTCGTAATTCATTTTTTCTTCATGCTCTACAGAGTCTATTATAAACAAGTGCAATTGTGGAACGGAGGCTGACCATCCCGATATAGATGTACGTATAGTTGATTCTGATAACTCGGATGTACAGAAGCCTCGTCTTCCTGGTGGAACTTCTACTGAGGCTTCTACAGAACAATCAACTGAGTTTGATGAAATTGGAAAATCTCATCGAAACGCAGTTGACTCTTCGGAGGAAATGCAGTTCGAGTGTGATCTTGACCCTGCGACTAATTTGTGCAGAATGCCCAAAGTGCAGCGTATGGTTCATCGTCCGCGTCCTTTTCAGCGTGAGGTGCAAGTTCTATCTGGGATTATAAACCACATGAAACTGCAGGGATGCACTGCCAGGCTGAGCAGCAATAAGTTATTACTGAAGCAGGCTCCCCTGCAGGTCGGCGCCGTCAACGAGTTGATGGACTTTGTTAAATCTCTTCTGTCAGTCGATCCAGAACTGCAGGTTTTGGGGAGTGAAATTCTTCGAGTGATGCCGGCAGGCCCTGCCATCGGAAGGGGAGTGATTTTTGAGATGCGCGATTACGTTGCCAAGCAGAAGGTACTGTACCATGCTAAAGCGAATAACTTGAAACAAGTTGTAGACTATGATGTCGCTGGATAAATTAGGGAACATTTAATTAATCAACTAAACTACGGAAAGTGCCATTACTGAGTATGAGTACAAAGAAGATGTTAAGTCTGTATTTCTGATATTAATAAATATGTATTTTTTTACCCTAAACAACGCGAAAGTTATTTTATGTATAGTTAACAAGAATGGATGTAAATGATATTTTAATCTAATTATGGACTTTCAAAAAAGAGGTTCAACGTTGAAGTATTTGATTTTAGTGTTTCGTATCATAAGATGTGCTTCAACGTTTTGGTGATGATATGGCTCTAAGAAAAAAAAGACTGATTAGCAAAACGTTCTAAGTCATAAATCTCTTTCAGCCCAATTCGGTTCGCTGTTTTCATCAGATTGTGATGGACCAGATCCGTAACGGACTTCGGTATAATTTTATGTGCGTCTATTGGGGGTAAAAAGGGGGCCCACTTATCTGTTGCAAGTGTGTATTTGCTTTCTGTCATTTTCACACGCATGCAAGCTTGTCTCTTCTATTAGGTCCAAAGTAAGTCAGGTCCAAAATTTGGTTAGGAATCCAATTGAAATGGACCGGTGAATCTTTTCGGGATCTGAAAAAAAAACTTATGATCAACAACCTAGTCTTCCAATCTGTCTATTAGAAAATTGCCCGAATATTATAATTCAATTTTGCAATTGTTGTTATTTTTGTTTTTCATTTATTTTGACGTGAGAATCACACAACATAAGGCACAGAAATTGAATATTGGATTGCAATTTTTCAGAAATTATCAACCTAAAATACATAATTCATTTAGCATAGCAAACAATACAAAAAAAAAAAACATTCTAGCATAATACGGAAAAGCTTTTTTCGAATTACACACTAGACTGGGACACGGTTATATGGGAAAAAAGCGATGGTGTTATTTCATCGCTCCCATGCACTTTTCGTGTTCTTTATGGGTCCTATAACAACCGTGTAACTTTCCAGATCGATCGGTAGAACTATATTTTTGCGCCCGATTTTTGAAGTTTTCATACAATTTTATATGGGTAAACCCACTTTTTCAAAACTTATTAGATAGAGGTTTTTTTATCAAAATGAAAATTTTGCACTTCTCGGCGATTCTGCGCTCAATTTGGGATTATTTTTTATTTTCACCTTTTCTGACCCTCGGGAGCAATTCAAATCAATTTGGGATCATTTTCTTTTTTGGCCTTTTCTGGGCTTTAGAAGCAATTTTTGACGATTCTGAGCTCAATTTGGGATCATTTTCTGTTTAGGTCTTTTCTGGCATTCAGCAGCACTTTCCGGCGATTCTGAGCTCAGTTTGGGATTATTTTCTATTTTGGCGTTCTCTGACCTTTCGTAGCACTTTTCGGCGATTTTAATCTCAATTTGGGATCATTTCCTATTTTCTCCTTTACTGGCCTTTAGAAGCAGTTTTTGGAGATTCTGAGCTCATTCTGGGATCATCTTCTATTTTGGCCTTTAGAAACACTTTTTGGCGATTCTGAGCTCAATTTAGGATCATTTTCTTTTATCTCCTTTTCTGGTCTTTAGAAGCACTTTTTGACGATTCTGAGCTCATTTTCTGATCATTTTCTATTTCGGCCTTTTTTGACTTTTAGAAGCTCTTCTCGGCGATTCTGAGCTCGATTTGGGATCATTTCAATTTGGCCTTTTGTGACCCTTAGAAGCACTTGTCGGCGATTCTGAGCTCATTTTAGGATGATTTTCTATTTTGTTCTTTTCTGAACTTTAGAAGCACTTTTCGGCGATTCAGATCTCAGTTTGGGATCATTTTCTTTCATCTCCTTTCCTGGCCTTTAGAAGCACTTCTCGGCGATTCTGAGCTTATTTTGGGATCATTTTCTTTCCTGATCATTTCTGGCCCTTAGACGCACTTTTCGACGATTCTGAGCTCAATTTGGGATAATTTTCTCTTTTGGCCTTTTCTGGCTTTTAGAAACACTTTTCGGCAATTCTGAGCTCAATTTGGGATCATTTCCTGTTTTGGCATTTTCTGACCTTTAGAAGCACTTTTCGGCGATTTAGATCTCAGTTTGGGATCATTTTATTTCATCTCCTTTCCTGGCCTGTAGAAGCACTTTTTGGCGATTCTAAGTTAAATTTGGGATCATTTTCTTTTCTGATCATTTCTGGCTCTTGGAGCACTTTTCGGCAATTCTGAGCTTGATTAGGGAACATTTCCTTTTTGGCCTTTAGAAGCATTTTTCGACGATTCTGAGCTCGATTTGGGATAATTTTCTCTTTTGGCCTTTTCTGGCCTTTAGAAGCATTTTTCGACGATTCTGAGCTCAATTTGGGATCATTTCCTATTTTGGCATTTTCTAACCTTTAGAAGCACTTTTCGGCGATTCTGAGCTTAATTTGGGATCATTTTCTTTTCTGATCATGTCTGGCCTTTAGGAGCGATTCTGAGCTCAATTTGGGATCATTTTCTTTTCTGATCATTTCTGGCCCTTAAAAGCACTTTTCGGCGATTCTGAGCTCGATTTGGGATCATTTCCTATTTTGGCATTTTCTGACCTTTAGAAGCACTTTTCGGCGATTTAGATCTCCGTTTGGGATCATTATATTTCATCTCCTTTCCTGGCCTGTAGAAGCACTTTTCGGCGATTCTGAGCTTAATTTGGGATCATTTTCTTTTCTGATCATTTCTGGCCCTTAGAAGCACTTTCCGGCGATTCTGAGCATAATTTGGGATCATTTTCTTTTCTGATCATTTCTGGCCCTTATAAACACTTTTCGACGATTCTGAGCTCAATTTGGGATTATTTTCTTTTTTGATCATTTCTGGCCCTTAGAAGCACTTTTCGGCAATTCTGAGTCCGATTTGGGATCATTTTCTTTTTTGGCCTTTAGAAGCATTTTTCGACGATTCTGAGCTCGATTTGGGATCATTTTCTTTTCTGATCATTTCTGGCCCTTAGAAGCACTTTTCGGCAATTCTGAGCTCGATATGGGATCATTTTCTTTTTTGGCCTTTAAAAGCACTTTTCGACGATTTTGAGCTCAATTCGGGATATTTTCCTCTTTTGGCCTTTTCTGGCCTTTAGAAGCACTTTTCGGCGATTCTGAGCTCAATTTGGGATTATTTCCTATTTTGGCCTTTTCTGACCTTCTAAGTACTTTTCGGCGATTCAGATCTCAGTTTGGGATCATTTTCTTTCATCTCCTTTCCTGGCGTTTAGAAGCACTTTTCGGCGATTCTGAGCTCAATTTGGGATCATTTTCTATTTTGGCCTTTTCTGGCCCTAAGAAGCACTTTTTGACGAAATGAGCATGTAAATCGTTTCATGTCGATTTGATATTGTTTCTGCTATTAAAAAAAAACTTGTATACATGTGAAAGTTCTGTTTCTTTTTCGTTTTTTCTGATAGTGTTAAAATCAACACATGCTTTAAATTATCTAAAAGATTTTTCCTTCTACTTTCACTCTGATGGCAATCCATCAAATTTGAGGCTGCTTCATTTTCGGTCTTTTATACCAAGTTAACAGTTTTCAACTAGCGACATGATCATAAATTATTTTCTAATTATTTTAGAAGTGTTTAAGTTAAAGTTTTCATCGTGAAAGCGTCAACATAAATCGCATCCCGCAGGAAAACATATGCAACTATGCATGCATGAGCGGCAGTGACCTCAGTGACCAATCGGTCCTGTTCATAATCTGACTCTGCTTGAGACTTGCAGACACAAATAAACACACAGCATAAGCACTCATAGCTTGATTATCGCGAATGGAAGTAGTATTCACCGGAAAAGACTGAGTGCAACAGAAAAATTGTGATTAAATCAAAAGCTGCCGATCACTGGGGCTCAGTTTATGTTGTGTTCTCGTGCGGTGTTCACAAACCTCGGTAATGGCGCGGTTTCAAGTGATTGTTTTGCTGGTGTCAGCATGTATCGCATACTCTATGGCAGGAACCTGTGTTGATTTGATTAAGAGGTTCAAAGATGAACGGCCATTCTTCAAGGTGATCGAATCACAGGGAGTCGAGATTTATTATCCCCAACGGGATAAACAGGAAATGTTTGGAATCAAGATTTATAAAAATCAGGACCTGCGAAAAAAGGACCTTCGCTGTGATTTGTGCGTTAACACCACGCTTGTAGAGGATGGTTGTTTCAAGATATCTAGTAACCAGTTAAATATAGAGGTGCGAGACGTGCTGAAGTACGTGACGTTGACCAAATTTTCTGATTCACCAGAAGTTGCGGTTGCTTCCGCCAAAAAGATAGAGTTCACAGGTGTGTAAAGTTTTATAATCTCTTTCGCAAATCATTGAACGTAGGCTATCATTTCGCTCGCTAGATTTCGTAATTCCAACGGAATGCGTTTGCCGGGATCCGCCTGGCGGTTACTGTGCAAAGGCGTCCACCAAAATAATCGACTATCGGCCTCTGTTCAAGTTGCACGAGCAAACCCGATTCGCAGTCTACCTTCCGAAAGCGTCCGCAAATGGTCTGACGGTTGGTTTGAAAGCAATCCGGAATGCTAACTTCTACCATGGCGTTGAGAAGAAACTAGACCTTAATATTCAATCATTTTCCGAGCGAAATGGTTGCTTCGTATACGATTCGCTAGTGCTTGCCCCTAAGTTTTCCTTGGGCGATCATTTGTCCTACGTTGTTGTCCGGAAGAAGCCCAATGGGAAGAAGATTCGCACTGAACCAAGAAAGGCATTTCTAACAGGTGAGTAGCTGACAGGATTCAGATAAGCATTCATCGTTAGTCCTTTAGATGGTTCAGGTGTTACCCAGAGTTTACTCTCTACATACTAACAAGGCAGGAACAGTCTTCGTTGAACTCCTATTTTATGTTGAAACATGATGTAATTCGTTTGAGAGATAAACTCACTTGTTTTTAAAATAATGAGAGAAATGAAGCTTACATTTTAGTATTCAGTTAGTATTTAGTGCGCGAAAATAAGCAACAATGAAAAGTGCAGAAAAAATCCACGCTTGAAAAAAGTTTGCTGAAAAACACTTCACATTTCATTAAAGCACAACTGTTGATATCACTCGAGTGCGAAGCGGATTAAACCAGTTTAATGAAATGTGCTAGAATAAACATTATTGACAGGGTTATCTCTGTTACTATCAATTGTTTATTACCCATATATTTTGATGTGGCCCTTGAAATCTTCTTCAAAATTGGGCGGCCAATTTCATTCACTGTTTTATGGATAACCCTCTAACCAAAAATCCATTTCGTTTCAGATTATTTCATCCCGTCATCCTGTGCCTGTCAGTCGGAACAGCTCAATCTGATCAAATCGACAAAGTTGTCCAAAAACTGAATCATGCGAAGACTCTGTATCGTAAAACTTTTCCTTTCGTCAGCAGCTGCAGTGACGACGGATTAACCTCAACTCGAAAATTTTCATCCTTTTTCACCCGTCGTCGGGCGTCGAACTTCCGGCCTCCCCACCTGCGAAATCTATTTAATGTAAAATTTGCCCGTAAGCGAAAGCGGTCAGATAAGCGGATTAATGGTCCTTTTATCTTGCAGATTTCCCATTTGTTGGTTCTGTTTGCCGTAGGCCGTTTGGAGACCGACGGAAAGCTGCCAGTCAGCTTTGCATCCCGTCGCCGCAGACAATCCTTCCGAGCGGGGTGTCAACTCGTTTATCGAGTTTCCAACGGTTCGCAACAATTGTTGTACGTTTTGCGGTTAGTTTGCGGTGGAAATCGGCAAGATTTCTGTTGCTTTTTGAGCCAAAATTCATGATTATTATAAAGGTACCTTTCATGTTTCTGACCTATCATTGGGCGGTTGTGTGTGGCCATAAAATATTTATATTATTCGTAAGCAAACGATAGTTCAGAGTGATTAAACAGTATGTTTACTTTTTTTCGACTATATTATCTTCTATTTGGTTAAATTATTTAGTCCGAAAAACTACTTGTTTAAAACATAATTTTATAAATTGGGTAGCAGTGTTCTTTCCTACGAAGGTGATTCTAACTAGACTTATTAACAATTTCAAGTATCGAATTATACCAGGTGGTTGCATATCTTCATATGAAAACTAAAATTTTTATGGTCTCTTCGTTTACTCTGGGTGTAAAATATCAGGGATTGTGTTTCTCGGGATACATAGTATTTCCGTACCAAGTGACCTATTCCAAATTCGAGTGTTTCAGATTTGAAAGAAACTTTGCACAAATATTTACCATTGCGAATTGGATATTTTTCACGGGTGGAGTAATTTTTAGACTCAAGCGTAGCTGTATTCATTTATTTTGGTATACACTTTCATTTCTAAGAACATTGCGATTCAGGAATCTTTAGTTGTATAGAAAAACTATACAATATAACAATTCAACATAAGATTCCAGTAGTAATTCCAAATCCAAAATCTCAAAGCGATTACTTTTCTCAAAGTATACGTTTTCGAGATATTAGGTTATTACCTGCACAACTTTTTTTTTTGAATAAAAATCTAACTTAATCTAAAAACTGGTTATCTTCAAATCATTCAAAGTATTGTCCATCACTAGCTACAACTTTATCCCATATTTCTGGCAGAGTTAGAATACCGTTGCGTTAAAAGCGTTCTTATTCTGAGGCTATTCATGAAACAACCAATTTTTCGATGTTTTTAAATGAGCCGAAATGCTTATCAGGCATCCGATATGTCATTGGATCCCATTTGAGCGTTTCTATGTAAGCAGGCATGTCTAAGCCCACCACACCACCGCGTGTGTGTTTTAAGCAATGCCAAGGAGGGTATTTTCGTTGCCCTTCAGTGCTTATACAAAACGAAAACCCGCAGTGTTCGAAATAAAACAGCTCTTTGGAAGCTTCGATAAACACAGGCCCGAGTGTTTCCGACTTCGTGAGCCCTCGGGAGACCGCTTGCTTACACGTATTTTTTCAAACGCTTATTACTACCATCGAGCTATCCATTATTATACCATTGTCGATCTCGTCGTGGCGACTAATGCTTGTGTGTTTCCTGAAACTGCAAGCCCTCGGTTGCCTCATTTGCCGAAATTGAAAACTCTCGGCTCGCGTGTTAACGAATGGCGCTCCAGTGTTTTATGTTTAGCTCGCGACGAAGGGTAATACGAATTGCCCTGCGTGGTGTGTTTGTTAGCAGATGGGCCACCTGCGCTTTGGTGTGCTGTGTTTTCCCCATGCATGTATTTAAGTTTTAGCGACTTTGGCAGTATGAGGCCAAGCGTTGTCATGCAGTAGGATCACTTTTCCGTTCCTCTACATGTATTTTAACCGTTTTTCACGCACGGCCTAATCATAATACAGTTGCCCATTGATTGTTTCGATCGGTTTCAACAGCTTATAATAAATAACATCGACCTGGTCTCATTTAATACACAGCATAATCTGAGGCTGAGCTGACGATGTAAATGCATGACCGAGTAATTCTCATGGCTTTTGACGTAGAACAGCGTCTTTCCGTAAGGGTCCATTTGGATATTTCTCTTGCATTTAGTGGAACGTTTTATATGTAACATCTCAATTATGTAGAACGATTTAAAAATAGACACATATGTTTATGATTTAAACATCATTAGTTTCCTGTATTTTATAAGATTTGTTATTAGCATCAACAGTACGACATAATATGTTATAATATTTATTATTTAAAAAAAAAAAACATTCAACAAGTCCAAATTTATTTCAAAATCAATATCATTCAACCAACCACGAGCACGCTTCCCATACACAGATATCGCTAAAACATACCTAATATTACCTTTACACCTCACATCGTCATCGCTACCACGTGATTGGTCATTTCATCAATCATCCAACTGTTCCCGTGCGGCTCGCGTTCATTTTCAATCTCGCTTCTGAAACAGGAGCATCAGCAGCAGTTCTTAACCATTTTCCGAAAATGATGCATATGAAGCCCATACATCTATACAACTTTTTCTAGTTCCGTCATTCTCGCTTCTGCGTTTGGGAAGCTGGTCGTTTTTTCTCTAAGGCAATGAAAATGACCAGCTTCGCAATGCCCACCAACATTTCAAATCAATTCTCTAAGGTAACCAAAAACAACCAGCTTCGTAAACGCAGAAGCGAGAATAACGGAACTAGAGAAGATTGTATAGTTGTATGCGGTTCATGGGGGAACATAGTCTAAAGGTTTTTTTTTATGCATCAAAGAAGTACAGTCATGCTGCTCGCGTTCTTCCCCAATCTGGCTTCTGAAACAAAAGCATCAGCAGCAGTTCTTAAGGGGTATTATATCTACCAAATGCTAAAAAAAACAAGGCTTTTTTCATGAATTTTTCTAAAGGGCATTTGAGATGTAAGATATATAAACAATATATCGTTGGATTAAGCAACTCTTGGAGAATAGAAAAAAAAATTATTGCTGCTTTTTTTTATAAAATAGCGTCTGTGCAGCAATTGCCGTAAACCGCTGCTTTTAAAAGTTGTTTCGCGGCGAGCAGTAGAAGTCGTACCCAACTCCGCCTATCACCAAAACAAAATTTTATTCATTATCTACATAAGTGTCGCTAGTGAAGTACACATGATTATATTTTTAGAATTTTTCTTCGACAAAAAAAATCGACTTTAATTGTTTATACATTTTGTTGTTAATCAATAGCCAAAATCGTTAGTACTTCACTAGATAATCTAATGAAGAAGCTACAGTTAAAGTTTCAACTTAATCGGATGTAAACTTTTTCAGTTCTACTGCTCGCCGATTTTGAAAACATGGTTTTGAGAAAAACGCGTTTAAAGTTTCAAAATGCTATAAATCTTGAGAATCTCAATAATAAAGCCCCTGATAATTTTTTAACCTTCAGTCAGCTATCCTTGTGCCGTAAAGCTGTCCTTCCTGGGCTTTATCTTCCTATTCTTCCTTTTTTTTTATCTGATCTAAGGCTGCGCCTACCCTCTTCCGCGGTATCAGACATGCGACGCTCAGTGACTTTGACGCGGTTGGCGTCGGATCCCACGCAAAACTCAAACTTGCCACTCATATTTAAGTACTTTTGAGTATTACTCACAGTTAGAAAGTATCAAAAAACTCAAACAAAGAACGTACACCACGAGAACGGCTGATCGACTAAACAAATGGAAATTGTGAGTAAACACGTGCTGTAGAGATGCTGTAACGGTCGAAACTTGATGCAGCGACCTCTATACTTCACATTTGAAACACGATATCGATCATAGGTAATTTCTACTGGTTTACAAAGCCTCGAAATTAGAAACAAAAACAAGCATGGTCAAAATAAACGAAAAATGTTATTTTGGAGCATAAAAGTTGTTCGGTAAAAATTGATTTAAACGAATTTTGAGTTTAGATCAGTACTTGGGCGATGTAGATTTTGATTCTAGGATAGATTCAGCATGATTTAGGCCAATAAAAAAAATGACAAGAAAAAACAATTTCGGTAGATATTACCCCTTAAATATCTTCCGAGTGATGATGCATATGAAGCGCATACAACTTCACAACTTTTTCTAGTTCCGTCATTCTTGCTTCTACGTTTGTCATCTCCTTTCACGAAACGATGAAGAAATCCTTTCCTTTTTGTCACTGAAGCAGTTTTTTAAACGACTCTTGGCTTCAAATCGTAAGGAACCCAAGTTCTGTGTTGTTGGATCATTCCCAAAGTATGCAATCGCTTGGAAAAGGCGGGTAACTCGTAATACCGAAGTAAAATGTACCTGCGTTCGGCATGGCCTTCCTTCACGCGAGGACTTAATATCGAAATAACCGTCTTTAAAGCGACGGAACCAACGGATCGTTGTGAATTTATGAAGACTACGTACATGAAACCCCGTGGTTCTGTGGTTAGCGATGTCGGTCGGCTAGCTCTCACACGGTTATGATATCGGGTTCGATTCCCGATCAGGTCGAGGATTTTTTTTTTTCTTCATCTATAATTTATTTGACACGGCACAAATACAATTCAATGTTTAACGGCGCCAATTATATCTGGTAGCTTACTTTCTAAAGTATCTTATAGCTAAAAGCAAATTTTTTATCCTCGCTGCCGACTACGAGCTGAAACTAAATCTAACTTAAAGCTAGAATGTTTTGCATTAAAAGCACTGATTTGTTGTTTGATGGTTTTTCATCGCCATAGGTAAGCAGCATATTGAATATGTTCCGCTGCTGGGCCAAGATATTACGGACTCGCATATTGGGTTGTCTCCCTCGGGACCTGAGAGTATCGTGCGGGTCTAGTTGCTGTTTCCGGATCCGGGGTCTTAACGTGTTCTTGTCGTTTGGTTGGATGTAGGCGGAAGGGAATAGGATTAAACTGGGGCGTGGATGGATTTCAGGAAAACGTATATAGGGGACATGTAGGATAGGTCACGGCTCGCCAAGACATCACGAACAGGAACAGCCGGCTGCCTACTTTCGGCCTGCAGGGAAGCTATTAATTTAGACCTGGCGTCACGGTGTACAGGGCATGACCAAACCACATGCTCTATGTCGTGATAACCCTCACAACAGGCACAGATACCACTTTCCCCGAGCCCAACACGACGGAGATGCGCGTCAAATCTATAGTGATTGGACATAAGCCGGGACATCACGCAAATGAAATCCCGACCTACATCCAACCCCTTGAACCACGGGTTCGTCGATACTTTGGGGATTATGGAATGTAACCACCTTCCCAATTCCCCTCTGGTCCAAGCATTTTGCCAACTGATGATCGTATTCTGACGTACAAGTGCGAAAAATTCATTAAAGGCAATTGGTCTTTCATAAATATCACCGTTTGTTGCGCCCACCTTAGCCAAAGAGTCCGCTTTCTCATTGCCCGGTATCGATCAGTGAGAAGGGACCCACGCTAAGGTAATCTGAAACGATTTTTCGGATAAAGCACTCAGATGTTCCCGTATTTTCCCCAGGAAATACGGAGAGTGCTTAACATCTTTCATCGATCGGAGAACCTCAATGGAACTGAGACCTACTGTCCGTAAAGATGAAATAATGGTCCGTGGGCATTTTTTCGATAACCCCTAGGGTATACTTAATTGCAGCCAATTCTGCGACGTAAACAGAAGCAGGATTATCGAGCTTATGGGAGACGGTTAAATTATTATTTAAAATACCGAAGCCAGTGAACCTATCAAGAAGTGATCCGTCAGTGTAGAACATATTGTTGCAGTTGATGTTTCGATATTTATTGGAAAAAATTTTGGGGATCTGCTGCACGCGTAAATGATCCGGGATTCCACGAGTTTCTTCTATCATAAATGTATCGAAAAACACAGTAGAATCAGAAGTATTTGATAAGTCGACACGATTTGGAATATTCGAAGAAGGGTTAATATTTTGGGACATGTGATGGAAATACAATGTCATAAAACGGGTTTGAGAATTAAGTTCGATTAACCTTTCAAAATTTTCAATCACGGGACGGTTCAAGACCTCACATTTGATAAGAATACGACAAGACAGGCTCCAAAAGCGGGTTTTCAATGGTAGTACTCCAGCTAAGACCTCCAAACTCATCGTATGGGTCGACTGCATGCAACCCAAGGCGATACGCAAACAACGATATTGTATTCGCTCCAGTTTGATCAAATGTTTGTTTGCTGCGGAGCGGAAGCAGAAACACCCGTATTCAATAACACACAATATCGTTGTTTGGTAAAGTCTTATAAGGTCTCCTGGATGGGCTCCCCACCATTGTCCGGTTATTGTACGAAGAAAATTCACTCTTTGTTGACATTTTTTCATCAGATACCTCACGTGACAACCCCAGGTGCCTTTAGAGTCAAACCAGACACCAAGATATTTGTGTACCAAAACCTGAGAAATCGTTTTACCCATTAATTGTGTTTGAAGCTGAGCAGATTCATGCTTCCTAGAAAAAACTACTATCTCAGTCTTCTCCGGAGAGAATTCGATACCTAGCTGTAAAGCCCAAGCAGACAAATTGTCCAAGGTATCTTGCAATGGTCCTTGCAAATCGGCAGCTTTGGCTCCTGTAACAGAGATTACACTGTCGTCTGCAAGTTGTCTTATCGTGCATGAATTTGCCAGACATTCGTCGATGTCATTTACATAAAAGTTGTAAAGAAGGGGGCTTAAACATGAGCCCTGGGGAAGACCCATGTAGCTAATGCGAAAAGTTGCCAAATCGCCGTGCGTAAAATGCATGTGCTTTTCGGACAACAAATTGTGCAAAAAATTGTTTAAAATTGGAGAAAATCCTTGTCGGTGAAGTTTGCCCGAAAGAATGTCAATAGAAACGGAATCAAAAGCCCCCTTAATGTCCAAGAACGCAGACGCCATTTGTTCATTGCGAGCATACGCCAGCTGAATATCTGTTGAAAGCAGCGCAAGACAATCATTCGTCCCTTTGGCACGGCGGAAGCCAAATTGAGTATCCGATAGTAGGCCATTTGATTCGACCCAATGGTCCAAACGACGGAGTATCATTTTTTCCATCAATTTCCGGATACAGGATAGCATTGCAATCGGCCTATAAGAGTTGTGATCAGAAGCTGGTTTCCCTGGTTTTTGGATGGCGATCACCTTCACTTGCCTCCAATCCTGCGGTACAATGTTTTGCTCCAGGAACTTATTGAACAAAATCAACAAGCGCCTCTTGGCATTGCCGGGTAGATTCTTCAACAAGTTGAATTTGATTCTATCTAACCCAGGCGCGTTATTGTTACAGGACAGGAGGGCAACTGAAAATTCTGCCATCGTAAAAGGTGATTCTATCGCGTCGTGGCCCGGAGACGCATCACGAACAATATTTTGCTCAGGAACAGAGTCCGGACATACTTTCCTGGCAAAATCAAAGATCCACCGACTTGAAGACTCCTCGCTTTCGTTGAACGTTACGCGATTTCGCATTCTTCGGGCTGTGTTCCAAAGAGTGCTCATCGATGTCTCCCTCGACGTCTCGTTCACGAACCGACGCTAATATCCGCGTTTCTTTGCTTTAGCCAAACTTTTAAGCTTGGTATCAAGCTCCGAATACCGTAAATAGTCGCCAGGTATACATCCCTTCTGGTAGGCCAATAACGCGTCGGATCTTTGCGTGTAGACATCGGAGCACTCTTGGTCCCACCACGGAGTGGGAGGCCGTTCTTTAATCGTTACGCCGGGATATTTCTCCGTTTGGGCTTGCAACGCGGCGTCGAGAATCAAGCCCGCGAGGAGGTTGTATTCTTCAAGTGGTGGATGATGTTGAATCGAATCGACCGCTTTTGAAATCATTTCCTCGTATAACTTCCAATCGACATTCCGTGTGAGGTCATACGGAATGTCAACTGGTCGCATGCGAGTTGACCCGTTATTAATTGAAATAAGAATAGGCAAATGGTCGCTACCGTGAGGATCGAGGATTACCTTCCATGTGCAATCCAACCGTAGCGACGTCGAACATAAGGATAGATCCAAAGCGCTTGGGCGCGCTGGAGGTTTCGGGATACGTGTCATTTCACCGTTGTTTAAAATAGTCATGTCGAAGTCATCGCAAAGGTTATAGATTAAAGAGGAGCGGTTATCATTGTAAGGGGAACCCCAAGCCACGCCATGAGAGTTGAAGTCTCCCAAAATCAAACGTGGCGAGGGAAGAAGTTCTATTAAATCAAAGAGCAGCCGTTGCCCAACCTGTGCTCTGGGAGGAATATATATTGAGGCAATACAAAGCTCTTTACCTTGTATTGTCATTTGACATGCGACAACTTCGATGCCTGGAATCGAGGGGAGGTTAATACGATAGAAAGAATAGCACTTTTTAATCCCTAAAAGTACTCCTCCATATGGGGTGTCTCGATCAAGGCGAATAATATTAAAATCATGGAAGTTGAGATCAATATTTGAAGTAAGCCAAGTTTCACAAAGGGAAAATGCATCGCATTTGTTTTTATTTATCAAAACTTTAAACGAATCAATTTTTGGTAAAATACTTCTACAATTCCACTGTAAGACAGAGATAGAATCCTTCATATACGCAGTCGAATTAGGCATCGAAGGATACAATCGCTGCAAGGAGGGGCCATTGGGCAGTCAACTGCTTCAAAAATGATCTAACTGTTGGGAGAAATGCTGTAAGAAAAATTTTAATTGGATCGGGTACATTGAAAGTTTCAAAAATCCAGTCCACAATGTCAGAAAATTTCACTAATCCAGAGTTTGTTTCATCAACTGGATGTGCAAAAGGAACAACTGGGGTTTTAGATGTTCCTGGCAGTGCTGGGAACTCCTTCTGGGACTTTAAATTTGCAAGCCCAGGATGAGTTTGCTTCGGTTTTTCCGCAGCACTGTTTGGTTTGCTTGTAACTTTCATTTCACTTTGAGAAATCTTAGGACCTTTTCTGGGAAGTTTAGGAGAGGAAATATTTTTCCTCTTTCTAGACTCCCCAGGATTGGCGTAAGATGTTCCCGCTGGTGAATCGTCAGAATCGGTTTCATCAGAGGACAACAGATCATAAGGGTTTGATGTAATGGGAGAAGTGGTAACGGTCTTCTTCAGCATCTTAGCGTAAGAACGCTTCGAACGCTCTTTGAGAGACCTCTTTATTTTATCCCTGCGCTGCATGTACACCGCACATGTCGAGAGCTCATGCTGACTCTCCCCACAGTGAATGCATTTTTCAGCATTTTTACTGCAGGAATCATCCGCATGATTCTCCCCACACTTGCCACAACGTGCCTTATTGCAGCAGTAGGCGGCGGTGTGGCCTAACTGCTTACAATTCAGGCAGTTCATGACGCGAGGCACATATAATCGCACAGGGAGACGAACCCGGTGGATCGAGACGTGGCTTGGTAGCGCTGACCAGGCTGATACCGTCGATCTCCACGTCTCGTGCGGGTATGTAAACGCGATACTCGCGTGTGAAGAGCTCAGAGCAAGCTATATCGTTGGCCTCTTTCAGGTTACTGACCACGACACGGAGCTTGTTAGGCCGGACCTTGGAAATTTCGGTCACGCCCTTGTACTCCTTCGTCAGGTCTTTAGAAATCTGCAAGAGGTTCAACTGTTTCGATTTCGGTCCCGCCTTTGGCCGAAAATAGACAGTATAGCTGCCCTGGGCTCCGCCTGGGTAAAGCCTGGGGCGAGGGGGGACTGAAGAATGAACAGGGGAGGGGGTAACAGAAGGGTCAGGGTCAGAGGGGTTCGGGGATGGTGGCGCGGGAGGCGAGGGATTTACATCCATCCCGCTAAGTCTAGCGCACTAGCGCCGACAAGAGCACGTACCTTTTTACTTCTCCCTTCCAGTAAGGTTGCTTGTCCGATCGTTCGAAGTTGCAGCCGTTACAGCCAGCAGCACCAATACAGCAGCACCAAACAGCCACCAGCAGCGAGCCAGGTGTGAGATCACTCCACACAGCGATACAACTCAACTGTCAACTGATGGCTTCTTCGTTTTCCTCTTTTGTGTCTCGTCCACTGCTGTAGCACAATTCAGCCAGCAGCCAAAACGGCTTACGCACCAGCTGGCAGTCACGATGCGAAACAGTTGCACAAAGGCGCGACCTTGAACCCGGATTTATTTCACTCGACCAGGCAAACAATGCCAACACTTGTTCACACGTCTTTTGTTTTATATTCTATCGGAGCGATCACCGATCACACGTCCGATACTGATGCGTGTTCGGCACAGAATGAGGTCGAGGATCTTTTCGAGCTGGAAATTTTCTCGACTCAGCACTGGGGCACGGTGTATCGTTGTACTTATCCTACAACATGCAAAATGTGCCAAAAACAAAATCGACAACGAATTCTCTCAACTAATCTAGTTGATCGAGACCGCATTAGCCCCCCAGGCTAGCGTGCGATATTGTTGTTACGTACATGAAACTTTGATCAATTGTTTTCACAACTGTTGCATGCCTGAAGTAGCAATTTAAGTGCTGTTTATTTAGTGGAAGCCGAATTTATTAAGCTCTAACTACAAAAGTAAAAAGAACTCTAACCTCAAAATTGTATGGGAAAAGACCACAATCCCGTTTCACCTTAAATTTTGTTTATTTTAAGTTAAATTGATAAACCCCTCGTTGACTGCAAAATAATACTTTTTTTGGATCCTTCGAGTCTCGTAAAAATTGCTCTAACTCTTGAATTTTCTCAAAGAATTACTTAAACCAACATGTCATCGAGAGCGTGTAACCTACCTGTTTTTTGGCAATAGTTGGCCTGCCGCTTGTTCAAAGTCCAGACAAACACAGCTTCTTAGAAGTCCAGACCGCTTACGGATTTTAACACGATTAAGCCCTACAAATCAATGAATTTATAAAAACTGTACCTATACACCAAACGTTTGATTGTTCCTAGAACTCCACCCAATTTTCCATGACAGCTGACATGAAAATGCAACGCTGGTTTGGAGGCTTACCCATCAATGTCAATATCGAAGTGCTCTTCGATACGGGAACATTCATAAATGATGTAGCATTCGAGGGGGTTTGCAGTTTTGTGACGGAATGTTACGAGAGGGAGAGTGGGGGGTCATGCCAAGCTACGAAGCAAATATGAAACTAAGAAAAAATTCCATTTTTTCCTTCAACTCACGTCTATGTGCTTGAATTGGGGGAGAGTGTTCTATGAAGCTAACTTTTTCTTTACTATAGACATGATTTTGAAAATACCTACAAGTTGGCTCTGAAGTCTTATATGAATGTAATCAGAAATGGAATGAATTTTCGAGTAGTTTCATTTTCACTTATCTCTTTCGACGGCTGTCATCGAATCATGATGAAGATTTTCGCTGGCATGTATGTTTTATTACGAGTTAATCGGGTATTCATAGGTTTATTTCAGATAAAAGTGATGATTGTTTCAGTAAACGGCAAGACTGACGCGGAGTATGGCTCTTTGCTCTCTTTCAGCGTGTCATTGAAAATTAGTGCGGCATCACGTCATTTTATAATACTGTTTGAACGCGTAAGTAGTGCTAAATCGACAGAAAAGAACAAGAAAAAAAAGGTTGTGGAAAATGGAACAAATGATTCTATTTCGAAACGAAAGTTAACAGCGTCACTATCGCCTGGCGATTTTTAATTGAAAAAAACTTTGTAAGGTCCTCTTTCTAATGATGGATTACTTGGAGATGGTCTTTAGAGAATATCATGTGTTAGAGCAATTTTAGTGAGGTAAGATATGATATAAAACAAACAGTCCAGGTTAACATGTCTTGGTAATTTCAATATAATTATTGTTTTAGGCGACATACTTCCTTGATTTCGATATAAAAAAAAGCAAAGCCTTGGTGTTACATTTCGTTTCGGAACTCGAACTGTGGGGCTAGCGCTACGATCCTATTGACATAAACAGTCTCTCCTGAGCCGGGACTTGAACCTACGACGACTGGTTTGTTAGGCAAGCATCGTACCTCAAGACCAGCTGGAAGGGTGATTGATTTTGCTTGTTTTTGATATATTGTATGTAAAAAAGCATGGCACAAGAAAATGGATACAATCGGAAAGTAGATTTTTATGAGCTCAAGTAATAACTTGAGTTATATTACATCATTGAAATATGACAAAAATATTCAAATAGGAAAAAACGCGCTAAGCCTTGATCTTTAAAAAAAATGTTTTAATTTTCATTATGGGTTTTGTACCCAAAGTTTTGAAACAACTACAATTTTTAAATTATTTCTTTGAAACTCAATTTGTTGTTTATTTTTAATTTTGCAGTTCAGAAAGTGGAACACTATGAGCGTTTTGCTTTAAAATTATCACTAGAATCGTTTCCGTCAACTGGAACATGCAAGTGAAAAGTGACTAAAAATCGAGGACATTTGTGTTGAGGCATGTACACTTTTAACGAAGAGAGAAAAAAACAACAAGGGGAGCTCCGTAGCCGCAAGGTTACAGAGTTCGCTTTGACGAGCGGGTGGTCGTGAGTTCGAATCTTAGTGAACCAGTCTCTTGACAATCAGACCATTTGATTGTCTATAAATAATCAGCGCATCAGTTACCTCAATAGTGATACTGCCAATAATATGAAGTGTAGAGTACAGAAAACAATCTCCCAGCTGTTCTAGAGGTACTATGCTGGCCTAACAAGCCAGTCGTCGTATGTTCGGGTCCCAGCTCGGGAGAGACTGTTAGTGTCAGTAGGATCGTAGCGCTAGCCCCGCAATTGTCCTGTACACTTAACAGTCGGCTGCGATGTCTGTGTATAGTAAAACAGAAGGTCGGCTTCCGATACGAAATGTAGCACCAAGCCTTTAGAGTACAAAAAAAAAACACCTGGGCAATATTTGGTCACAAAGATGAGTCCACACAGAAAAAACAACAAAATTGGTACACATAGTTTTTATAAATGTTTCTTTTGTGTTTTACTGCAGATTTTGCGATTTAAAGGTTTACGGAAGCGTTTCGAGGACCAAATTTTTAGTGACGCTTACAGTGCTAATTGGAGTAAAAAATTATATGGAATCTGCTGAAAACTATTAGCTTAGAGTACAAAATTCTTTTTGTGCTGCAAATTTTGCAGAATATTCTGTACATTTAAGGTGTAGTGAAGCGGGAAATGTATGAAGTTTTACGAGCATGCTAAAAATAAACGAGAACAGAAGGTTTGACTTAGATTTAGAAAAAAAAATCCTAATCTAGATGGGACTTGAACATCGGAGTGTGTGGGTTCGAGATACTTAAAAATCATTAAATGCTTTTTCTTCGCCGATAATTAAATTGGCCGATGCTTTTGCATTTTGTGCATGTGTTCTTCATTCAACGAGTTAACTTTCAAATTTGAAATATCGTAGACTCCTTTTTGTATTGCCTATGGTAAGAACAATCAGTATAGCTCTGAGTAAGCCTGTTCTTGGCGAATAAAAAATCATCTCGCATACAGGGGTTTTTGATTCCTAATTTCATTCAAATTTATTACCCATCAAGCATGATTTTCAATCGTCTAAACTGTCCGTTTATATTCGAACATGAGCTTTAGCACTGTAAGCAAAAGCAATCTCTTAAGTTCCGGTTAAAACTGGGACCGTTAGCTGTACGTAAGACGTCACCGGTACCTTACGGCAACGGGCAGTTTTCGCTGGATAAATCCGAATGGCACGAATCTAATCGGCGGACAGGTCTCAACATTACCCGCATTGAACAAACCAGTTGATCGCATTTATTCGCATCGATCGGAACTGCTGGGAATGCAACCTTATAGAGTGCTGTTTTTTTCGGCATATTTTCTCACGGTGCTGGCTGGGATTTGCCAAGAAGTGTTCAAAAATTCGGTTGATGATCGACCATTTTTTCGAATTGTAGAATCGAAGAGTTTGGAAATTTTTTATCCAAAACGGGACCGAAAGCACAAAGTGTTTGGCATAGAAATCTACAAAAATCCCAAAGCAACGCTCGAGGAGGCGCCCTGTGATTTGTGTGTCTATACAACCCGTGTGAAAGATGGGTGTTTCATCATTAAGAGTTTTCTACTGGCTGTAAGGCTTAGGGACATTCTGAAGGTGGTGATACTAGTCAAATTCATCGGTGATATCGAAATGCGAAAGATTCGTACAGAAGTAGTAAAATTTACAGGTTTCAAAAATGAGTTTCTATTTTAAGATAGATGTTATAAAAACAGTTCATCCGCAGATTACATCATTCCACCAGAATGTGTTTGTAGAGATGTTTCCAGTGAATATTGTTCAAGGGCATCTAGAAACATGACTGAATATCGTCCCGTATTTAAATTACATACTACCAAAGGAACATCGGCATACCTTCCAAAGGCGAAGTGGATCGATAGTTTAGAGCTAGAGGTATTTAATTATGGTACTAATCAAACCGGTGAAGCAGACCGAAGCAGTTTAAGTGTCACATCTATTATGAATCGTTGTATGATTTTTGAGACAAACGAGTCTCAGGCCCGCTTCTCTCTACTGGACTATATTGCATTTGCAGTTTTTGCAATC
Organism: Wyeomyia smithii; assembly: GCF_029784165.1. Lineage (NCBI taxonomy): Eukaryota > Metazoa > Arthropoda > Insecta > Diptera > Culicidae > Wyeomyia > Wyeomyia smithii. The sequence goes on from NC_073696.1 coordinate 39,870,184, forward strand.
AAAATAAATGGCAACGAGATTGTTGTGGAACCGAGACAGATACATCTCAGAGGTGATTGATCTTATGAAATAACCTTCATTTTGCATGGATTTCAACGTAATCGTCGCTAGAAATATTTATCACAGCTAATTCAGTTCTTTGCACTACATATTATGATGAAAGCAGACGCCTGTTTCGCAAGTTCAACACAACCGCACAAACCTGGACCGTTGTCAAAGCCCGGACGCATCATCGCAAAACTTGCTCCATGTCGCATGCTGACGGTGTCTCGTAATCGTTTGCCTTGCGGGAGGGCACCAGGCGTTCAATTTTCCATTATCCTTTCAACCACGACATGTCAGGGATGATTGAATCGTGCCATCAAAATAAATTGGAAGCACTTTTCTGATAAACTCTTTTTTCCCGCTTTCGCGTCTGCCTGCCGTTCAACCGATCGTAGGCCGCTGCGGCAAGGCCGAAATGACTGTGGAACGATTGCGCCGACGACGGAGGTCTGTTGCCTTTTGCACAGCCTCACCGTTCGGAAGGAGTTAACGCTGGGGCATGTTGATAGTGATGATGCTGGTAAAAAAATGTACATAAAGCCAGTGTTCGGAGCATGAATAAGCAAGCTGCAATGCAAGGGGGGAAAGATATGTATGTTCTCAAACGATAAAAGTTGATTCCTACTGACGGGGAAATATTTCACAGTTTTTGCTGGTGTTGTGAATGTATACAGTTGAATTATTATTTAAGAGCAAAAATATCGGATGAATCATTTTGGAAACTATTGTCATCTACCTATTCATCACGATGTGAATTTTAGGAATAATTGTGTTGTACATACATTCTAATTTGTCTCAGCATACTGCTGCAATAGTAGTCACTGATGTTGACAACTGATGTTGACCATAAAAATACCTAAAGACATATTCCAGCTTAAAATGCAATTATCACTGCAAAAACAAGAAAGTTAATTTTACTCTATCTGTTCGTCCCATAAAGTGATTGAAAACTTTACGTACACTACACTCGACAAAACCGGTATCAGGTGCTGCTAGCCAGCGACTACCAATCGACGTGAAAGTTCGGAAAAACCACACTCTGCTCACTTCATCGACGGGTGAACATTGATCCCAGGATGAGAAATGTGCATAAATTTGCATATCGTCTTAAACGAAATTATATTACCGTTTTCCATCAACGTCATCAACATCATCAACGTTCTCCAGCTGCGGTATGAAAGTATGCTGCCATAGAAATTTCAACCGAGTTGGGTCAGGAACATGCACGCAGAGCGGTAGCATCTCGTTCTAATCGATATTAGTTTGGAAAGTAAGACCGATGTTTTCTATTTACCTTCAACAAAATCGTTGCCGGCAATTCAACTTGATAACTATTTAGGAACAGTTTACTAAATAAAACTGCACAAAATTCAATTGTGTCGCATACATACTGGATCAATGCAGTGGGGAATTTTCTAAACATTCATATACTTTAGTGTGTGTCTATATATCACGAATTTATTCGAGCTTTAGTCAAACATAGCCGGAAGTAGCACAAAACTAGTGGCAATCGCATGAAACATTGGCGGAACACTTTACGATGTCGTTTCTTGTGTCGGGTTTTCTTTTTTGAAGCAACATATCACCACTACGCTTTGCGTCCATCCTCACTGAATAAATTTATTTATTATGAAAGTTTATCCCCGCAAGGTTTGCCTGCTGCCAACTTTTATCTCCGATCTCGGAGTTCGAAAGAAAGCAGAAATGTTTCATATATAGCACATTTAGTTGCAGCTATTTAACACGATGCACGAGTTTCATTTCCTATTTTATAAATATGAGGCGAAGCTTGCTTGCTATAAGTGGAGCAGTTTTACAGCTGGAGTCGGTGTGACAGTGGCAATAGTATCCCTATCCTTGGGGTATAACAAAAAGTGAATAAATATAGGGTTTATTCAAAGTGACTAAATTGGACTACAACTCAGTATGGCTTGCCAATGCACAACTAAATTTTATTCACTCTCATATTGATAAGTGATGCTATTTCAGTCGTTTACAATCTACTTCCAAAATTTTTAGTAGCTCCGCGTTCATCCATAGGTTGGTGTAGAATCCTTTATCTTATTCTTATTCTTAACTTTTATATCCGTCTCATGAAACATTGACACTCAATTTAAAACGAGAAAACCCAAATTAATCCACCTAGCGGTCAGTCCAATGCCTTTCTTATTCAAACTTATTATTAGTATAAATAGATTTACATGAACGCTTCAATCCAATAAATGTATATTCACTCTTTGGGTTTTAAAATATTGATGTTGTAATTGAAGTATAAAATATAAAATTTGACGTAACGTTAGTGCTTAACAGATAGCGAAATAAAAGAAATGACTTTTAATTTCGAACAATTTGATCACGAGCGATACCGGGAACGTTCAAATAGTACCATACCACATTTAAATTATGTTGAGACCACATGTATTGATCAAAGCAGGTATACTTTTAAATAGTCTTTGAATTTCTTTTCTTTCCATAACTTTTGAACCACATATCAAATTGTTATGAATTTTGTTATTTGTAAGTTTGAGAGATGACTCGTTCGTATGACACTAGTTATGATCAAATAAGTCGTTTGATCTTTGAGGTAATAGACTTTCGTTGTTTTATCAACAATTCAATACATAACGGTGGCTTAGGTTCGATTATAATCAAATAAAATGGGGACGTATAGGGCAGCCATTTTCGAAACCACTAATTCGATCATAATTCATCAGTTAACCCTTAACTAGCCCGTTCATCTGATATCAATATTGTTCAAATCGGTTGTGTAGTTTCTGAGATAATAAAGTTTCGTGATTTTCACATTCTGGTACGTTACAGACGGAGTTATAGTCCGATTACAGTAAAATTCAAGTTAGATCTTTCATTTGACACCAATTTTGTGGAAAACGGGTCAGCCATCTCTTAGAAAAGTGAGTGAGTCCTAGTAGTCTTCGGAATATGTTCCTTTTCATAGCTGTATTTCACATTTTTAAACATAACAGGTAAAGTAATAGTCCGATTGCAAAACAAATTAATGGGGTTTTATGGGGCAACTAGACCTTCCATTTAACAATGATTTTATGAAAATCGGCTCAGCTATCTCTGAGAAATATGAGTGAGATTAAACAGTCTTCAGAACACGTTTCTTTAGATAACTTACGAACCACATGTTTAATCTTTATAAGTTTCAAAAGTTAAAGGTTTTTTAGAAACCGGTTCATTTCAAACCAATTCTGTTCAAATCGGTTTGTCGTTTCTGAGATAATAATGTTTCGTGATTTTTACATTTTGATACATAACCTCTAAACCAAAAAAAAATTGGTAGGGTCTTATGGGGAAACTAGACCTTTCATTTGCAATTAATTTCATGAAAATCGTTGCAGCCATCTCCGAGAAAAGTGAGTGAGAGTAAAAATCTGCACATACACACAAGTCGAGTGATATATGACATTCACCCCTTTGGAGCACTTTTATATCTTCGGTTTTGCAAGTGATTGGAGAAAGGCAAAAATCATACTTTCTTGGATTTACTAATCCAAGAAATGAATTTCACTAAGTCTACTGTAGGTTTCTCATAAAGTAGGAACCTTGAGAATTCACCTAAAAGCTGTTCAATCCGTAAAATATTCGGAACCATGGTTTGTTTGATCGGTATAGTGCCTTCGGTAAAATTAAAGATACTAATATAGTCCTTCCAAAACGAATATGCACTGTAAAATAATTGAAAACAGATTTTTTTTTTCAAACTCTCTCTTTTTTCTTTTGCATTTCTCCAAGTTCGAACAACTATCAATGTTTCGTCTCTGCCAACCACGCTCGACGCCTGGGTTCGAATCCCACCGCCGACATAGGTGTTGATGGTTGTGAGGTGGCGTGATCCACTCACAACCAACCCAACTGGTCTAGATTCAATCCTAGCCGACACCGGGAGATTTTCTGAGGCGAAAAATCTCTGGGATCACGCCTTCCATCGCATGAGGAAGTAAAGCCGTTGGCGCCGGTCCGTTAATAAACGGGTCGTGAGTTAGGGTCCTGGGTGTGGAGTCGCCTCCCTGGGCGTCGGTGATTGGCCACAACAGTGGCGGAACTAGACCGACGGAAAATAAGTGAGAATAAAAAAAAAAACTATCAATGTTCAACTAATATTGTGTAGCTTTCGTATAAAAATACTAAAATTTTTGAAAAGCGTGTTTTTCGAAATATATAATTCTTGCGTGTTTTTCAATTTTTTTTCTTATGGTTTTGTTTTTTTTTCTGTAAAGACAAAATTGCTGATTACAACATCATGTTAAACAAGGAAACCGTTCAGGTTTTTTTTTTAAATTATAATTTTTTATTTGAATATTCCAATGGTCAGAAAATCATTAATGTTTACCTAACAACTCATAGTTCTCTTAAAAAGTAGAATCAAGGTTTATGTAGCCGTGGAATTTTTTTCCTGTATGGACTTCCTCACCGCAACCAGGATCGTTGATCTATTGTGAGTTATGCCCGGGTTTCTGCTGTATCCCGCACTTCTATTATTATTTATTCAGATATTAGCAGATCCAGACAAAATTACTAATATGTCCGGACATGCTCAACAATTCTCGGCAGTGCTGCGGTCCGCCGCTTGCTCAGCAAAAATGAGCTGCTGCTCTGCCAGTTGCGGGTCGAACATTTATCCAGTATGTCAACCGTCCTTATTGTTGCAGTAATCGGTCAAAAAATAAAGACTGAGTTTCTGCATGTTAGTTTTTATACGTTACTACTGAGAGTTAAACTTCTGGTAGGTGTGTCTTTGCGGACAATAGCAAATCGGTTGATCGGCTCTGATTGGTCGAAATAAGGCTGGTTCAATGAGGCAATAGTAAAGCAAAGCCCAGGTACTACATTCCGTTTAGGAATTTGACCTTCTGTTTTTATTCTACATAGAATTCGCAGCCAACAGTAATAGTGTACATAACAATTACGGGGCTAACGCTACGAACGTATTGACACTAACAGTCTCACTCCCGAACTGGGATTCGAGCATACGACGACTGTTCGTGTGAGACCAGCATTGTACCTCGAGACTAGCTGGGAGTCAACAAGGCTATACATTTTTCAATAGTGCAATAGTTAGCATCACAGAACCAATTTTTTTCGTATTTTGATGGACTCATAGCTAATATTCCAATCAATTGCTGTAAGAATGAAAGAAATCTGTTGGAAACTGACTGAGTTTTAAGCATGTGTGTGGTTCACTTTCACTTTCGCGACACTCTCGATGATTTCGGTTTTTCAATTTATGTCCTTATATGGTCGGCGTGCGACCAGACCGAACCAAGCACCAAAATCATTATTTCGAGTAATCGGCGATCAAAGTTTAACCATCCCGTATGCTTCCTGCAAGTTGCTGCAGAGAAATTTTGTTATAATACCATTATAAACTGTTCAAATGATTTCGTTTTTTCATTAAAGATAGATTATCAGTTTTAACATCCACTTGTGTTGAAACTCAGTTTTCAAAAAAATGGCGCTTGGTTCGGGCTGGTCGCACGCCGACCATATATGAAGTCGAAAAATGTAATTCCACTTCAGTATCTTCTCAGGTTTTTTTTGATAAATTATGTACAAATGCCTTAAGAATTAAAGTTCTAATTGATCTTCTGGATTATTACTCTGACGTTTTGCCAACTGCAGTTGTATTATTGTGAATATTTTGTTTTTGTTCTATCTTTCGGATGAAAAATTGTAGGATGCATACTGAAGCATTGATAGTACGAATACTGGAGCAGTGCTTTGAGTGGACAGACAAATACGGGAGCCTCCTAATTTACTACATTTCCAATGCTGATCGATTCCATAAGAGTAGGTGAACATATGTTTTGTAATATGTCTTCGACAATTGTGTGGAATTTTGGTGTTTAAACTGTATTTTGTCCGCGAACGTTAGTACAATTGATTCTAATGGATGGTTTATCTTACGCTACATTCTCAATCCTATTTCTAAAACTATTTTCGGTCATTTTCAAATAAAAACACAGACGTAATTTAATCCTCTTAGGTAGGAACTGAGCAGATTGTCCAGTACCGCAACTGGCGCTGAGGAACATTCATTTGATTTTGCAGGAGAAGGTATGAGCAGTCAATATTTTTGTTAGGACGTCGAACACAAACAATCGTTGAAGTTTTAGTCGTCTTATTTGAAGCAATTCGAGCTCAATTAACGACATTGTTGAGGTTAGTCGGGTAGATGTACAGGATCATTCCACGGTAGACGACGAAGAGCAAAACGTATAAAACATTTTTGAATTCATCGAGAGGTATGGAACACTGCGTACTAAAGCATAGTACAGTGCCCTAGGCGCGTACACGTCTGTGAATTGTGAAGCATTGAGACGAATGTATCCGAGGATTGAGAAAGCTGTGGCGCTAAATGCGGAGATGTTGGTTGAAGCGGGGCTTAGAATCGATAATGACACCCAAGTCGTGTATAGACTGCACACGATCCAATGAAGTAAAGTCGATGTTTACAGATGATTGATCGAACTATGACATCGACTGAAAAAGATCATTTGAATTTTTTATGTTTAAATGCATCCCGTACTCTCTGGCACCAACGTGAAAGGTTATCGATCCGTTTGTATTTATAATTATTCGAAAGATCTTGAGGTTACCGGTGAAAAGCAGCTTACCAGAAGAAATTTGTTCGCGCAATTTGTTGATAAAAACGACGAAAATCCGCGGTCCTAATACGCTTCCCTGTGGAACCCCAGACGGGATGTCGAATTTTCTGGAGCGTGCAGAGTGTACCTGGATGAATGCACTCCTATCGGTCAAGTACGACATTAACCAATCGGGAAAGGCCCATATGCCTCAGCTTCTCAATAACGAAGATGTGCGTAATGGTATCGAATGCTTTTGAGAAGTCGATGTATACCGAGTACACTTGATTTCGAATTTCAATTTCATGAAACAGTACGCTGGTGTAGCATAGCAAGTTAGTTGTTGCAGAGCGATGCGGGTCAAATCAGTGTTGATAATTCGATGTTATCGATTTCACTGCAGATAGCATAACCTCATGAACCAGAGATTCCAGAAGCTTTCCTAGACAGCAGGGAATTGATATTCTTTCAAATTTTCGTGTAGTCGGAAAAGCTTTTTCATCCAGATATCGATTGAACAATTGTTACCGGACCAACCAGTGACTCAGCATACCATTTTAATAAAATTAAAGCTAATCCGTTAGTTCAATTCGTCAAGCTTAGCAAGCGCTAAGCCTCAAGAAGAAAATGCTGAAAAATTTGTTTTCAACCGATTTTCTCGATTCATGCAGCAATCGATTAGAAAATTATATACGCATCCGCCCAAATACAGAAAATTATTGTTTGCTTATGCGAACTATTGTACTATTGAAAATTGTCAAGCCATGCTGAAACGAAAATGACGTCCTCTGATTGGTCGCCTGTTGAATTTCCCTAAGAAGGTCGACAGAATAGTAGTTAGCCGGGAATGTACTCTTTGAGCTATAAAAGAGTGTGACTCAATTACATTTTTTTGGTAGATGGTGGGACAGAACGACGATATATTCCTATATTTGCAGTAGCGTAGCGGATTGCGACAGTAATAGCAGCGGGTTGCACCAGTAAAAACAGCGGGCCGAGTTTGTTTCCGGCTTAAACAAACCACTTGCAGGTTGGTCACATATCTCAGCAGCAACAAACGTATCGATTTGCCGGTTGTGTGTGTTTTTAGAATACCTTATTCCTTATTCTATATTAGGCGTTGTACACAAATTACGTAACGCGTGAAGGGGGGTACGGAGGGGGGTTAAGTCTGCGTTACTTATTGTGTCATAGGGGGAAGGGGGGGGGATAGTTGAGCCCGTTACGTAACTATCATGTTTGTTCAAAATTGCAAATTTGGAGTGGCGGACAGGTTGTACAGCGTTACGTAATTTTAGGGGGGGGGGGGGGGGGGGTAGTCAAATCTAACGTCACTTATCGTTACATAGGGAGGGGAGGGAGTTTGAAATCTAGGTTTTTAGCGTTACGTAATTTGTGTACGACGCCTTACTGTCGAGGAAGCACAAAGGTTACGACCAGCATTATATCCAATGTTGAACAGTAAACTGCACTTATAAGGGCAACTAAACAAATAATTGAAGATTAATCATTTTTTTTCGGAAGGTCTCCTCAACCACTAGAATTGAGAAGTAAATGCTTTCTTATTCTGTTCAGTCAGTAATATCGTATTTTTATGTGCGAATCAAAAATCGAATTATTTAATCGAATTGAGTAAAATTCGAATATATAGCATCGCTGCATGTTCGTTCTTTGAATGTTCATTCGTTTTTTATTCTCATTCATTTTTAATGGCAACATTTAGTACAGTAGTAGAAAAACCTTTTCTATCGTTAAGAGTGTTCGTAGTTCTACGTCAGTTATGTGGTCGTGTCTGTATAGCTTTTTTTTTTTAATTTTTAATTATTAAAACATTGTAACGTTTGAGACTTTTCAACGATGTTAACCGAAATTGAAGGTAAGAAAAAATATCAAACTGTACTTAAAATAACAATAACTATGCGAAAACTTTTACACAAGCCATTTTTTGTCGTTTCCGAGAGTTCTCCGCAAGTAGTCTTGACTCAATACTAGCCCTCATCGAGAGATGTTATGAAGTAAAAAATCTGTGGGTTCTCGCTCTCGATCTCACGAGGACGCGAAATAACTGCATGTGGAACCCGCGAATGGTCAAATTGGGCCGATGGAAGATAAACAATTGAAACCTATATTAACGTCGATATATTAAAAATTCGCAGCACAATTCGTAGATGAACAGAAAATACATTCCGGAGAAGCAAGCAGAAAGGTGTGTGTCCAAGTGCATAATTTGTTGCTACAAAGGCCGTACACAACCGTACGAATTAGCAGAGAGGCATCAACTATCAGAATTTTGAAAATAAGAATGTGCTGAGTCGAATGATGCTGCTGATGTGATTTCGGCTTTTAGGTCGTAAGAGTGTGACAAATCAATTTCTCAGTTCACAGAGTAGCAAAAAAATTGCAGCGAAGGCCGTAGACGCTTGTACAGCTCGACGAGAAGATGCCAAATACCAATATTAGCATGGCAAAGGTGCTTTTCCACCGAAAATAATGCTGGAATGCGATGTTAATTTTTGTAATCCTTTCGTCTGCCTTTTCAATGTCTCTGTGAGAACTGTGAATCAATAACATTGATTGTTTGCTTTACAACATACGGAAATTTATCATTTCAATAAAACCCAAAGCCTTATGGCTGTTTGTAGTGTTGATATTAAAAATCAAATTTTTAAATATATCAATCTATAGCGCCGCTGTTGAATGTGTGTAATTTTTTCTCTCGCAAAAGTACACCTTGTTAATGGGAAATAAATTACACTATTATTGCACTTGAAACAGTAGGTATGTTTCATAAAGAGGTGCTTTGTTTCAAGCCTCTATATTCAGCAACATTTCACCATCGAAGCGTTGCTGTTGTTGTTGATGTTGTTTTTCAAAAGAGGAGTGGGTGGTTTTGATACTTGATCTGCTGTTTTGATTAAAATCCCTGCGGGGCGTTTCTGCACATCCGCTTGATGTTGAGCTCGGGCGCAATTTTCGACTACACGAAGAATTTGCATAATCCTCGGTTCCTGTACACTTTGGCTTACGCTAACAGCCAGGAACTACCGATGGGGTGGGGGAAATTCTGTGTGAATGTGTGTATTCACAATTTCACCTTCGCAATTTCATTCCGGGTACACACGCTTATCACGACCTAAATCTGATTGCCTTCCAGATCCGATGAGCGATTATTCCATTACATTATACATAGTGTGTACGTCATTTGTTGTTCAAATTTGTTCAATCTTTTCATAGCTGTTCAAGCGAATATTGTAATTTTTGTTTGGAGAATAAATTTGTAGTTTAGGAAAGCAATTAGTATTTAGGTTGGTTTGTATAAAGTTTTTAATTTGGCAGAAACAATGGTACAAAGGCTATGTTCACATAATTACCTTCAGAGCAATATTATCCACAACAGCAACGCTAAGTGTTGGGACAGAAATGCATTAACTCTGCACTTCTGCACTCCGCAGGACAATGGAACTGGTGTCACGAGTTGAGCTGACGATTGCGGTGAAGTCGTGCAGAAACACGGTCGTATAACAAGATCAGCCACAAATCTCACCCAGGCGTGAAAATGGCGTAGCATCCGCTCGGTATCCCACGGAATCCAGTTCGGTTGTTAGTACAGGGCTGCACATGGTTGTGTCATTTCGCTTTATTATTCGCAGCCACATTGCTTGCCGGAACCACAAGATAGCAGCGTCAGTCAGTGTGGTTTGCGACGGCTCGCTTGTGTATGTTTGTTTGTGTGCTTTAGTGTGGTTCAAGTGCAAGTATAATTGAACAAAACGTATATCCGTGTGCATTATTCTGATTTTTTCGCAAATCTCATTAGTTTATTTATAGAAAACTCGCAGAAGAATTGCCATTTTTATGTTTAATTTAATTAAGCGATGATTTTATATTGGCTCTCAGTATTAATCAGCGGGTATGAGCAATGCTGTTACGTTGTTTAGTTAATAAATCTACAATCAATCATTGAGGCAGGTTTCAAAAATTCAATTAAGTGCAACGTATATTTTTGAACGTATAACTTCACGAAAGGTCTGTGCTTTGGTATTGAATGTATACGTATGAAAAACGTCATCCAAAATGTAACATCATTAAATGTGACCACTTGCCATGCGACGAATAACCAGAGCCACAAAGATTTTGGACAATTCCGAAAAAAGGTTACCATTAGCTAGCAACGTTAGAGGACCGTATTCGGTGCAACACAGCTACCGCTTCTGACACTATCGGCTCGGCAAGTGATACGAGGTGACGCGATCCTTATACAAAACCTTTCCTTCCACCATGAACAATCTGCTGGAATCTGTGTACCAAAGCAGCCCCCGTTCGTTTTTCATCCCTTTGTCCATTGAACGTTGCTCGTCATCCTCATCGTGTCAGATCCATTCGTCACGTCCGAGGTCACTGGAAGCGAAAACAAATGTGACCCTTAGGGATACCAACGGTTGCGCACATTGTTACCATTTACGTGATTTGATCGATGCCTATTTCTAAAATATAATGATTGCATTACCTATATAAAAAGTGAATCTTTAATTTAAAATCTTTAAATAACGGCTTTCAGTTAAAAATATTAGTCTGTTTAAGTAAACTTTATGACCAAAATGCAAAGCATACAAGACCCTTGTACTTAGCTGGGACTGTATTGTCTCACTTCACTTGAACAGTGTTAGCGTCGAATAAACGAATAAACGTACTTGAACCCACAGGTCACAAGATAGTGCTCAAGTTTCTCCTTTCATATTAATCTGCTAGTTTATATGTGCATATAAATTAAAACTCACATCCTTTCAACGATTTGTCGTTGCTTGGGACGGAGGTGTGCAGTGCACATGCTGCTATTTGATCGAGCTTTTTGGACCGTTGGTTATCAAGTTCGATGCGAAAGTTATTATTCCGAAGCAAACTACAAAAAGACCTCGACTAGCGATGAGTTAAGTTTTTTTTTATTCCACCCGTGAGTTTGCTGCTTACTACGAACATACATTTTCGTAGGACTGATATTTGTTTGAGAACAAATTAAAAGGGATTCAAACTTCAGAAAGAGTTTTTTTTGTACAAGCGGTTTTAAGTTCAGTTTCCAGTTTCAAGAGATTCATGTGCACTCCAAGTGGTTTTCTCCACTTTAATCAGCCCTGTCAACATGCCAATTTAGAAAACTCTTTGAATTACGCTGAATTGGACTCGCACGAGTGAAATAATCCCTTCTGCCTCACGGTGCTGGTGGCGGTGGAAGAGGTGATGCAGGGGCACGGAGGCAATCATTGGCTTTGATTTGAAATTTAATTCATTTCACTCCTCCCCGACACAAGCGTTGTCGTCTGACGTGTCACTTCGGTTCAACCAAAAGGAACATCATGGCTCATAAAGATTTGCTCCGGAGAACCCAAATGATGCACAGCGTAAACATCTAGCATCTATTCCGGTGATTCACGGCTCACTTGGGTGTCGTGGTATTGTGCACTTGGCCCGGCACTACCAGTATGATAAATAGCTCATCCGTCTTGCGTTGTGTGTTCTGTTACTGGTGCTGGCTTGCTCTACGGTGGCAGATACCCTTCGCCACCGGAAGTCGTTCCACTGCTGACAGTGCGTGGAAAATCCCGCCTCAGTCAACGCTGCTGGCTTGCGCCAGGAAGCTATAAAGCTTTACCGTTCTGTACCACAGATATCCACGGTGCCATCTTTGGCGAGTGGCAGTGCAGCAACCGAGTTGCTGTCTTGTTGAACCACATATGAGAGCATCCAAGTTATATATGGTAGTGATATGAGTGACTCTAAAAGCGTATAGATCTTTTATCATTCTGGTCCCGACGAGTAGTATATCCATTTATCCCACCATAAAAATTATGACACCAAAGGAATGTTCGCTAAACGGATATCCGTTCACTTTTCAACATCACACACACGTACACGCTCAGACACTCTGGTTGTGAGTGAGATGGTAGAAGGTAGTGCTTAGAATGTATCACTGCTCGGCTGTATGCGCATCCTATTGGGGGTTGTGAAATGTTTTTACATTTATGCTATTGTTATAATCATTTGGAGGTAAAATTGACCTCACCGGTATAGTGGATGCGATGAGTGTGACGAGTATTTAGGGATGTTCAACTTTAAAAAAGAAATTTCCCGATACCTGCGATTATTATTAATTGCGTATAAAAGGCTAACGTTTGGTTGCCATAAATAAAATGGCACAAAGAAAGTAAATGTTGACAAAACATAGTCACCGAGGCGAGATCTAGCAGGAGTGTAGTAAAAAATGTTATAAAAAATTAATGCATGATAAATGGCTTGGTAGCTGTAGTGAAAGCGCTTTTGGAAAAAAACCAGCATTGTCACTCTCTTGCAGGCATCTGTCTCATATTCGTTGAGTGCTAATTTACGCGCGTGACGATGTGTAATTTAAAGGTCAATTTAACAAGTCGTCTGACGCGCGGTAGGTAACAAAGGGAATCATAAACATAACACTGACAGATTTGAATGGCAGCTGAGATGTTTGTGTGTTGTTGGTTGAGATAGCTGTTCATGAAAAGAACAAGATAAGTTATTTGCTCTGTCTTAACAATGGATGTAGGTACTTAGATGTCGCTTACCAAATCTTTTAAAACGCTTTGTTTATAATGTGTTTCTCATCCCATTTTTACCCGTTCGATATTCATATGTTTAAACAAGGATTGTTTTAGTTTTGCCAATATCGGGACCGAAGGATTGCGGAAGATTTATTCCGAGACCTGTGCAATAATAATTCAAATTCTGGACGAACGATGAATCATTTGGCCAAACATATTTCTCGCCATACATGTGAAAAGGGCCCATGTGCCATATGTAAACAAGCCACAATTTCACGTTTTTTAATAAATACAAGCTTAATCTACCCGTACAAATAAGATTGTTTGATTAAGAGTAAATTCTTTTATCAATAAAGCTTATTGGTAAGGGCAGATTTCGCTTGTATTAATGAAAAAACGAGAAAATTTGGCTTGTTTACATATGGCACATGGGCCCTTTTCACATGTTTGGCGAGATTTTATTCATATTCACTCATCAACATTCTCATCTGGTTTTAGCGAAATATCTCCACTCAAACGCGTTCGCTGTGCGAGACTGATGACGGTCTGTTGCATATTCTGGCGCACTAATCTGCAGCAACAGCAGCTCAATTACTGTATAACTTTTGTGCCCCTACCAGAGTGCTGGCGTTTCTATAGTGGGGGATCGTAATCGAACGGTGAGGAATGGATCCTAGCATATAATGGGTGGTATGCTCGAGTGCGTACTCGGGGCGTAAATAGTTCTCCGGCAGTCGTAGTTCGTATATCATCGCTATTTTACTCGTCTGAATGTTACGGGGGCAACTAATCTGGCATAATAGTGAATTGAAATTATAATAGATATTCCGCTAATGCATGCAATTCAAACGAGGTTTACTTTTGGAGCATGCCGGCGTACGGGGAGCAGGGTTGATATTTGCTGACACTTTTGAGTGAAAGTGAAAAAAAGCATCCATAAACATTATTTTTTTACAATCCTTTCAGAGTTCTCCTTTCCCGCTTTTTGCATGGAAGTGACCTCATAATATTTCATGCGATTAAGGCAAGACAACAAAATCAGTTTATCAGTTAACGAAGATTGTCAAGGCATCGGTCAGTGTCAGTGAAAAAGTGTTTCGGTGAGCTTTATTTTGGTTGAGTGGACTGTTTGTTTTTCTTTTTCGCTTTGAAGTGAAGATCATTTGGTTGGATTTGTCGTCAAATTTTATTCCGTAACCGTGAACGATGTGCTCGATCTATTTCATCTGAGTATAACAGCATGTTACTAGGACGAAAATCTAGTGTATCTGAAAGAGTGCTGCGATCATTGGAAGTGAAAATTGAAAATGATTGGCTGTAATTTTCCAAGAATTTTGCTGGTGAAAATGACTTTTATCAGCACTGACGGGGAGTATGCGCGTCTTCTAGGTATTAGAAACTTTTGCTTCTAATATTAGATCAATTGTGCGTCTCATAGTTGAGTTGAAATATTATTCCTCATTAATGATTATTGTGATTTGTTTTTACAACCTTTACAGCGGAATTGATAAAATATCCGTGTGTTTAAAACTGCAGGATGTTTTTTCTGCAACTATATCACTGCGAATTTATCAAGCTAGCAAAGTGATTTGCCTTGTTTAAAACGGACATTTTTACCTTCGTTATTACCTTTGTAATACTAAACAAAGGTTATAAAATCGGTCGAAAAACGCAAAATAGATCCATGATCCGGAGGGCCGAATCGTATATACCATTCGATTCAGCTCGACGAACTGAGCAATGTCTGTTCGTGTGTATGTGTGTGTATGTGTGTGTGTGTGTGTATGTATGTTGTCTGTATGTATGTGCCGCAAAATACTAACGCACCTTTCTTACAAAACGCAATATCCGATTTTAATGATCTTATACGCAAACGGAAGCTACTGTGCTCCCCCAGAATGCTACCGAGTGGATTTTTGATTAGTGGCTTAGATTTTAAAATTTTGATCAAAGAGTATTTTTTTATATAAGAAATTTAGCTTTTAAGGCAAAATTAGTGGCACGGAGAGCCATGTGTTGTATACCAATTTACTCAGGTCGACGAATTGAACAATTTATGTATGTTTGTGTATGTGTGCCTGTACGTATGTATGTGTAAATATGTTGTTTATATGTGTAGTGTATCAAAATCGACCCAAAAAAAGAAAAATAACAGAAAAAATCTCTTTTTACAGAACGCTTATGCCGATTTGATGTTCACATGCTCAAATGAAAGCCCCAGAGATCTTTGAAAATCATACTGAGTGCGATCTTTTATTGGTTGCTAGAGTTTTGACTAAAGCATATTTTGGACATGGGATATTTTACTTTCTGGATAATTTTTCTCTCTCACTGCTCTTTCCTCTTCTCTATCTTTCTTTTTTCGTATCGCTATTTATTTCTCAAAGGAAATCAACAATCATGGACAACCTTTCATAATCTTTACACTCTTCGTAGTGCGTCTTAAATGGTGTAAATAAATTACTCTTAAGCTTTTTCTTGGAAATTTGAACCAGATTTTAGAAGAAACTGCAATGCTTACTTAGCTCCTTTTCTTCCGAAGCTCCCGTCCTCACTTCTTATGAAATATATACTAATTGTACGTTGAACCTAGTTTTGCGAAGAGTGAGAAACATTCACAGCTTTCGGGAGCCAAGCATTGTAGCAAAATCTAATCCCACAGTTTGCACATGTAACACAATTAGCGATGCAGATATTTTGAAAAGCTTTACCAAATAGACCTATTTACGTAAAATAGACCTATTTACGTACGAATGTACGTCAATTGAGAAAAACACAAGTAAATCGCTGTTTTGTTTGCAATGCTACGTATTGAACAGTTGGAAAATTTTTCAGTTGAATACTTATTTTATGTATTAAATTTGTGACCAGGAATCTAAAGTAGCTGGTGAACGTAATCGACAAAATTAGAAAAAAGTGTTGAAGCAACTCTACATGGCTATACACGTTTACTAGTGTGCGCAGGTGAAAAGTCACTTATCTCTATGGATGATACAATATGCTCATGTAAGATATAAATATTGCTTTCTAATTTAAGACTAAGTGCAAACAGAGTATCCATGTTATTCCACTTCCCGTTATTGCAGCAAGATTTAAAAAGTCTTTATTTCGGATTTTTTCATACAGCCTAGGCCTTCAAAAACAATAATGTTCTCGCCTACACTCTGAAAATTCAAAATTCTCAAAGATCGTGAAGAACCTTCATTTTCAGATAACGCATTGGAGATAGAATTAAATTGACAACTTTCATCAATAGCTATATTTTTTTCCTGGATAATTCTAAACTATATTTCGAGAGCAGGTTTGTGGAAGTTTGCTTCAATTCGTAAAAAAACTTGATGCTGATTCATGAATCTAGGTCCTGCGATTTCTGAAAATAAAGCGAACCGTATTAAACTAACATACATGTTTGCTATTCTAGTGTGAAATCAGCATCATTGTTATCTATTACTGTTTCCCCACGTTCGATTATCTCAAAAAAAAAAAATCAATTACTTCTGGTTTGTGATCAAAAAAATAAGACTCATGTACTCCAGTGATAACATTCATATTATTTGCAAAAACCACGTCAAGCTTTAATTCAATGATCGTCTTTGGTTAACTCTCTGAAAACTATCTTTCAAATTCATTTCATTCATTATTGTAAGTGGACTTATGATGGTATACGATTTGTAAGTGATTGGCCAAATATGTATAAAGTAATAGTTAGTATAACAAAGGTTCCTGCACCACTAGGTGGAAAAATTTAGGTTTTGTTCATTAGAATAACAAAACGTAAAATTTACGATTCGATGACCTTTTCTGCATTTATTTTTGACTGTTAAAAGTGATATTGATCATATGAAGAATTTATGCTGCAACCAACCAACAGACTAACTGTAAATAATTTTTTCTATTAAAATCTTCAAACCGGTACCTACTGGAATACGATAAAAGTAAGGCTTAAACAACACTAATAAGATGTTTTTTTCCCAACACACACATTTTCACATGTTGGTTTCAGAATCAAAATCTGCTTTAATTGCTTATTCTACTGAAAAATTGACGTGGTTTTTCATAGTTCTACTCTGATAAAATTAGCAGCTAAAATTAGTTTCAGGTAAATATCTGCCTACTGAATGCACTACAAGCACTTGAGATTCTTCATTGTATTCTAAAACCTTGTGTAAAAACTATATGGTAAGACTTGGCACATATTATGGAGAAAGTTACCAAAAAACTATGATCGAAATTGTTATCTTGTGGAATGTCTGAATGGTAAACATGGTGCCTCTCTAACTGTTTTTTTTTTGGACGTTGTCAAAAAGTGCTCACCGATACTAACAAAAGAAAGAAGACTGATGCTGAAAAATACTGTTCACCGAAAAATATTAATAAAAACGATACAAATCTTTCGATGCATTGTTTAGTTGTTCTGAAAAGGACAGTTAATTTTTTTACCTTTGTTTTTATCTAAAATTGTTAGCCTTGCTGCTCAGGGGTTGGGAGGAAATATGACGAATGGGGGAGTGAATGTAAGTCTCAAGCTGCTTCTATACCAACCACGCAACTCTTATTCTTGCGAGCAGGAACTAAGGGAAAGTGAACCACCTAGCGGACCTCGACCATGGTGGAAAGCTTTGCCAAACATGTATTTGGAACTATTACTTGCTCAAAAGCTTCTGTTCAGAGCACCTTCTCGGTAAATCAGTAGCGACGAGGGGTGGAAACTCCTTTCGAGTTACGAATACCGGACTAAGTGGCGGGTGTAAATTAGTGTGGATTATAAAACTTGCGTACATACATTTAACTTATAATATATTCATCCCGATTCGATACAATATTGCTCTTAACCTAGGTTTACTTGCGCTTTTCTGCCTGTGTAACTCTCATTGTACTCTTTCCGACCTCGCTGTACGGTTTTTTCTGCTTGCTGTTCCCCTGCTTTGGCTCACCGGCTTCGGACCACCGGTTGGGTACACCGGCGTTGGCAGCTACTCGTATCAGGGTATCTCTGCCGATTAACCTGGGCGGGATCACGTCCGCGTGCACTCCGCACGACTGTGGCGTATTGTATAGCACCGCTCCTGCGGGGTGGGGAATATTGGGCCAAATCGAATGGCGACCTGGCGACGAGCAACTGTCGGGAAGAATATCTGGGGTAAAACCAGAACAAACACAAAAAGGCCCCTCCAAGGACCTGTTCGGGGACAATTAGCAATGATTTCAGGCTCTCTTAAAACTACGTTACACAGGCGTTCTAGTATATAAATATGAAATTTTACCTTTTTCTTGTACATAAATGACTTTTCTTTAACTTTTAAAACACTCTCTTCAGCGCTTCTCTCTTCTTTGTATTCGTTGCTGGTACACTATATTCATTTTAAATAGAATTTAGATTAGATTAAGACATCGCTTTGTTTTACACAATCAACTTTTACTTACAATAACTTTTTACTGAAATGACCTTTTCTTTAGGTTTGGGTGTTGTTTTTTCACACAATTAGCTTTTATGTCCTGACTTTTCTTTTGTACTTTTCTTCTTAATTTACACGGATTTGCCTCCTTGCTTTTCGTTTAGTCTTTTAGAATAAAACTGACTTCGCGCGCACTTCTAACTTCGCTACTTGTTCAACGTAAAAAGAGCGTTCACAGCTTTAGCTGAGCCTTATAAACCCTCTCAGGTTTCCCGCATTTTGACGTCTTTCTCTCTCTTGGCAACACTTGTGGCGAAATCTGCCAAAGTGCATCTGCTCGCAGACCGGTATGAGCGACCCCTCCGTCCCAGACGCGAAGCGTCAGACTTGGAGGGATATCACCCATACAGAGTGGAGTAGTCGTGGTTGTGAAGAAAAGCTTGCCTCCGTGAGTGACCCCTCCGTCCAAGACGCAAAGCGCCAGACTTGGAGTGATATCACTCACTTAGGGGGCTTTTTGCAGAGTCGTACTAGGGGAGTGAAAGGTATATCTGAGCAGCGTTAGCTTTTATTATTGTTGGCAGAGTCAACACTTTGGATTTGGAACCAAGGGTTACAAAATCGGAAACGAAAATTGCAGCTAAGACATGACCGTCCGTCACACCGTCTTCTAGTAAAATGATTGGTTTGAGCCGAAGCAGAGTGTGTTGTAGAATGATTTGTTTGGCCCAAAGAGCTCATTCCCGGTTAATTTGATATAATATTCTATCGAACGTGATTGCGAAGGCATTAAGTTGCATGCATGCTGCCTAGCTTGGTTGATATCTGCATTTCATCAAGGCTTGAAAATTTGGAACTGTACAATAGTTAGCATAATTAAATTACAGTTTTTACAAGTATTATTATAATGATGCATGGACGCAGGCTAACCCAGTGCAGTTTGAATTGAATATGATTTCGTCTTCTGTTCCATTTTTTTAGATTTTCATTTTGCACTCCAAAAGACCTTTCTTAAAGACAGAGTTCTACGTTAAAACGTGAAAAATGTTAGACATGTTCAGGAGAGTTTAGGATAAATAAATTGTTTATCTAAGAACGTGAGTTTGAAAAAGTTTATAGTTCAAAAAAATAAAAGCTAGCATCTGAAAAGCTGACATCTTGTCATTATTCAAATTCAACGATTTACAACAAAAAGTTTTAAAAACAGACAGTTTTAAATATAACTGATACGACGTTACTTTAGTGAGCCCTGCACGCTAGGGTGACAATATCTGTATATAAAAACAAAAACACCATGGAATTTAAAAAACCGAACATGTACATTTTGTTTATTGGACCAAATGTTTATTAGGTATCTCGAACTTGATTTCATTAGGGTGTTTCATTTATGTTATACTAGGTTGGTACCAAATATGATTAAAGTGGAATTTATAGTAATTGAGTAGGAGGAATGCTTATATTAATTTGCCTTTTTCAGATCTTCGTAAATTTTCGGGGGTCAAAAACTCACAACTCTGAGCGCTTTGAGGTACCCCCACATCATGTCTGGTTGAGCTGAAATTTTGCACAGGTCATTTTTTTTGAACCAATAAACTAAATTTACATGGTGGGGTTTTTAAATTTGAAATGACCTTTTTCGTTGCCCTGCTACTGCACACCCATTAACTTTGATTGAATCCTGAGAAATTGTTGCTAGTTCCTCAGTCGAATCAACGTGAAATCCGTCTTTTTCGAGCCTTTGGCATCCCTATACCGAGTAACAGTGAATGACAATGAACTCATGTTCTGGGCTCAAATTAATTTGTGCCCGCTGTCAGCAGTAAGATAAAGATGTATGAAAAGAAGCAGTGATATACTATCTCGTTTACACATATGTTGAGATGTTAGTCCTTGAAACATGGAGTGATGCCAAAGGGGTGGTCTTTTTCGTCTTCTCATTCTAGTTAGTTTGTTTTCACTTTGAATGAATTCATTGGGCGGGGCGACAACGAGTTTGCCCCAGCTGGCAGCGGTGATGCTGCTTTTATAGCTTCTGTCATTACTGGTATCTTTGTTATTGTATCTGAGAAGTACTGATCTCGCGGTTGGAGTCTCGGTATGTTTTGACGTAGAACTACGTCTCTCAGGAGGTTCGGCTACATAGGGGTGTACCATAAAAATCTAAAAACGGAAAGGGGGTAAATGTGTCTAACTTAAAATGCTAAGTCAGTTAATTTTAAATAGATTTTATTCGTTTTTACAGCAATGGATTAAACAATCATGTATGCATCCGTCCAAATACAGAACCTTGTAAATTTATTATTCTAACTATTCTTGAAAATTGTCAAGCCTTGTAGAAACGCAGAATTTGTCCTCTGATTGGTCGCTCAATGTTTGCTTTCCTTAAAACGGTCGACAGAATATCATACCTAGTTAACCGGGAGTGCATTCTTTGAGCCATATAAGAGCCTAATTTTGCTCAAATCAATCAATTTACTGTTGAATCGCCACTAGGACGGTCCTAACTAAACAGCAGCGGGTAACTAGCAGCAGCAGCGGCAGGGGAAGCGTTAGTGATAGATGCAGTGGCACAACCTTTAGTTAAAAATAACAAAAGGGCTGTGTGCAAAGCACCGACCGCAAGATTGACGTAGAACTACATACAACAATTGCATTGTTGCATTCAGGAGTGATCATGAATTCTTTGAATGTTAGACGCTACTATTACAATAGACCATCTCATATCAATGTTAGTAACTTTTATCCAACACAAATAAAAAAGTTCTCTGGAAATAATCCCTTGTTCTGAAGGGTTTAGAATGACAACTGGGATCGATTTGTGGCCTATGAATACCATCGGGATGATCTGGCATTTTTTTTTTGTCAAATGTGGACCACTGCGACCATTATTTCGATCTATTTTGTGGTAACGATCCGGTAATACCTATGTAAGCTTGTATTTGGTCATATTTGGACTTTTGCCAGTAACCGAAAGTCAATGTCTTGATTTTTTAAATGACCGAAAATCGATCCTAGATGCCATTTTGAATCTTTACAGTGTCATCACATTATTTTCAAAGATTGTGTTGAGTGTTGGATAAAAGTTTTGTAATTGATTCAATGCAAGTAGTGTAACGAAAAAACAACTTTATGTAGCTTTCCGTTATATATTGCCGTAAAACGTAATTCTACTTCAACAGAAGAGATATTTTAGCTTTTATTGTACCAACATTTTTGGACTGTCCGAAAACGTTTCTAATTATAATTTCAATTACATAAAATAAATAGCTAAAAGTATGTACTGAAGTTCAAAATACGGTATTTTCATCATATCTTTAAGTTTTAGGAGTGTCTGAAAAATTTCTAGTATGAACAAATGTTACAACCCACAATGGGTCACTTAGGAAATTCTTGATTTTTTTTCATAAATAGCACCGTGTAATCAGTTACAGGAGTAGAGGAGTAACAAAAAATCTGGATAACTATCTCGTCACTAATCTGTGGGTGAAAAAAGAGCTAGAATAATTTTGGAAAGCGCATCGCGTGACGACCTGAGTTCACGCAAAAAAAGTTCTACCATTTACTCTTCATATCTTCCAAATACAATTTAGCCATTACAGCTCACTAGAAAACCGTAAAACAGTCTCACCCTCAGATGGCTGAATTTAACCATCTTTTTAAACAACGTTACTCATCCCCAAATGCGTCCCGAATGAATTCATAATTGTTTGCAATTTTCTCTATATTAAGGAATCAGAATTCCTCCGGGCGACGGTACGACCATCACTAAAAACTTGCTTCCACAAGATTAGCAAGAGCTTATAACCACCACACAGCACCATAGAAGCTAACAAGTTGGCATTAAACTCAAACAAAGTGGGAAAGAGGAAAACTGTCTTCGCTTGATTGAAGATAAAAGTGGTTGACAAGAAGCAGAGTTCTCATTTCTATTTTCACCTTCAAACGACTGTTGGGAAATCGGAGATGGCATCATAGGCACCGATGCGACACAGAAACACGATGAGTGGCTATTTATCATTGTCATTCTGTACCAACTTCTGACTCTTATGGGATGGCGTTTTACCACACTGCAGAGCACCCGGTTGGGGCTAGGTGGCGAAGGACCGCTTCGGTACCCAATGACTGTCACCATCTGCAATCCCTGCGGAGCTAGAATGTGGAAGGTTCCTTTTTGTCCGGACGAAAGCATTAAGATGTTACAATATGATTAAGTTGGATTAAAATAGTTTTCTCTGTGGAGCTTCTCGGTCGATATGAGTGGGATTGAAAAATTGTTGCACATATGCAGCATTTGGTTGGGAAAATATGTTGGGTGGAGAATTTAGTTTCATGATTGTCCTAAAACTGTAAATTAAATTTATACTTAATTCATTTTAAAATATGAATTCAGAGCTGGTATTATCATCTGTAGAATCATGATTTATTGTGGTTCACATTCTTTTATTGCATACTCACAGTATTGCAAAAAAAAAAGCATCGCTCGAATATAAAAGAAGAAGTGATAAAATTTATATTGTTTGGCTTTTTTACAAGACAAAACACAAGTTGCGGATGTTTGTGAAAAGAATATTATCCCGGCTACATTCTTTCCATCTTTGCAACATCCCTTCAACTGAGTGGATCCAGATACGCACAAGCTATCGTTGCTGGGGTGCTTTTTCGAAAGTTTTTTCGCCCGCCTATGCACTCACTGTCTGGGTTGGCAAGCAACATCGAGGCACTCGAAACACAAGCTGGGAAACAATTCCTCCATTCGTTGTGGAGCATGGAAAAATGTAATTGAAAGTCAACTTTTCCCCGAAGCACCGGTAGCATTGTGCTGATTTGTTTTCCTTTGGAATGCCTTTTGCTCACGCGCTGGATGTCGGTTGGGATCACTCGATTATACTGTGTTTTTATCAAAATAACATTTGCTTTGTTTCATAAGTGTATTATCACGACAACTTGATTCGGGATATATAAAATTCCATCGAACAGCAAAAGTGGAAGCGCTCGCTTCACCAAACAAAATGTGGGTGAATGCATGGCAGCAATACTGGAACACTGCAATACTGGAAACTGGAATAAGATTATAAAATGAAAATTCAAGAATCGAATGCTCGTTTGCTTTCAAGTTTATTATTTTTAATTTTTATGTTTAAAACTAGATATTTTATTGTTTGATTTAAGGGGTTTTATATTATTTTACACGAGGAAAACAAGAAAAGTTAGGGTTTTTTAGGGTCCCCCGGGGTTTTTTTTTAGAATTCGTATGGTTGTCCACGGAGGTTAAAAAGGGAGGGGGTAAAAATAGTCGAAAAACTGTTCTCGTTGAAGGTGGATGGCCTCTTACTTCATTATTTTTGTTTTTGCTCGCCAAACAGCAAACAGGGAAATGTTGCGTTCTGAATGCCTCACCAGCGTTAGGGATAATTGTCCTGTTGCTTTGTATTTCGCTAATGTTCGGATTTCACTAAGACTAAACAACAGAGTGACAGATTAAGTGCCGGGATTCTAAGTGAAAATTCTCCTTATCGCACCGACAATTTTCCACATCGGTTAGCATTTTGTTTTTCTACTGCTGCTTGACTTGATTCATTCGGCTGCTACCGGTAGCAGCAGATAGACGATGAAGCCGTTGGTTGAAGACGAAGAAGTACGGCAGTAGAAAATTCCGGCACTCGCAGCCAGTGTGTGTGTGTTTATCGTAATCAGACCCGCCAGCCAGGCTTGAACTTCCTGTCAGTGGCAAAGTTTTCGCCTTCATCGGTTTGCTACTAGAATGGCTCAGAGCTATGGAGTTCTAATCTGTCAATTGTCAGTCTATTTCGTATGAATGTTCGGCATACAGCATTACTTTCTGTACCCTTATTTGTGATGGAAAGCTTTTTTGGAACAATTGAAGGAGCGGTTTCACACATGAAGCAGTGTAATAAATCGGCCCAAATGAATGGATGTGAACAGCGAATTAGTGGAGGTGCCTGAGAGGGATCAGGAATCTATTTGGTGTGGATTGTTTTCAACAGATAAGGCGGTGATTGATGTAGTGCTGTTAGTTACTCTATCCTGTTAAGTGGAAGAGTTGATACTTCAGCAATTTGGGTGGAATTAGTAATTTAGGAGGAAGACAATAAAAACGTGAATTGGGGCAGGTTGAGGTAGAATTAGTTGTTGCTCGGTTCATTCCGGGTACAATTGCCCATTCGATGAAAATCTTTAATAATCGAATAAATGATGAAATTTAAAGAAAATAGCCACTTAAACGCTTCGTGATTGGTTCCGTTGCTTTAAGAATTTTGATGTTGACGACTGGCCGCGTGAAGGTAAGCTAGAAATCTTGGAAGACGCTGAATTTGAAAAATAACTTTAAGGGTCCATGCCGAACGCAGGATCAGTTTGCTTTGGTATTAGAAGTCATTTCCAAGCGATTGTATGCTTTGAGAATGATTAAAAAACAAGAAACTTGACTTACTTATGATTTAAAGCCAAGGGACATTGAGCGTTGTTTATTGCGCTAGTGAACTCAAGCCCAAAGCTCAAGCCCAAAGTGTCCAATTTTACTGATTTCGTGTTTATTTTATTATTGACAGAATTATATAAGAAGATAACAAGCCATATTGAAACTCATTATAATCGTCCTGCCAGATAAACCATTGAACGTCTAGTGAAAGGATCAAAAATTTTCCACTAGACGCTCAATTGTTGATGTGGCAGGATGATTATGACGACTATAAGTTGGACATAGCGCTCTTAAAATTGAGGCCACTGACTACGAATTTTGGTAGTAAACTTTAATAATTTCGACTCGTTTTTGGGTCGTGTATCTTTCCATTATGGAATGGCAAACCTTGCTGAAGAGAAATGTCAAGAGAGCGGGAAAAAATATGGCGTCGTTTGCTATCGCTGCTATCGGTCTACTTTTGCAGTGCTCTAATTGAAAAAACCCTTTATTTAAGGACGAACAACCCGAATATCTGCTTTAATGTAACCTTGAAACTAATAATAAAGTTGAACTATGAAGTGAGGAATTTCAACTAGAGTGACGTGTCGATTTTATCACGGTTCGGTTTCGTTTTAATCACTCCCGAATGTATCACGAAAAGCATTTCGGTTTTATTGGGTTTCTGAGATATATGAAATATATTGTTAAAACACGAATTAATTCACATGATGGTGCCATCTAGCGGCGAAAAATTGTTAGCAAATTTTCAGGCAATCACTATTTTTCAAAAAGAGTTCTTTGTTTATCTCATGAATTGTGATTATTCTGGCTGTTTTTTTTTTTAAAATGACTCCTCGTGAAATATCGACTCATTTGGAATATAAAAACGCTTCGGGGTTTAAAATTGACAAAAATCTTGTAATTTCATGTGATTGGGACTCATAAATCGCCGTTTTTGGTTATTGAAAGATCAAAAAAGCCTAGATGCTTGAAAAATATAACGATGCCGTTGCATTTTCGAAGCTATGGCTTGGATGAACCTTTTCAGCTGTCCACGTGGAATGGGGATGGCCTTCGCCATCATTACAAAGTTTTGCAATCGAGTATGTGTGGTTTAAAACGATCATCTTATCGACCACGCTGTTTAGTTTTTCCACTGTTTAGAATCCCGAACCACTAATGATTACACCAGAACTGAAGGAAGAATGAATTAGCCATATACTGTAAGAAAATTTACAGTCAAAATGTCCTTATTGTCAAAAAAGTTAAACATCACCTGGAATAGGTTGATATCTTGTGTTTCCGACAACCTGGAAAGTAACGGTTTTTCAGTAAATTTGTTCAGTAGGTTGAAAGCATCTGATTGATGGACAGTTCAGTGTAGAATTCTGTCGTTACGTGGCATTAGTGTGAGCGCAGTTCTTCAGTTTTGACCTTAAATTATCTCGTGATGCTCACTCTTTAGAAAGCTGCGATCTTCAGCAAAACTGCGTGTAGGCAATTGCTAGCGTGTACGCAATTTTTCGTATTTGGATCTTGATTTACCTATGCTATGATTCTATTCTCCTAGAAAGCTGAGGTCTTCAGCAAAGTTTTTCGCATGACCTTCTGAGCAAGTTTCCTGAAGACCACAGCTTTTAAAATAGTTGCAACCACGAAATAAACTTTCAAATTTACAATACTAAGGCGTTGTCCATTAATTGTGTAAGGACTTTTTTCGAAATTTTTGACCCCCCCTCCCCCCATAATAAGGCTTAGTAAGATTTTGCATTACCCCTCTCCCCCCCACGAACCTTACGTAAGATTGTCTTTTTAGGGAAAAAAATATTCTCGAAGGTAAAACAATTTTTTTACAGATAGCATATTCGTAGAGGATAAAACAAAACAAGTTAATACAGTTAATACTATGTTAAAGTAAACAAAATTCAAAATTAAGTAGAAATGAAATAAAGCACGCAATCACCCAGCGACAGTGAATTCACTGCTTTCCCAAAACTCAACTGTTAGGGTTTTTTTTTTCTTCAAACTGTTAAGGTTGCAGCGATAAATAATTCAACTAATTTATTTTTTTTCAGTTTTGTAAACATTTTTTTGAGTTTTTTTTTAAATTTTTCAATCTTACGTAAGATTCTATTGAATCCCCCTCTCCCCCTTCGTAAGCATTCGTAAGAAATCATTTTGGTATACTGCCGGTAACCGCAAGTCAGTCCCATCTGTAAAAATATTAAATCGAGAAAACAGCTTCGAAAGATATTTTATTAACGCTCAGTTATCACTTATTTAAGACGAATTATTTTGACATTATTCATGCTAAAATATAGTTTGCATACTAGCCTGCACTAATTATGTTGTAAAAACCTCTGAAATCATTGATTTAATGATAAAAACCTTAGGTGTGACTTACTTGCCGTTACATTCTATACCGAAGCGAAAAGTAACCGCAAGTCAGTCACATTGCCATGTTGATACTATAGTGCGTATTGATGTGTTGTTATTCGTTGTCGTGGGAAGCTGTCAATCCTTCGCTGTTAGAAAGTGTATGTCCATGAGAACAGTTTAAAAAATATCAACGTTGGAAAATCTCATGATGTACGGAACCGATGAAAGCTCATCCGGTGAGGACTCGGATGAAGAAACTGAAGTCGGGACTGCAGTTGGTTCATCCGACAACAAATGTCAAGATGAGCCAAATCCGTTTGAGGTTCGAGCATCACCTCTGGAGATTTTTTGGAACGATTCCCTGGATTCTGATGGAAGTTTTTCCGATACTCAAGATTTTCCGGATAGATCCACGAAGAAGCGAGCCAAGAAAAAAATGGACTTGAATTCGTATTAGCAGAAAATTGCTCCACATAAATTCATCACCAATTCAAACAAAAAATAATCGTAATAATTGATAATTGTTACTAGATAACTTATTTTCATCTAAACGGTCATATCGAACTTCTATTCTTCACTCCCCATCTATATTATTGTTGTATTATGCATGTTTTTTTGGAAATCGGGACTGACTTTCGGTTATTAATCTTCTGGGACTGACTTGCGGTACTTTGCATAATGGGACAATTCGACTTGGTATTGATTTCCACTTTTGTTGAACAAACCACCATTTTTTATCGGTATATCTGAAAATATACTCAAAGTTAGGCCTAAATCCGATGCTAACTCAAAATCGACAAAATTACAGATGGGACTGACTTGCGGTTACCGGCAGTATAGTACATTATGAAAGAACTAACATATTTGAAGACATCATACGTCTATCTAGATATTAAAATGTATTTTTGTGGAGTTTTCTATAGATCACCCCTCAAGTCAATTGTTTTTAATTTAACCTTTTATAATGATTTTCTACAATTTTTCAATGTTCTACAATATTGTTTGCTATTATGAAACAAACAATTTCTTTGTAGGAAGTTCATTTTTATCTTACTTATTTCTTGGGTTATTTATGATTTTTAATTCTATAATGCACTATTTACACTAAATACTTTTTACTCAAGAAAAAATCGATTTTTTGAACCGTAGTGCCTTCAGCCCAGCTCAATCCGACACGGTTTAGGGTGCATCAAAGCGCTCAAAATTACGAAATTTCACCCTCGAAAATTCACCAAAGGGGAGGAGTACATGAAATTAGGAAAATCGAACTTTTGACGTGGGACTACGTCTTTGGTTGTTATACTGGTATGCATTTTGTAAAATTGGAAATGAAACTGCAAATATTGCGTCAGATTTCAAACGATAATAACAGCATAACCACATGATGGATAACAATAACCAACATAACATAGATAAAATGTTGAACAATTTTGTAATACGCTAGTCATTATTATTTTCTCTTTGCAAAGCGGTGAAAATCGTTAACAAGTGTCAAAAACAATTTTACGCGAATAATGAACCTATCACATGCGAGCATTCCGAGCACAGACGACATGAATAGACACCAACCATTTTGTGATATTCTCTGTATCAATATAAAAAAAAATGATAGAGTCTCTCCGTCCCAATAGGTCAATTTATGTTTGCTTCTATGAACCTAGACTAATTTGATGTCTCGAAGGAAGGTTTTTCGAAAAGTTTGAAACAACCTCTTCTCTTGAACAATTTCTAAATCTGCTGTTAGAGCTTAATAGAAATTGATGTCTTGAAAGAAAACACGCTGGTAAAAGCAACAGTACCATGGAGTATATGTGGAGCAGAGCGCCGCTAGTTTCTCGGCGTCTATCATTGCAGCGGGCACGACTTCTATTCGCGTGCAATAAAAACTGCAATGCTGCTATTGATGGTAATTGTAAGTTTGTCTCACGAATATGATTACCATAAAAACCATAAATTACTCAACAAGAATTGAACATTTTTGCAACGGTTATAAGTTATTTTTATTTATTTTTCATCTTCGATAATCACTAAATAATCGCGACCGACATAAAATCGAACCAGTAAGTTTCTAAAAATACTAAGTTATAGAAGAGTAAGAGTCAGCGAGTGCTCAAGAATTTATGTCCATTTACTAAGATCTATTCTGAATATTTTTTTCACATTTCAACATTGTTAGATATTTTCGAATTTTTAACTTTACAAATGAAAAAAAATATGCGTATATTAGCTGACTTCGTAATACAGTGAATGTAATTGTTGGCAAATGTAACAAACTTGTGAAGCAAAAAAACTTTACCTTCGTTGTAGTTGTTAAATGTTGTTTGCACAAAAAAAAAACACTAGAGGCGCAACATCACCAAGTGTAAATGAAGTTCTTTCGAGTGTAATTAAATATATTTCTGGAAAAATGAAGGAAGGGTGAGAATTGAAATACGTAAATTACTGAACAAACAAATTTATTGTGTCTGTAATAGTATTTAGTCCCACGGCACCATTTCATACAACCCTAGGGCTGTATACCTTGTAGTATTTCCTTGGTAAAGTGACTTAAAAATCCATAAACCGTCGAGATCTGGTGTTATCTCGAAAGAAATTTTTGGCCGATAGTCGTCTTTCTGGGACTTAGCCGTTTTTTGAGCAATCGAGAGCCTAATATAGGATATTTCAGGATTAACTTTTAAAATGACCCACAACTCGCATAACTAGTTGCCGTTTTTCGCGCAGCACGGCCCAATCGCAACTGACGACATATAAGCCAATGTCGAAACTGTCTTTTCTTTAGATTGCTGTGACTAATTAATTTTATATCACTCATCACGATGGATGCGATGAAGAACCCATACAATGTTTTGTTTCACTGATATTGTACTCTAAATTATTAGCGTCCTTACATTTGATTTTAGTGATATTCTTCATTAGGAAAAGTTTCTATGTATTTTATTGTACTTCTTCTAAAATGGACGTTTTAGTGATTATTTTACCTAAATATAAATAATATAATAATATAATAATATAATAATATAATAAATTTATTTGTTTTAGGACAGTTAGATTAACAGCCTTTCCATAAATGAGGATGTCCACAGTCAAAACAATAAATTTGTCTTAATTAAAAAAACACTAAACTCGCTGCTCATACCTAATACTTCTGAGTCACAGGTGTTTTTCGTGAAAATATCACAAAACACGATGAAATTGGAAAATTTTAAGTGAGAATGAACTCATTCGGAAATTAAACGCAATTTTATTTTTCAAATGCGAAAATATAACATAACTGGAATCACTGTCGTCCAAAATTAATGTATTTCTAGATTTCTTGACTTATTTTGTTCAAAATACAATTGCTAGAATACTCATTGATCGAAAAAATCCACAAATGAAAAATAAACATAGGACTGAAGAAGCGGAGAGAATTTGGCTCTGTTTCTTAAAAATGCTGTTACTCGAGTTTTGTTTATAATAACTTGGGGTGATAATTGTTTTCCATGTGAAACTTTCTCAGAAACACAATAAAATTCTCAAATTTGGAATCAAACCATGCTCATTTGCCGAAAAATGCAATTTTATTTTTGAAATGCATGAACAATATGTCTGGTAACACTGCTGCTTTTAATTGATATGTTTTATTCTGGACTCCTAGACTAAATCTCTTTTAAAATAATGTATTAGTTTATCTCTGGACTTGTAGCCTTAATTGAAAGACAATAAAGGTTGTTGAGAAAAAAATACAGTATTATATAAAAAGGAGAAAGTTTCAAGGAGCGAGAGGTTTTTCAATCGGCCCTCAAGTTGAAAAATTTACATAGTGACCCTTTATGAAGAATTCCTTAAAGTTTGAGCTGAATCTGAGAAGATCGTTGACATGAGATGTGTTCACTTGAGATGGAATGACCCATTTATATTTTTACAAAAATTGAGTACTAAACCGCATTTTAATGCCCTCTATACCGAAAGAACAATGTTATTAAAATTCGCGAGGACAGCACGGTTTCGAGCTCAAAGTTTGCAATCACCCATAAATATAAAAAAACTGAGGCGTCGTTACTTCCGGTATTCGAAAGGCCATGCTGCGCTTCGACTACTTGATACCTAGTCAAGAACGACGGAAAGAAAAAAAAACATCGAAAATGTTACGATCGACTGCGAAGGGCGCATTTTACATATGCGTCGGCCTGGCAGAAAAAAACCTACAGCAGTATTTTCCCCGCGTACGACTACGAATTGCTGGCCAAGTGGGTAGGCTAATGAAAAAATTTCAATGAAACATCCATAAATTTATATTTACTTTCCAATAAAAGGCTCACCACCGGTTTCACTTTGTCAGTGGTACGGGGCGAACGCGCCCGATATCGTGCAGTTGAAGAAGCAGCAGGCAACGTGGCACTGGCACCACCGTCGATATCTCGCCGTTGCTCTGCATAGAGCAGGACAAAATTTGATCAAAGTTGATTGCTGTACAAGGGATATTGAGGAGAAATAAAGTGAACAGCCGCTTGCACAAAGCGTACAGGATTGTAAGGTACTGTAAATATTTGATACGCGGTATACAGTAACAAACAGTGAAAAATCGCGTAGAAATTATAATATAAGGCTTTTGTTAAAATCATTAGATCATTTATCAAGCCAGCCTCCTGCCTTATCATAACATTGAGAAATTCATCTTACGGTTTCCAAAGCCAGAGATTATTGCGGTAGATTTCAGACGAAGAGAAACAGCATTCACCACGGAAATGCTCGAGATTACGGTAATTAATTTTATAGAATTCCACATAATTCATTCTCTGCTTCCTGCGCTTATGGATTTGACGGAGGCAATCTTGCTGCCCCCCGGTTTCCGTGCTTCAGGTTTCAACAACTTTTATTCTCAAGGTCGGTCCTTTGCTGACACCACCAGGCCTCGAAATGTTTCCGCTAGAACGCACAGCCAAGTTATCGCTGTTAAAACGTTTAATTACACTCAATTTCAGAACATTAGCCGTTATGAGTGAGTGGACGTAAAGAATACGAAAATCGAGCGGGAGGAGCCCTCGCACAGTCGGTTTCACAAATGATGAGACAGCAAAACGAAAAGCACTTTTTCCATTAAAACTTTCGCTCCGATTACGGAACTTTGGGCGATTAGGCAGTAGAGGAAAATTTTTGGTTTTTGGATTTCGTACCGTCTCTTTTATCACTGCTGAATCCGTCAGTTTATTGCTGTGTTGGTAGATATGATAAGTTTGCAGTTGTACGTTATGTAATACACCTTTCTTAGCTAGTGCACGAAAGACTGTTCAATTTTTAACTGTTTACAATTCCAATATGACTCATATATACTTTTAACTTGAACACTTTCCTTGATCGCACTGTTTAAAATCCTTTTCGCCAATTAGCTTCAAGTCATCATGTTCACTGAACTGCGACTTGTAGCAGAAAGGTTCAAATTTGTTGAATTGCACACTCTCTTTTTCTCACATAACAATGTAAGCTATCATGTTTTGTGGAAAAGTTTTCGGTCGACATTGCTCTTTCCAAACGCTGGATATTTCGGTTGTTGAGGTAATCTAGCGTGAATAATGGTGAAGTTAAATCGAAAGAATCATCGATTCCCACGCGCTGGAGGTTGCTGCAGGTGAATCAGGGGAAAATCTCTCCGAAATGAACCGGTGGTCGGGATCCGTCAAAAACATGGGCAGCAGGGCGACTCGTACTGTGGCGTCCCACCTGGAACAGCAAAGGCGGTGTAGGGCATCGGAAGCAGAGGGCAAAAATCTCTTCAGGCTAAAATTTATGATAGTTGTTAGTAGAGTGAAAACTCTTGTAAGCACTCCTTGGAAAAGTTTCCGATGTTTTTTTGCTCCTTCGGAGCGTTCATCTGACGTAAAAAGCGTACCCGTTGGAGTTGAGCGCAACAAAACTTGGGTTGGTGCAAGGAATGTCCCTTTACGCTAGCTAGTTGTTGCAGCATGCTTTTAATTGATAACAACTACAGTTCACACTTTGTTGCTTCCGCAGACTGAGAACGAGGATTGTTGTCCTCAATTCATGAGTTTTTTTATGCTAACGTGCATTCACACTTCACTCTTGGAAAACATTGTCAACCGTGAGCGTAGCGTGATTATAAAGTATCTTCAATTGTAACAAACTCAGTTTTCTTTGTAATCTTATGATATACAATCATAATTAGCTATATTAACTACTATACACAACCTATTGAGAAGGCTTAGCGTTATTCATCCCCATAGAATCTTACAAGTTTCCTATCGTTTATGTTCAACACGAGCTCATTAGGAAGATCTCAAGTCGAACAACTCTATCAAAATCGTATAATAATCTGTTCAGTTATTATCATAATCCCTCGTTGATACAGTGATAATCCGAGCGATAAATTGTGACACTAATTTTGTTAGAACTGGACATCGTGTAGTGCGCCGATATAAAAACAAGTGAACCCATAAACGCACAGACTGCCCCACCCGATGAACTGGAACTTAGAGCTAGCTCATTTTATATTTATGCCGCATATCTATAGGCAGCCTATTCTAATGCGCTGGTCGGCAATGCGGACGATGATTCGCTTTCCGTATGCTGGCTGGCGGTTTCTGGCCGAGTGCCGACATTATTTTTGGGGAAATTGCTGGCACTGCAGGATGTGGCCATAAAAAAGTAGCTAGCACTCAAATTACGGCATGGGTCTGGGTCGTAATTGGAAGATGATATCCGCTGGTAACTTTTTTAAGGGAAAATAGTAGTAGTAGAATTAGATACCGATTTATAATATCTAATATGGCTTATGCCTAAATAATATACACTGGGTATCCCAATTTTATCCGTAGAGCGAAATTCTGTTAGAAATATCGTTTATTGCCTTTTTTCTAGCATCAGTGATTGACACAAACAAGTAGTGAAATTAGGTTGAAGGGAGATAAACAAGTTGAAAAGTTAAGTTAAAAAGTGTCACAGTAATGAACTGTGTCCGGTTACCGTTGTCAACCGGATTTAGTCTATTTAATCAGAATATGGGGTGAGGCCCGTTTGGTGACATTTACAGTGTCGCATTAAATAATCATACCACACCTCCCCCCTTTGAGAGGAATGATACAGCGGTGCGAATTATTTCTCAATACATTACATATTGAGTTAATATTAGAAAATCAACTTTTTTTTTCATTTTTCTTAATATTTACAATAAAACTGTGCAATAGGTTGTTTTTGGTGTTCATATAATAGGGTAAGGACCCCACAATTCGCCCACCCACTAATCAACTAACTGTTTACGGGGTTTCTTATTGAATTATGCCAAATAATAATATATTTTTAATCTCAGATATTTATTTTTATGTTTTAACACGGTTCTAAGAGTTGACACTATATTGGGAACAATAAAAAAATAGGTGGGCGAATTTTGAGTACTCGGATTAAGTGGACGAATTCTGGGGTCGTTACCCTAGATCTTTTGGTTTGGATAATTGGTTTATCTTTAATGATCATTTAGTACGTTGGAGTTTTTTTTATTCATCTCCAAGTTGAGTGAATACAGAGTATTATATTTGTATACAATTTTTAAATAATATCAAAGGAACATATTAAATTTACACATATATAATATTGTATTAGGTCAGAATTCGTTTTTAGCAAACTGAACATTTTCGCGAGAGAACATGAAAATACGTACAAAACAGCACTACTTTTGATAATTTTTGATTACAGAACGTTATTTTTACATTCATTTAGACATGAAAAAGCCTTATCTAGCAGAGAATTTTCAGCTTTCAAATAAAACTAATTGAATTGTTCTAAATGATATACACTCAAAGTAACAGTTCTTTTTATGGAAGAGTATCCAAAAAAATTAAAAGTTGTATAACTTATATAATATGCATAAAAAAGTTTTTTTTATCAAATGTGGCCTTCTGTCAGCCTCTGAAATACTGAAACAACCCTGTATATTATTTTATTTTAGTTTTTGCCTTTCTCCTAGAAAGGTATAGCAATCACTTGCAAAACCGAAAGTATAAAAGTGCTCCAAAGGGCCGAATGGCATATATCACTCGACTCAGCTCGACGAGCTGAGCATTTTCTGTATGTGTGTGTGTGTGTGTGTGTTTGTGTGTGTATGTGCAGATTTCTATTCTCACTCACTTTTCTCAGAGATGGCTGGACCGATTTTCATGAAATCAATTGCAAATGAAAGGTTTAGTTACCCCATAAGACCCCTATTTCATTGTAATCGGATTTTTAGTTTAGAGGTTATGTATCAAAATGTAAAAATCATGAAACATCATTATCTCGAAAACTACACAACCGATTTGAACAAAATTGGTTTCAAAAGAACGGGCTACCTGAAAAACCCTTAACTTTTGAATTTTATGAAGATTGAACTTGTGGTTCAGAAGTTATAAAAAGAAACGTGTTTTGAAGACTGTTTAATCTCACTCATGTTCCTCAGAGATGGCTGAACCGATTCTCATAAAATCAGTGTCAAATGGAAGGTCCAGTTGCCCCATAAGACCCTATCGATTTGTTTTGCAATCGGACTATTACTTTGCCTGTTATGTTTAAAAATGTGAAATCCAGCTATGAAAAGGAACATATTCCGAAGACTACTTGGACTCACTCACTTTTCTAAGAGATGGCTGACCCGATTTCCACAAAATTAGTGTAAAATTGAATGTCTAGCTGCCTCATAATACCCTATTGAATTTTACTGTATTCGGACTGTAACTTCGTTTGTAATGTACCGAAATATGAAAATCACGAAACATCATTATCTCAAAAACTACATAACCGATTTGATTAATATTATCATCAGATGAGCGGGCTAGTTAAGGGTTAACTGATGATGATGATGAATTATGATTGAACACCTGGTTTCAAATTTTGGCTGCCCTATACGTTCCCATTTATTGAATATAATCGAACCTAAGCAACCGTTATGTATTAAATTGTTTAGAAAACAACGAAAGTCTATTATCTCAAAGATTACATGACTTATTTGAACATAACTAGTGCCATATGAACGAGTCATCTCTCAAACTTACAAAAAACAAACTTCATAACAATTTGATATGTTGCTCAAAAGTTATGGAAAGACAAGAAATTCAAAGACTATTGAAAGCTATACCTGGTTTGATCGATATATGTGGCCTCAACATAATTTAAATGTGGTATCGTACTATTTGAACGTTCCAAAGTCATTGATTCCTTGCGATGTGTTTAAAATCTGCAAATGCACGACGAATCGGCCATAGGATATGATCAAAGTCAAATAACAAATCGTTTTAAATGATTGGTTTTATCGAAATGACAACATCCTCGACTTTTGGCTTCTGTACATCGCCTTAATTCTGAATATATTCATATTGGGTGGTATTCGGTCATTTTCAGCAGATTTTCTGGCATCTTTAAATTCAAAATGGTGTCCAAAGTCAATGTTTGGTTTCTATGCATCATCTCGATTACGGAAATATCCATATTGAGTATTGTTCGGTCATTTTCGACTGTTTCCTAGAAGTTGCCATTTAGCAATTCAAAATGGTGCCTGAGGTCAATTGTTAGCTCATTGCATCATTCTGGTTCCAGAGATACTCATATTGGATGATATTTGGTTATTTTCGGCTGTTTTTCATAAACCGGAAGTCGCCATTTTGGATTTCAAAATGGTTTTTAAGATAATTTCTGGCCTCTGAGCGTCATTCTGGTTGAAGAAACACCCATATTGGGTGTTATTAGATAATTTTCGGCTGTTTCCCAGGAACCGGAAGTCGCCAACCTAGAATCCAAAATGGGGTCTGTGGTCGATTTCAGCTGCTGTGTATCATTTTAGATCCGGAGCTATTCATGTTAGACGGAAGTCGGCCATTTTTGGCTGTTTTCCAGAAACCAGAAGTGGCCATCCTACATTGCATAATTATGTCTGAGATCAATGTTTAGCTTCTTGCAACATTCTGGCTCCAGAGAAACTCATATTGGGTGTTATTTGGTCACTTTGGGCTGTTTTTCAGAAACTGAAAGTCATCATTTTGGACTCTAAAATTGCCTGTGAAATCAATTTCTGTCATCTGGGCGTAATTTTGGTTCCGAAAACATTCAAATCGAATGGTATTTGGTCATTTCCGGCTGTTTGCCAGACAACGGAAGTCACCATCTTGAAATTCGAGATTGTGTCTGTGATCAATTTTTAGCTTCTGTTCATCTTTCTGGTTCCGGAGATATTCATATTTAATGGGAATCGTCCATTTCAGGCTGTTTTCCAGAAACCGGAAGTTGCCATCTTACAATTCGAAATGTTGTCTGAAGTCGATTTGTGGCTCCAGTGCATCATTACGGTTCCGGAAATACCCATATTGGGTGGTATTTGGTCGTTTTCCGCTGTTTTTCCGAAACCGAAAGTCGCCATTTTGGATTTCATGATCGCATTTGAAGACAATTTCGATCGATTTTCGCTCCTGTGTAGCATTCTTGATCCGGATATTATTATATTGGGTGGAAATCGGCCATTTCTGGCTGTTTTCCAGAAACCGGAAGTTGCCATTTTACAATCCATAATGTTGCCTGAGGTCGATTATGGAACAAATTTGTTACCACTAAAACCATTCACCTGCCAAATATTGTTTCATTTAGTTGGTTAGCTCTCGAGATGTGCAGAAATTTGTGTATCATTTGTATGAAACCCTTTCCTTCCAGAAGAGGGAGGGGTGTCGAACCATTATGGACATATTTGTTACCCCTAAAAACATTCACATGCTAAATTTGGTTCCATTTACTCGGTTAGTTCTCGAGATGTGCAGAAATTTGTGTTTCATTTGTATGGCACCCCTCCCTTTCAAAAGAAGGAGGGGTGTCAAAATATTATGGACATATTTTTTACCACTAAAAATATTTACCTGCCAAATTTGGTTCCATTTAGTTGATTAGTTCTCGAGATGTGCAGAAATTTGTGTTTCATTTGTATGGAATCCCTCCCTTCCAGAAAAGGGAGGGGTCTCAAACTATCATAGGATCCTTTATCGGCACCAAAAACCCCTACATAAAAATTTTCACGTCGATCGGTTCGGGTTTTTTCGAGCCTATATGGATCAGACAGACAGACCGGACTGCATATTTACATGTATAGATTACAACATCAATATTTTAGAACCTAAAGAGTGAATATACATTTATTGGATTGAAGCGTTCATGTAAATCTGTTTAAGCAAATAAAAGTTTAAATGAGAAAGGCTGGGTCTGACCGCTAGGTGGTTTAACTTAGGTTTTTTTTTTTAATTTTTAAAATTATTTTTGAGCAAAAATTCAAGTTGTATAATAATTATCCTCTCAGTTTCCTAATTTCAATATCTCTTTCCTAAATTATTTTTGTCTTGTTTTATTTTTTATTAATTTTATTTGACACACATTTGTACACAAATAATTAGGTGAATACTATACAATAGAATTTAAGAATAATTATTGACATCTTGTAATTTATGGTTAACCTTCAATAAAACTTCTCGATATAAATATTTTATGTTCTGTTTAAAATGGAAAATTGAAAATTAGCTACGAATTCCAGTCATGGTCGCCATGTGGTGGTTAAGAACATTCATGTGTTAGATAAAACGTTCTCGCTGGTCACAACACAAGACGAAGGGTCATCGGGAAGAAGCTTTTTGACATTTATTTATTTAGTTATTTATTTCTTTTCATTTCCATCCGACCATAAGGTCTACATGAAATATAAGGTGACGGGGAAAAGCCAAAAATTGGCATAAACACCCCATATCTTTTAAATACTTAATTATTACAACGTACAGAACTTAGGTCTAACACATACGAGTCTTTATTATTATAAACAGTAATACTATTAGAAGGAAGAAAAAAATCAACATAATTATAGACATAATATTTAAAATTGCCAGATAAATATCCATTGTCAATTCGGCTCTTAAAGCAACTTACGTCGGAATACTTCAGCTCTCTCTCCAAATTCAAAGAGATAAAAATATTCATTGAATATTGCGCTCATCGAATGTAGAGATGGAGCCATCGTAGATTCCTGAGGGCGTACCAAACAAACTTGCGTTGGATTCTTTCAATTCTGCGAATCCAAATTGCATGATACGGTGACCAAATGCAGGCAGAAGACTCCAAGTGTGACCGTACTAACGCAAAATATAGCGATCGAATGCATAGCGGGAACTCCTGGGCGATTTTAACTAAGAATCCGAGCTGTCGATTCGCTTTATCTATTACAAACTTCTGATGTTGTCGGAAAGTAAGTTCACAGTCGAGATAAACACCAAGATCTTTTACGACTTCTACACGCTCCAACGTATGGCTAGCGATCGTGTAATCAAAGCGGAAGGCTTCGCGGCTTAATTTATGATGGAATAAGATTGTTATACACTTTTCGATACTAAGGGTCATTCGATTGATATTACACCACGCAGCAAAATGGTCCAGGTGAGACTGTAATGTGTCGAAATTAGCCAGTCACTTCGGTGAAGAGTTTAAAGTCATCCGCGTAAACAAGCTTGCAATTTCCGGTGAAAAGGTGCATCTCATCGTTGAAAAATAATATAAACAGGGTTGGTCCGAGGTTGCTGCCTTGAGGTACACCGGAGTAATTGGTAAACTCCTGAAATAAAGATGAGCAAATTTTTACTTGTAAAGTTCTCTGTTTTAGGTACGACGCCAAGCAGCCACAGAGGCGATCAGAAAATCCCAGTTGTTTAAACTTCTTGAGAGCTATATCGTGGTCGATTCGATCCCAGCCTTTAAATCGCCTTTAAATCGTTGTAGATTGCATCTACTTGATTACCTCTGGATATCCCGTCAAAACACAGAGATGAAAACTTCATAAGATTTGTGTCAACTGATCTGCCAGGCTTAAATCCATGTTGCTGTGTAGAAATGTATCTGCGGCAGTTGAACATGATAGAATCGCTAACTATTATCTCAAGCACTTTAGAGCCAGCACAAAGGGACGTTATCCCTCGATAGTTTTCAACTAACTGCTTCTTACCTTTTTTGAATACCGGAAACAACATCGATTCTTTCCATTCATGAGGAAACTGAGCTTGCTGCATCGAAAGGTTTAGAATTTTCAAGAAAGGGGTTTTAATCTCCTGTATGCATCTTTTCATGAAAACAGGTGGGACACCATCAGGTCCAGGCGAGAACGAAGATTTCAGTTTGCGGATAGCTTTTAATAACATATCTTCGGAAATTTGGAAAGTGTCCAAATCGACCACATCGGTGGGCACATTAACGAGGCATTTAGGATCGATTTCTGCGTAGTTAGGAGGGTTGAAGACACTAGCAAAGTGATCAGCAAACAGTTCACATTTTTCCGCATCAGAAGAAGCCGTCTCGTTTCCTTTGTTAACTGTCACAGGCAACCCATTCTCTTTATGCTTTGATCTTACAAAAGACCAAAATTTGGCTGGATACTGACGTAGCTGCTCTTGAAGCCTTCGTACATACTCGGCATACCGTTGACGATTATATCTTCTATAGTTTCCGCTTGCTCTGTTGAACATCGCTTTCGTGGTGGGATTTCGATTCCGAGTGTATTTTCGAAGTGTTGCAGAACGAATTCTCTTCAAGGATCGAAGTTGAGCATTACCCCATATAGACTTCGGTGGGGGCTTGAAACGCGGAGTAAATCCGTACAAAGCGGCTCGAACAATCGAGTTGAACTGAAATATAGCTTCATCTACATTGTTGCAACCGATGACGGGCTCCCAGTCAACAGTTTGGAAAAAAAACACTAAGTGCTGAATAATCGGTTTTCTTAAAATTCAATGCTGTCGTGTCCACATCTTACATTATTGATATTTTTAACCTTTTATGCTATATTTGACATTTTTCACATTTTGAAAATTCTTACATTATTGATATTTTTAACCATTTATGCTATATTTGACATTTTTCACATTTTGAAAATTTTTACATTTTTATTTTGGTTAACATTTTTGTCACTCTTGGTTGTTTTATTATTGTTGAAATTGAAGACATTTTTAATGCTTTGGTTAGATTGGAATGTGGTTTTACGTTTAACCATTGTTTTGAAACCTAATTACCACATGTATTTTTAACTGAATAAACTGAAAAAAATGCTTAACTTGCATTCTCTCGAAACTAACATAATAATACGTTTCAATTCAAATGGCAACAAGCGTTGCTAGGTAACTTTTCCACTGTTATCTTTCACCTGGATTTGCATCGAATTCGAAATTGACAGCTCTTAAAATCGAATCAGGGTTGATCGGATAAATAGTTAATCATCTTATTACATTTTAATTCGAGATTGAGCAACCAGAAATGATTGATTTGTTAGACTTAAAAATAACTACAACAGGTAGTGAGATATGCAAACGCAGCTTCGCAGAATAACTGCGGCAATGAAATGCGTCCGGAATTTATTGCTATTGTCTTGCATACCAATTAGTATTTCTGAATTAATTACGACTGAACTGATTTAACTATATCGAGATTGCTTTATGCTGTCTACTGGTAATCTGCTTGCACATTCCAGCTGGAATTAATACTGCAATCCTGTGCAGCATTTGAAATCGAAGCTTCCTAATAGGTACATGAATTGAATGAATATATAACGCATTCACTAATTTTCTTCACTACGTTGGCATGGTGCCCAATTTATTCTTAGTATTCTTTTTCCAGCTGCTTCAATAGATTCTGTCGGTAGAAGGATGTTGTTTACAGCTAATCCAGCACGGATTAAGCTAAAATTATAATCTGTTGAAAAAGAAGCAAAATCAGTAGAAGGAAAGCAACAATTTGCAGGGGATAAATTTGGAATCAATCCTGCACCCATCCTTACCGTTCTTCCATATTT
Organism: Wyeomyia smithii; assembly: GCF_029784165.1. NCBI lineage: Eukaryota > Metazoa > Arthropoda > Insecta > Diptera > Culicidae > Wyeomyia > Wyeomyia smithii. The sequence continues at coordinate 39,912,420 of NC_073696.1, forward strand.
CGACAGAGTAGCTTTTCCCCTCTTTTCCAAACTAGCATCCACCTAGGGGGAACTGCGAGCAGTTCCAGCCACTATCCAGCAATTGGATGGAAAGCAGCAACGCGGGGTCGTACGGGTTCTCGGAAAGTAGCACTATAATCTGCGGACGGGGAGATAGAATAGGTCCCCGCATTGCCGCCCTGCTTGGCTGGCTGGCTGGCTTGAGCCATCTCTGCCGGCGCTCTGCGTGACTATGCATAATCATATTGTTATTATCATCGCCATCAAAATTCACTTGGAGCAGCAGTTTACTCCTTGCGTTCGCTTCCTCCCATTTATGTGGATTTGATCTGCATAATTGCAGCTGTTGCTTCATGTTTATGCTGATGATGGGGCTTCGACGTTTGCCGGAAACAGGGCAAAGATCGATGTTTATCGTTGAGCTGCAGGTATCATATCCCACACATATAAAAATGTCGTCTGTCAGTCTCGAAGCTTGATTGATTGTTGGAATAAAAGGGTATTCATATGGTAAGCAGATTTTTCTTCCTTGAATGGAATTATATTTGTTTAAGTGCAACTCTTTTGAACAAATTAGTTACAGTTGAAGAGAACTTTCCTGCTTGATGCTTGTCAGTTTTTCAATCGTTGGAAATACTTGTTGGTGAAGTATTTCCATTATTTTTCTTGTGCCGCTCCCGAGGGCAAAAGTTGTATGATTTTATTTTGTTTCGACTTCAAAGTTACTGATATTCGAACAGAGGCGGATTTTCCGTTGATTGGATTATTGGTTGCGACGGAAGCTTCGAAAATAGCCTCCAGATGATCAATCTTATCAAAAAAATATAAATTCTTGTGAAGCACGAAAAGCCACCCAGAGTCAAAGAAAATTCGATTTTCTCTTCCAAGTTTGCGTCAAAACGTGATATGAAAAAAAAAACTTTCTGCCACAATTTCGACGCACTATCCAACGTGCTGATGATGAACGAAATATGTATTGACGTATCTCAGAGAATTAATTTATCGTGTTTGTTTGACTTACTTTCAAAATTCATTCTCGACGGAAGGTTCGTGATGAAACTGAGCGATATACTGCTGTGGGGAGGAACCAAAGAAGAGGGCGGGGATTGATCGTGACGAAAATCTTGCAGGAAAAATTCGGAAAAAGTTTGGACGTTATTATCGCTGTTTGAAGAGCTATGTTTATTTAATGTAGATAGATAGATGGATAAATATATTGAGAGGCTACTTTACTTTTCCTAGCGGGATGTAGCCGTCTCAGGATAAATTTGTGGATGCGAAATCTTACCGAATGGCAAACGTTGCTGACAGCTTAATGATTCAAAATAGAAACGGAAGTTGTTTCGATTCCTCTTACGATAACGTTCAGGATAACTTTTTCTTTAGGCACACATGGCGTTAACCATATGAACTGGTGGAGAAAATTAGAAAGAGATATATCATAAGATTAGTTAGATTAGTTATTGATCGTAACAAGATTCGCTCGTTAGGTGTTAATCAATTTGAACAAAAATCTTTTTATTTCTTTTGTTCTTCTGCTGAACTATTTTTTCTGCAGCGTACGTTTTTTTAACAGCAATGTTGTGTTCGAAAAAAATATTGCGAATCGTTAGTCTGAGTTTTGAATAGATTTCTTGGTGTAAAAACAGGACTGTCAACTATAAATGAAAACAGCCGCCATTATGGTTGTTTTTCTGTTTATTGTACTAGTCCAAGAATGACCTTTTTTTTAAACTTCCAAAGGTTTTTGACAGCACTCTGTAAGATAATGATGTTTTCGAGAATAATGACTCACTAGTAGACGAAGATTTACTCATATTCGAAATTTTCCGCTAGACCGACCGTTTTGAGAAATTCGAGTTTTCCAATAAGTGGGGAAAAGTGTTCGATTTTCCAGAACCAAGTTTATTTTTGGTTCCTTTTGGGATCCCAAACAACCCTAAACTTACCTGAAGTCGATTGGTTTTGTCTCCGTTTGGCGCATTGCATTTCAAATTTGTATGAAAATTCACATAGGAAACCCTACTTTATTGCATTTACCTTTCTGAAGAGCACAATATTGCTCTAATAATGCACTACATTATGTTGAAGTATAGTATTTCAGATGCCTAACAACTTTTCAGAAGATACTGAAGAGCTAGAATGTCCCTAAGAAGAGTTATAGCTGTTCAAAGTTGAGTATGTCGATTTAAATGCAGAAATTCTTGTTTTCTGCCAACATTACCAATGTACCGGCGCACAGAGGAGTACCTAGAACAAAAAGCTGGCCAAAATAAGAAAAAAGTTTTTTGTCGCTTTTTGGTGCCGCTATATTTTTTTCTGCAGCTTAAATAAATACTCCACAAAATGCCATCACTCGATGAACGTTAAACGGTATTATCATATGCTGGGAGCGCTGTAAACATTGACAAATTTTCAAGCATTTTTTTAGGGAATCGAACCATTTATAGTAACAAGTTGTGCCAGGCATCACAAAAATGACAATTGATCAATATTTGCAGCAAATGAGTTCCTTATGTTCAATGCTAATAAACCGGTTGATAGAAATTCCGAAATTTCAAAATTATAGTTACTCCTAAGAAGTTTTAGAAATTAGTGATTTTTACGTATTTTCGAGCATTTTCAATATTAAAAAAGTTATCAAATCTCGCGGAATCCAATCATATAATCATCGGAGGAATGGAAGTTCATAGCATCACGTACACATCCTCGCAAATATCTCATCCGGTAACGTCCGGATTGGCATTTGCGACCCGTTTGAAAAATGTTTTTTTTTTCTTCATCTATAGTTTATTTGACACGGCACAAATACAATTCAATGTTTAACGGCGCCTATTATATCTGGTAGCTTACTTTCTAAAGTATCTTAATAACTAAAAGCAAATTTTTTATCCTCGCTGCCGACTACGAGCTGAAACTAAATCTAACTTAAAGCTAGAATATTTTGCATTGAAAGCACAGGTTTGCTGTTTGATGGTTTACATTGCCATAGGTAAGCAGCATATTAAATTTGTTCCGCTGCTGGGCCAAGCATATTGGGTTGTTTCCATCGGGCCTTGAGAGTATCGTGCGGGTTTTGAAAAATGTTGTTTATGACGAATTTTGACGTTAAGTGTTCACGCGTACACGTGAAATTAAAAAAAAACCTGATGGGTACACTGATGGGTGCCTGCCTCACGCTTAATACAGTCTTTCAGCTCAACAAAGATGAAATGAGATTAGTTTAGTGAATGAATTTCAACTAATTTAAGTTAACTTAAATAACTAGTTTATAATCCAGGTAAATAACACTCTGTACAAAAGGCTTTTTCCAACCTACGTAGGTTCCACGAGGCATCATATAATTTGTGAGCATCAAATTGATAGGTCAAAATGAAGATATTTTGCTACATCATTTTTCTGGTAAATTCTACAATTTGTTTCGCTGCCCGTTTTGCGAAAACAAATCATTCGAGCGTTTTACTTCATCTGCTCACTAACATTAATGAAGACACATAGGCTATGTGAAGGTAAACATTGAGTTGTGTGTGTGATATTTAGAGTTACTTTTTGATACAATACTCGAACCAGCCACTTCCACTTCTCACTTAAATATTTTCCAAAATATTGCTAAATAGCAGCGAAAATAATTTTGGCCAGGTTTTCACTCGAGTTACTCCTCTGTGCGGCGCACAGTGCAACGTTCCATAGACAAAAATCAAAAAAGTTGATTTCCTATTGAACCAATTCTATATGCTGATATGTTTTATACATGTTTGAGACGTACTGTAATGATATTATTAACCTCGTAAGTTCACCCATACGATTATGAAATGCATCTACTGTGAAATGGTTTCAACTATTCAAAAGATACGTTATTTTTGAAAAATTCTCATAGTTTTCAAATTAATTTTTTAATATACTCTATATCTTTTCAAGTAAAAATCAATATGGCAACGGTAGTGGCATGTAACTACTACATTTTACATGTTACTATTGAGACACAGCATAGCGCACTTGGAAGTAAAAGGCTTCTTGGTCATGCTTCTTTATGTTTGAAGAAAAAAGACACTTTCGATTTAAAATCGATCGCCAAAAAAAGTACCCCAAAGTACCTCTCTGAATTTCACTTTTTCCTCTTATTTGGAATATCCTTCAAACTATAGAAGTGATTCCCATTGCTCAAGTTTGCTCTTTCAACCGGAATTCGCGTTTTCGAATGATACCTCTGGAACCAAGAGTGAGCAGTTTATCGTACATATGTCCCTTATTTTTATGTATAACACGTAATTTATGTGTAAAACACATAAAAGATTCCTGGATTAATGATGTCTAAAAGTTTCGCAACAGTAAACCGTATATAAACATAATCAAAAGGGTGTTAAATAAAAATAATAATAAAAACTAATTGTGATGGCGTTTAGGTCACTTTTTCATCGCCTATAAATTATTAGAATATGTTTTTCAAGCCTTTTATCTCGTAATAGATAATATTCTTGGAAAATTATCATTTTATGCCTATGTACAAAAAATGGCGTTTGAGACATTTTTGCGATTACGTATTTGACATTCACCAATTATGCAAATAGTAGCTCATCAGTACTAAACATTTTTCGTGACACACTAATAATATTTGACATTCACCAATTATGCAAATAGTAGCTCATCAGTACTAAACATTTTTCGTGACACACTAATTGAGAAAAAAAACTAGAATGGCTGTTTTGATTTTTGTCCCGCGTTCCCATACATTCAACGCACTGTGCGGCGTCAGTAGGATTCCCATCAGAAGTAACCTGTCGTAACGAGTTTATATACCCAGCTGGACCAAGCAAACAAATTTAGGTCAATATTCTAGGCGTAAATAGAATCTACAACGTGTTTCAGAGGTTACTTCTGATGGAAATCTGACTGACGCCGGTACACTCGCAGTGTTGGCAGAAAACATGATTTTCAACATAAATTTCGACATACTTAACTTTGAACAGCTCTACTATTTTTTTGGCCACCCTAGCTCTTAAGTGTCTTCGACTAGTAACGGGAAACTTATCGATACTTGTCGATAATACTGATAAATTCCAGACATCGATAGTATCGTTAATTTTTTGACGTCAACGATAATTATCGATATTATAAGGGTGAGCAAGTCAGTGGGACTGGTTACTGGAGGAGACCTCACCTATCCTGCCCCAAGAGTTGCTTTTGCTTCTAGGTGTTTGTTGGGTGCTGCTAAACGACATGATTTAGCATTGTTGGGGGTGGTGTGAAGATTCGCCCCGGGTGTCACTGAGTTTCTGAGCAAAAATGGTAGCTAACTAGGTATTTATAGTTTTTAGTTTCCTAAGACAGATGAATTCAAAAACTTAGTACTGCAGAAAAAAATATCAAAACTTATTGCCCCATCTCATAAAAAGCGATGATACGAAATTGTAAATTGCATTTTCTTTGGCTTGCTAACTCTTGTAATAGGATGGACTGGACATGCATAGCGGCAGTCTATTGGTAGTTCTCTGGTAATTGTTTAGTTTAACTTGCAAAGTATCTGTTACCCAACAAACAATTTTTAGTTTCACTAAAATCGGCTCAATTGGAGTTTCAAATCAACAAAATTGTAGCGCCGAAAAAAGGTGTCCTGATTTATACAGGGGGTAGACAAAATGGTTGAGATAGGCAAAATTTTGTCAATTTTTCAATGGCCAAAACATTACAAAAAATGAATCAATTTTGATGAGCGGTTTTATTTTACTGGAAAACTATCCTAGTTTCCTAGTATTACTTGGGAACTTGGCGTGACCAACCTACACCGGAAATGTTTCGGATTTCAAGAGTGTGTGCGTTTAAGATCCTACTCTGAAAAAAATATAATTTTGAAAACAAAAAGTGATTTTAGAAAATATTTAAGATAGACAATTTAGTTGCCCAAAACGTTATATGTGTTGCAAAAATGTACACTTTGACACACACTCCGGAAATCCGAAACATTTCCAGTGTCTTTTGGTCACATCCGATTCTCAAGTTATACTAGGAAACTAGGATAGTTTTCCAGTAAAATGAAACCTGTTTTGTCAAAATTGATTCATTTTTCGTGAAGTTTTGGCCATTGAAAAATTGACAAAATTTTACCTGCTTCAATTATTTGGTCTACCCCCCAGATGGTATCCCTAATTTTACAACCTTAAAAATGAACTTCGGCTTGAAACTACTCCGTTGAAAGCGCTCCCGGCGTGAAACCCGAGGACTTTTCAAAACAAACTATTCAACTCGTTCGGTTGTTTGAATTTTCATTCGCAGTATCGTATTTGTCATTCACTCTCTGATTTACATAGCAAAATTTCATTCTGCGAACAGCTGTCAAATTATCAACACTTATCGATAATATCGATAAAATCCCCGGAATTATCGATTGTTATTAATATTCGTTTTGGGCGATATTTCCCATCACTATCTTCGACCAAGTTGTTAGGCATCAAAAAACCTACCATTTGAAGTCATGAAACCTATGGTTTGAGCCCTTTTGAGCTCTTTAGTATGGAAAATGCAAAAAAGTTGGTTTTTCCATACAAATCTCCATATAAATTTGAATTACAATGCGCCAAGCGGAGACAAAACCGTCATCGTCAGCCTTTCGAGTATAAAAATGTCATTCAAATGCTAGAGTGTATTCGACAAAGTTTTTGTAAATATTGAGGGGCATCTTTTGATGCAAATAAATTTTTGATTAATTCACCTAAAAGAAGGATAAAATTTTTATTTTTTTAAGTGCTTATCAAATCAAAATGAAGTCTTCAGCAAAGTTGTAGACAATCATATGCAGAAAAACTTTGCTGAAGACACTTTGGTTCTATCTCTTGACAAGCGACCATATACAGATAGTTTTATACACAGACATTCTTCAAATTTTTAAAAATCGAAAAATACCAAATAACCTTTCCTAATGATATTTGATTTGTTCTAGACAATTTTTCATATTTAAGAAAACGTATCATTCCGCCGAACTTGCCTTGAGCAACTTTTAAACTTATTCATAGGGTTTAGGACAGTTTAGATAAAAAAGTTCACTTTTTAAACTAAAATTTCTCGAAAAGCTGCAAAAACAACAGTCTTCAATCGAAAGATGAAGATTAGTACTAGCCCCAGGCGGTTTCACTAGTTTCTTGCGGTCTCTTAAAGACTTGAGAATTGGTGAAAAAAATCAGTTATTTTGGTTTTTCGGTGTTTTTTTATGTATTTTTCTTCAAAGATGACAACATCGAAAAGATTTATGATTTTTCATTAAAAAGTACGAAAATAATTTATATTTACGGTACCGTACATTATTTGTAAAACATGAAGATAGAAAAAAAAATGGATTTGTTTTTCGAAAATAATTGCTATGTTACTTGTGTGCGCAGATGCCAAAGATTTTTGAAACAAAATCAGCAACATGCTTCGACTTTTTTAATGCTTGCGTTCTGTAAAAGAAATGTTAGTTTAGAGATAGTTACCCTTAAATTTATTTTGTTTTTAATCATACGGAGGTACCTAATTCATACCAGAATACCTCCGTAAGGACAAAATTTAAAAAATGAGGGTATCCATTTAGCTGAAATTTTCTCTTCAGAATGCAAGCATTGGAAAAACGTCAAAATTTGTTGCTAATTTTGTTGAAAAAAAGCTTGGCATCTCCATACACTAGTGACATAAAAATGATTTTCAGGAAAAAATCAATTTTTTTCTATCTTTATGTTTTCCAAAATATGTACGGTGCCGTAAATATAAATGATTTTCGTACTTTTTAATGAGAAATCGAGAATTCTTTCGATTCTGTACATCTTTAAAGAAAAGAAACATGGAAAACGCAGAAAAACCAAAAAACTAATTTTTCCACCAATGCTCAAGTCTTTAAGAGACTGCAAGACACTAGTGAAACAACCTGGGAAGCTAGTACTAATCCTTATCTTTCGAGTGAAGACTATAGTTTTTTCAGCTTTTCGAGAAGTTTTAGTTAGAAAAAGTGAATTTTTTTATCTAAAATGTCCTGAACCCTATGAAAAAGTTGAAAATTTGCCCAAGGTAAGTTTGGCAGATTTTTTAAATATGAAAATAGAACATAGCAGGCCTCTAAAATCACATCAGAAAAAGTTATTTGGTACTTTTCAATTTTAAATTTTTTTTAAGGATGTCTGTGCATAAAACTATTTGTATATGGTCGATTTACAAGAGAAAGAACCAAAGTGTCTTCAGCAAAGTTTTTCTACAGAAGATTGTCTACAACTTTGCTAAAGACTTCTTTTTGATTTGATGAGTATTCAAAAAAATAAAATTTTTATCTCACTTTTAGGTGAATTAGTCAAAAATTTATTTGCATCGAAAGTTGCCTCTTTAGATCTACAAAAACTTTGTCGAATACACTATATCATTTATGTGACATCTTTATATTCAAAAGGTTGACGATCATGTTTTTCGCATTTTAAACCACTGTGCAGTGGCAACATCAACCGTATCGGCCATTTTTCCACCACTTCGCCATATCAGATGATGTTCTGATTGATTTGCCACACTTCTTCAATTTACGCTTGACAATTGCTTGAATATTATCCAGTATCTTTCGAATTTGAACCTACCTGCAACATTCCCCTTACGGTTGGCAAGGTAATATTTCCGACCCGGGATTTGTCCAAAGTCCATTTTGACGTATGTTACAGCCGTTGTAGCTTTCTTGCTCGGGTTTTGTCAACCAGGTTCTGTTTCAGCGTCCTGTGTGTTGTGTGCTGGTATGATACGACTGTAATCCTTCACGCATTCGTCGAACTGTTCTATGTGCTGCATTGAACCTTTTCGTCAAATCACGGAGGTAGATTCCAGGATTATTTCAGACTACCCTGAAGACCTTCGCTCGTAGTTTCCGGTCCAATGTTGTTTATTTGGCGCGATCCACCGTCAAAGTGTCCCGGTATTGTTTGAGCACGGTATTAACAGTCGATTTCGGTAGTTTGAGAGCCAGTGTTGCCAGTGGGCCAGCCAAGAAGTGATCACATTGTCACACTTAACGTTTTGTATTCATCAAATAAATTTATTTAGGGGTTCTGTTGCACGTGTAAATGATCCGAAATGTCTCATTAATTAGTGACCTTTATGAGACCCGTCATGTCATGTGTTTAAATTTTTCAGTTCTTGCAGTGATGTTCGTACAACTAGAACGGACATCGACTACAATAGTGATCGCTTGTAATAAACTGCACTGATGCAAACGGAACCCACCAGACAGAAAACCTCCTAGTTACGCTTTCACTACTTAGTCACCGAGACGAAAGGGGATTTTGCCAAATAGGATTCATACACAAACTGAAAAAAACTCGGAATCCTCTGTGGATAGTGAAAAACCAACTCCCATCAATTTTTCACCGCCACGGATGTATGCATACCAGGCGATACACACAGCCAGGACTTCTCCGACCCGTTCGATGATTCATGTTCTTGAAGTTGGAATCCTGCGGCATCCACATGGACACGTTCGCAGTTTCTGACATACAATACGCCCACCTTTTTCCGTAGCCCCTGCCAGCAATGCAAGAGTTGCGAGATCATTTTTTTTACGGAAGCCGCATAGTTGAATTCGGCTTCCAAATGGACTGATGTTGGAGCGATTTTTTTTTCGTACCTCGCACCGGCAGTTGCTTTCGTTAGCAAGCGGGTACTGCCTCTTTTCATATACATTTTCGACTGTAATCAAACACTATTTGTCAGACTTTATAAATGGATGCTGATGGCGGATAGGTTACTGGTTGCTGAAGCCCGGCGGAACGAACCCCACAGGAGAAAATATCTCCACTGCAGGCTGTATACTTGACTTTTTGATGACCTGTGGTCGGGGAACTGGAAAAAAATGGGATACTTTGTATCGGCGAATTTCGTTTCGTCGTTGTCGTCATTTCCATCATTGTGTATAGCTGCGATGCGGTTAGTTCGACTGGACGATGGTCGGAGCAGGATGTAGGAAAATGAATTACTAGCCATAAATCGTGACGGTATTATTTTGATATTTTTGCTCGACCCCGCGATTTTTCATTGTGAGTAAACGGGGGAGGATTTTTTTTTGTGCCGAGCGTTAGTTTGTTGCACATGAGTTACTTTCCCCGTTGGGTTAGCTTGGCATGGTTTTGTTTAGGTGTTTCGCAGTGCTGCATAAAAAATATGACCAATGGGAAATCAATTCATGAAAGTTGCAACCACGGAACCATATTGAATTTTTTATGATTTCGAATGTTGTGTAATAAACATGACAGCCTCGGATAATTGCCGTAATCTATCCAGAGGAACTGCACCGTAATTTAGCTCTGGAGCGCAGGAAACTGTGTCAGATATGTTTAGTTTCGATTCCGGGCTTACTTGGCACGTTCACGAGGCCTTGTTTTGTCTGTCAACAAAAGCAGCATATCGTTCTGCAGCAAGCACGATTAACTGCCCATACGAAGCGATGCCAAAGATGGTCCATATCTGGGCGCTGATGATAATGATCGAGTGCTATTCTCAAGCACAAATATTAGGTGAGAAAGCAAAATATTGATATAGTGCTTCATAGTGAAAATAATCGTAGCTATACCTCCTACCCTTTTACCCGTTCACCTTGCATCCACTGTCACTTATGGTAATGGTTTTAAGATCAAACTTCGTTTGGAATGGTTAAGTATGTAAATGAATTGGTATTGCGTGTTTAAACACGAAAGCTTAGATAGGTGTTAGAATAAATTTAATCTGATAATTAAATACTATTTGATAACACTGTTTAGTAGTGAATAAAATCTATCATTTACCTAACGAAACTTGGTTTTAAAATGTACAAATCAAATTTGATCAAACTCTGTTTGATTTGATATTCAAGCGTTAGCAAGTACAGCTTCTAGCGATATTAAAGTGGGCTATTGCCCGTGCCCGAAACTGACCCAATCAGTTTGCCTTCCCACTGGTTAGTGGGTGCAAATTACAAATTGACAAACGAGTTCGGCTTTCGGCTTGGAAATGAGTGGAAAACGGAAATGAGCGGCCAATCGGCCGGCAGGCAGATCGTACGGCGCGGTTTGAGGTTTTGTTCATGCCGCACTCAAACTCATATACACGCTGCTCATAATGTTGTGGTTTCGAAATGGAAATTATCGATTCATTGTTTTGAATTGTCCCTGGGCTTGTACGACGTGCTATTCTGCGTGGTTAGTGTATGACGGCAGCAGTGAAAAGTGAACGCACAATCTGCACCCCATACGGTTATGAACCTTCAATCATGGCTTTTTGGCCACTGAAGGACTGTTGTTGTGCTATCATTAATGTTCAGTCATTTGAGAACGAGCATACGAGCGTACTTACACGCCTCCAGGGGGTCGCGCAATGGGCGGAAACAGTAACCATACCGGTGACTTTGTTATTGTTTATGATTGAACGCTGGCAGTAGATTACACCCACACACATACGAGCCATTATTGAATGGTTGTGCCGATCGGTCAATACGGTGCTGCTCGAACAGCAGAGTGATACATACATCAGAGAAAAGCTGTGCGAACGGAAGCCTATCGATTTCCTCTGTGCGTTCCCGCTGGGCCCAGTTTTGCGGTAAATACGGTGGGCTTAATTATGTGGACTATGTTTTTGCCTGCCTGACTTTCGGGTTAATTATGAAGCGTTTTAATTGAAAGTATACAGAATCTTGTTTTGGCTCGCATCTAGCCGCGGAGAACAGTTAATTACATGGTCAGGATTTGACCGATGGAAGCATAAATGAGAGCCGATATGTAATATGATACACATTTGCTGTCCTGGCGGTGTGTTGAAAATTAAAGTTAAAGCTTTTGATCCATTTCACGGTTTTGGTTTTCTCGGTTAGATTTTTTTATATCAACAACAACAATAAGTCCTAAACGTACCACTTTTGTTAAGGAAATATATGTATCGGAGAGGGTTGAGACTATCCAGACAATTACAGAAGTTGCATTTAAAATTAATCTTTTGTTTTAAAGTACGATGTTTTGTAATTACCTCAAACCAAAGTCTCTTTTTGTTTATTCAGAAATAGAGGTGGCTTGTGCTGTTCTAGTTACTTATTCCGACTTCACCAATTGTTACTCTAGAGGACATGTGCTTCGTGCTTCGAAAGTGACAGTCTCGAGCTTGCATTCGAATATATGAAGAGGGGCATGTTAAATCATGTACCTCGAGGCCAACTGAGCTCCGAATTTGATCGAGGTATTCAATTTTTTTTTTTTTTTAATAACAAATATTTATTTACAAAAATAATCACAATTTAAGATAAACACAAAAATCTGACTGAACATCTTAAATACTATTTAACATTTGAAATAATTCAACTTACTAAAAGCTGAAAGCATATTTTCCAAAAGTTTTCCAAAAAAATTTTCGTTGACTCCATCTTTTGTTCCTGAGGATATTTTTAAATACAAAGAGTGACGAGTTTTTGTAATGTTTCATATTTTACACAATTGTTTCTGAGACTATCCGTAGTATTGTTTTATACTGTTTGTTCTTTGGTCCAATATACACATCAAGAATTTTTATCGTGTTTTTCGTATTAATTTTGATATGATTTCTAACTATTTCTTCTACCCAGTTCCAAATTATTTTTGATTTTGTACATTCGTAAATTCTATGTAAGTTAGTATCCAACATTTTACAGATTTCGCATTTGTTTTGAGATTGGCCTCGAACTTTATATGCGGTTAGCTTCTCCTTGTTTGGGAAAATATCATTTAAAATTTCAAACAGCATTGATCTAGCTTCTGAGCTTAAGAAATTCATGCCAAAATTGTCCCATATATATTGAGCCAATCATAATCAGGTAGTTTAGTTTCTATCTTTGCTTGGATGTTACGTTTAGATATTAGCGAGCTATAAATTAATGCAACTGTGTTCGAATAATCTGAATTTTTGTATTCTTTGGCAGCGTTAATTGAATTAACCGTGTGTTGAGACAATTTATCTATGCGGTTCCAGTTAAGTAAAAAGTGAACTTTATTACTGACATGATCGTTTCTACCGTATAATAGTTGTTTAATAAAGGGAGTAGAACTGCTGATCAGCCAAACTATGTGCCAATGAACGAAACAAGTAAGGACAATGTAATATCTGGGCAATATGGCGGGTGAGGTAGAATATCCCACTAGAATATCACATTTGTTTCTATGTACAGGGGGTAGACAAAATGATTGAGACAGGCAAAATTTTGTCAATCTTTAAATAGTAAGAACTTCACGAAAAATCAATCAATTTTGATGAAACCAGTTTCATTTTACTGTAAAACTATTCTAGTTTTCAAAAATCACTAGGGAATTTCACGGGACCAACGGACAACGGAAATATTCCGGATTTTAGGAGTGTGTGTCAAAATGTGCATTTTTGTAACGTTTATAACTTTTTCAAACAACTTCTCACTTTTAGGTTTATATGTCTACAATAAATTAGAATTCATTCCAAGTTCATTGGTACTAAAAGGTTGAAAATCTGTTGAGAAACCATCGAGATATGAATAAATTAAGTATGTTTTTTGCAGTTTTTTGCTGTTGGATACATAGCCCAAGAAACAATTTTGTTATGTAAGAGCTTATTGAGCTATTATTATGCCGAAGTCCGCCTCATAACAGCTTAACAAGCTATAATTAAACAAAATTGTTTGCGGGAGTACACGAAAAAGTTTTTGTTAGAAAAACTTTTTTTCATTAAAAGTTTGCACTGTGGTTCTGAAGAGTTTTAGGTCACTAAATTGTCTATCTAAAAACCTTCATTTTAAATAAATCTCAAATGACCGATATCTTCAAAATCATTTTTTGTTTTTTAAAATTATATTTTTTTTTTCAGTGTTGATCTGAAATTCAATTTTTTAATATTTTTAATTAAAAGTTCAGATAATTTTCTATAAGTTGTCCATTGACAATCATTCTCTATCTCTGGTCATTATTTAGATATACTGATTTATAAGTAAGAGGTTTAAATACTTCAAACCTTTTCAAATGTTAGTCCAGATAAATTTACAAAAAAATGTTTGCAAAGTTGCTTCGTTTACTAAGGCATACCCACATAGTTTCATTGACTTCTGCTAGGGTGCCCAAGAAAAATGATACGCAACAAGAGAAAAGATTGTCAAAAACAACACCCATAAAAAGATTAGATTTCTGTGTTATAATACAAAGATAATTTAGTATTTTGTTCTTATTTTCTTCAAAACTATGACGAAAAATTCCATAGTCGCGTTCGTGAAGTTTTTCTTGAGCTTTTTTTTATTTTTGACATTATTTACATATTTGACTTGTTTAACGCTTTTGGGAAATTGCATTTTATTTTATTTTAAACCTAGTAATTTAGAAGCCCTCCTAGTGAGTAATTTAATAAGTGTTACCTGAAACTTATTCAACATAAAGGTTTTGAACTGCTTTTGAAATTTAACATATTATTATCAAGTGGAATAATGAATTTATCATTTATTTTAAAATTATTTTGTCGTGAACCATAAGTAGATCATATTGTTATACTGAAAGCTTTAATGTCAGCAGGTTCAATGGCAGTTTAATTGTTTTGTGAATAGATTCATTTAACTTTGTGTTATTTGACTTACATAAAAAAACAGCAAACGCTACTTAGAATTACTGTTTGCAGATTAATGCAGTTCAAAAGCTGAAAAAGAGTGCTTCATTTTTTCATCCTCATTATATTCCGAGCGCATCCGCTCATATATCTCGTGCATCTTTATTATTCTCTGGAATCACGAATTATTATTCTCAGGATGTTTCGCAGTCGGGTGGCGTATAATGTCCGTTTTGACTTTTCATCTCTCGTCAAGCTAGGCCCTGTTCCGCCGGTAGCTCCCGTTTCCGTCCGACATCAACCGTGTCCAGGCTAAACCTCCCGCACGGAAGGCCTTGCTCGAGTGAGACTGTGTCCGTCGGTGTGGCATAAATTATGCCTTTGACGGTTCCTATTCACCGTGGGGGTAGAACACAAAATCTACATGCGTGAGGTTGCGGGAGCGAAAACCGAGCTCTTTGGACCGGCAAAAAACCGGCTCGTACCAAAAAAGGGTTAAATTAATGCATGGGGAGAAAGCCAAACAAAACTCCGAAAAACGAGCGAGTGAATATTCATCAATTAATTCTTGTCCGCTGCATGGTCGAGAGCTGGACTGGTCTGGTGCCGGCGCTGGACAGATGGATGAATGGATAAGTAAGTGAAGTCACTCGGGAATATGATGAGGTTGCTTGTTTGTGGAAAATTTTTATAATCATCGGGGGTTGCTGCCAAACCGTGGCCTTGGGCCAAACGACATGGGAAGAAGATATAAACCTTCTGCTTCCGGAAATAACACGTTCCGTTACAAAGTTGCTCCGTTGACTGTGAGATAGTGTTGTTTTAATGTTAATGTGAAACGAGGGTAATAATAGTGTAATAATAAATTACTTGTAATTGCTTAAATTAATACTGATTAATCGAGTTTATCCAGTTTCCTACATAGTGCTTTTTAGTATCCATTTTACAGTTAGAGAATCTGATATTCATTTCAGATTTTTGGCAAATACATATCTCAGTAACCTTTGCGTTGATCAGAAAGTTTTTCCTATATGCTTCTCATCATTCGAAAATTTTTCTCGCTCTTGTCAAGACTCAATTCTGTTCGCTCTTCGCAAGCTTCGAAATTTTTTAGTTTCGGAAGATTCTAGGTAATTTTCAGATAAATAAAAATGGTCCCACCCATAGTGTCCCGGTTCTGCGGAGCAAGAAATGTTGGATCGTTACTCCGAAGAACGTTTTCAACCAATATTGGCGAAAACCGTGCTGAGGTAAATTTAGGACTGAGATTTTTCTTTGTGAAAAGAACTTTTCAAATCTATATTTTATCAGAAAGGACTGGTTCTTGGCTTGTACGAGCAGGAAATCGACACGGAGGAACCACGATTGACTCCGGTGGCAGGACATTTTGACGCGAAAACCGAAGGCCAATTGGTCAATTTAATTAAAGAGTAAGTCCTTATCAGAACATGCTTGTCATGGCAACCACCAAACGATTGCCTTTTTTATTCTAGATCTAATTTAAATGGAAAAATTGGAACGGTCAAAGTCTTCAACAATATTGATCCAGACTACGGTTCGGTAGCTGTCGTTGGACTTGGTTTAGAAGGTCTAGGGTACAATGAGCTGGAACAACTGGATGAAGGACTCGAGCATGTTCGGATAGCATCCGGGATGGGAGCGAAGTGTTTGGCGCGAAACGGGTGTACTCGAATTTGGGTCGATCCTATGGATGCCGCGGAACAAGCTGCGGAAGGTAGCGGTCTGGCAACATGGAAGTACCAGGCGAACCGAATGAAACAGGAACGACTTCCAATTCCCAAGTTGGAGCTGTTTGATTCTCCCGATGGAGATGCCTGGACGAGGGGCTTGTTCAAAGCTGACGCACAAAACTTAGCGAGGAATCTGTCGGACGCCCCGGCCAATCAAATAACACCAACAGCTTTCGCCCAATCAGCCGTTGACGCGCTTTGTCCGTGCGGAGTTAGCACAGAGGTGCGCAACATGGACTGGATAGAGTCGAAAAGTTTGAGTTCGTTTTTATCGGTAGCGAAGAGCTCATGTGAACCACCCGTATTCTTGGAAATCAGCTATTGCGGTGAGCACGATAGCGGACGGCCAATTATGATGGTTGGCAAAGGAATCACTTTCAATAGTGGTGGCTTGTGTTTGAAAGAATGCAAAGGAATGTCCCAATATCGTGCGAGCATGGCCGGCGCTGCGACAATCGTCGCCACGATCCGAGCAGCAGCTGCTCTATCGCTCCCGGTCAACCTGGTTGGCCTGATTCCTCTCTGTGAAAATATGCCCTCGGGGATGGCTTTCAAACCGGGTGATGTGATAACTACTCTCAATGGAAAGACGGTAGCAATTCATGTAACTTTTTTTTTAAACAATATTTCGATTACATAACATAACATAACACTAATTTTAGGATACCAACAACGCTGGTAGATTAATCATGGCTGACACTTTCATCTACGGACAGACCACATTTAAGCCGAAGATTGTGCTGGATGTGGCAACTCTTACAAATGGCGTTACTCATGCACTGGGTGGTGCTGCAAGTGGTGTATTTGCCAATTCTGACTTCCTATGGAAGCAGATGCAAAAGGCGGGTTCGATCAGCGGTGATAGAGTTTGGAGGATGCCGTTGTGGAAGTATTTTACTCATAAAGTTACAAGTAAGTTTTCTCGATTTGCTTAAAAAGCTGCCATTATACAACTGTTTGTCTAGATTACACCAATGTTGACATGAGTAATACCGGTCAAGGTAAGGGCAGTTCGTGCCTGGGAGCGGCATTCTTGAAAGAATTTGTACCCTGCGTGGATTGGATTCACCTGGACATCACCGGTGTTGGCATGTTGAAAAAAGGCGTCGGAATACCGTACCTCGAGGAATATCGCATGACCGGACGACCCACTCGAACGCTGATTCAGTTCCTATACCAGATGGCTTGTCCGGATGAACAAATTAAAAGTTTGACGAAGGAAAAATCATCATCTTGAAGAACGAACGTAGAAAAAAATCGTAGAATTTCTTTAGCATAAGTATGTTCACAGAGCGGGTGTTTGTGTTTTTATAACTTATTTTCTACTTTGGATTATTGCATAAAAATTGTAAATAATAAAAACTCTTTATTTTTTCTATTATAATATTCGGTTTCATTGTCATGGAAGCGAAAGAGCAGGGCTTAGTTCTAGATGTTTCAGATGAATTGGTTTCCCAATTAAAATGGATTATTAAACGACACTGTCGATGCATCATCATCGACTGCTTCAAATTAGTACATCAACAGTGTTGTCCGCAAAGTCGGAATAAAGTGTCACCACTCGCATGTAAATTCGCGACATGACGGAGGTGCTGGAGGAACATTTGGAGGATACTGTCTGTGCATGCAAATTTCCTAACCCCACGTCTTACCTGAACTTACCATTGGCACTGCCACCGCTATATACAGAGAACATAAATCTAGGTTGATGTTTCGTACTGAATCTCCATAATTGGCTTCCGGGTTTTGCATCCTCTTTGCATTCGCACCAATTTTGGCATTGAGAACGTGATTTTCAACCATCTTCTTGTTCATCCTCCACACTGGATGCTGTGGTGCTTGCTGAAGGAGTACGAGAACCGAAAGCGGCCTTCACTTTTCCGACTGCACGGTTCTGTATGCGTTAACTAGAGTGATTCAAAGATTATTTTTTATGGCAGAATCAAAATTTATTAATTGATTTGATTTCATTTTGTTTATCGGTTTCAACTATAGCTTAGAGACATTTTTTCTCCAAATTTTCATAGAATTTTGAATATAGGTAAGTATGTTGATAGTGACGGAACTAATCCGGGCACGTTTTTTCACAAGCAAAATAGTGATATCCTCGAGTTCGTTTATGCTAACATGCTAAAAACCCAGAATCTCAACATTACATAATGTAGAAATTCAATTCCTACAATTTAGAACGCCCAATATGCTGAAACTATGAAAATTGTGAAGTTCTTAAATCACGAAATCGTACAATTCTTAGCTTAGCTTAGCATAGGTCTGACTGCACATATCAATGGTTTCTACTCCATGATGGGCCCGAGCCACTCATGTTGCACAATGAATCAACTGAAAGAACGACTGGGAGTGGCAATTTTTTCTCACTGACCCGATTTTTGATAGACCAAAAACGCGCCGGCCACGTCCTTACAGTCAGGTGGGGAGATTGTCGTTTTCGTGCAACACCGGCACAACACAAAATTTTTCCATTTTGAAATTTTGGTGTCAAAAACATCCTCCAAAGATAAAAAAAAAACTATTTTGACTAGCTCATTGTTTCCGTGGATGTGTTAGAGGCAAAGCCTTGGTGCTACATTCCGATTCGGAACTTGACCTTCTGTTTATTTATACATACACAGACTTCGCAGCCGACTGTTTAGTGTACAGGACAATTGCGGGGCTAGCGCTACGATCCTACTGACACTAACAGTCTCTCCCGAGCCGAGACTCGAACCTACGATGACTGGCTTGTTAGGCCAGTATCGTACCTCGAGACCATCTGGGAGATTTACATGTACATATATTTTCAGGTTACTAAAAGCGGATTATAAAATACAATAAGAAGTATTAGGGCATGTAAAAAAGATCTCGGTTGACTGCCTTCCATAGCTGAAATTTTCTTTTTACCGCAGCAAACGCGAAAAAATAATTAAAAAATAGATTCGAAAAACATGAAAAGTGTCTGTTATATTGTGCGGCTGAAAACATTATTTTAAATAAGTTATTACAACACAGCTTGCACAGACGTGTCGCTCCTTTCTACAACTATTCACCGCATAAAGCCGTCCAAACAGAGCATTCACACGTTCACGCATCTACCATAACCACGGACGTTATCGGCGAAAAGTTGATCGGAGCACCGAGTCGTATCTTCATAGGTCGAGTGAAACAGAAATGACCCTACACGGCAATAGACCATTTTACGAGACGTTTCACAATTAAATTTTTGAATAAAATTTTAACAGGAAA